>NW_008345705.1:599173-634174 GCF_000622305.1 Nannospalax galili
GTACAGTCTTGAGAAATCTTTCTCAAGACTTCTAGGCATGTTATTTTGAAGCAAAGAATTTGTTTACTAAAATGAAGACTAGTTTAGCATAACAGGGCGCTGCAACCAGCAGTCAGTGTCATGTCTTTATATAAGGAGCACGGTGTTCCTTGGTCTGCCTCAGCACACATTCTTACGCAACTTTTGTCACATAGTCATTCTTTACAGGAGGTGCTGTTGTGCATAGTCAAGCATGCCTTCAGCAGAGTCTAGGTAAAGCAGTGTCTCCAACATCAGTTCAGGTAAAGCAGTGTCTCCAACATCAGTTCAGGTAAAGCAGTGTCTCCAACATCAGTTCAGGTAAAGCAGTGTCTCCAACATCAGTTCAGGTAAAGCAGTGTCTCCAACATCAGTTCAGGTAAAGCAGTGTCTCCAACATCAGTTCAGGTAAAGCAGTGTCTCCAACATCAGTTCAGGTAAAGCAGTGTCTCCAACATCAGTTCAGGTAAAGCAGTGTCTCCAACATCAGTTCAGGTAAAGCAGTGTCTCCAACATCAGTTCAGGTAAAGCAGTGTCTCCAACATCAGTTCAGGTAAAGCAGTGTCTCCATCAGTTCAGATAAAGCAGTGTCTCCAACATCAGTTCAGGTAAAGCAGTGCCTCCAATGTAAGTTCCAGTCAACCGGTGTGTCCACCATTAAAATTCTTACTCTAAGTCCTTTTCTCTGGATAGGAGACAATGACTATAAAGTTACTATACTTCCGAAAAACAAGGACTTCCATAGAGGGATGAGGGTAAGGAAGGAAGGGGGTATGAAAACAGTATATACATGTATGAAATCTTTAGGGAATGTAAAGTTATTACATGTCCACTTAAATTTCTTAAAGTTGTATTGAATATCTAAATATACTAATGTTGCACTTTTTAATGAGTGCTAATTTTAAATGTTAGGTTCTTATCTAGTTACAAAGGAATAATATGACTGATATGACTCTCAGATGCAGGTTTATTTTTTTCACAATTTCAATGGGAATTCCTACTTAGAACTACTTTTTATAACAGTCCTGCACAGGACCACATTTGCACTTGAGAAAGAACATGACAGCTGCTATCAGCTACTTGCCTCTAAAAGCAAAGGACTTAATTGGAGCTCACTTCAGTGAGTGCTAAACGCCTCTCCTGCATTTCGTGTGTCTTCTCCAATGCCAACCTATCAAGTCAATGAATTATTTATTTAAATATTGTGTGAAAACTTTTCTACCCTAGTTCACAAAGCACTGCAAAGAGAAGTCTTCATTTTTTGTAGTGGTTTAGAAGTATCTTTAATTTATGAGTCATTCAATAGAGCTTGACTTACAAAAACAGGCTCTGAAACTGCAAGAAAGAATATAACAAGCATAGGAATTTGATTGCATATGGCTATAGCAGTAAAATATAAATGTTGTAAATGTTTCAGAGCATATGTTATTATATAAATCACTAAATTGAAATTGTATGCAATTTTTAGTAACTTGGGAAAAGGCATTCAAAAACTGGAATTCATTTGATGATTGGGAAAAGTATTGCTTTTAAGCTAGTTTTCAAACAAAATGTAGTTTTAACAATATTTACTTAAGGAAGCGCCTTTTTATTCTTGGTTCTCTGCATCACCATGCAATATGCTCATAAGGATCTCCATAGGAAAAATTCATGAGCCCCTTTCCTCTCTAACTATACACGATTAATGTGCACTAACTTTCAGTCTTCAAAATATGATTGCTTTATCTCTTTTGAAATGCATGCAAGAGAGTTTTGAAATTACATATATAGGAGGTGTAATGTCTTTAGTATTCTAACAGATTTTACATGGTGGGGAAATTTGTTATTTCTCAAATGATCTGCCCCTCTACTTTGAAATAATTTGCAAAATGGACTCACCATTCATAAACAAAATTTAAGCCTTCTTAATTATTTAACTATGTCTAACATGTTTAAAAACGCATTTTAGAAATCAAGATCAAGTTAGAAGTTTTGAACATTAAATTTAAACTAAGAATTTGTTTTACTTTTTATAAAGAAACTAACTTGTCAGATTAGGCCAACATTATTTATTCCCCAGAAGCAGAGGAAGTCATATTTAAATGATGGCCTTAGAATGTCTGATTTATTTATGTTAAAAGAAAGTAAGAAGAAAAGAAAAAGGAAACTTGTTTTCCAATAGGAAATATAAGTGCTGGTAGATGACCACGAAATTTGGAGGTAATAGTGCATAGTGAGGGTAAAAAAGCAAAACACAGACTAAAACATACAAATATAATCATTTAAAGCTATAAGCAAAATGATTTTCTGGGCTTTTCAGTTCATAATGTTAGATAGAATTGGAAGGTATTTCTTTGAGGAAAATGTGTTTCATTTTATCCACTAAAACAGACCAGGGTCAAAGCAAAAGCAGACTCTGGTAATTCTGCTCTGGACCCACGGTCTGGGCCATACTGCTACTCAACAGTCTGAGAAGGACATGGGCATACTTACCTTCTGTTCAAGTTGGCACCGTAATTTAATCCAATAGAATTCAAGGTGATATTAGTGTGAAAGGATTACTTTTGGCTTTCTTACCCAATAGCCAACCAAATAATTCAAAATAGAAATTATTAGGAAGAAAATGGCACTGCTATAATGAGTAGCTGTTTCTCTTTTATAGCTGCCATCAATTGGGGATCACAAAGCTATTTGCCCAAGGGAGTTTCCTATACTATGAATGGAGAGCATTTTGTTCATTTGAAGGTGGTGGTAAATCCTAAACCATCAGGATAGCACAGTAGAATGTTCCATAGGGGTTAGGCCTTTTCTCTTGGAATTTGTCAACTTCATAAAAGCTTCACAACAGATGAACGCGAGTCTCCTGTGCTTCATCTGTATACTTGCAGCATAGAAGGTGTCCCATAATATGACTTCAGGGCCAATTTTCTTTCCTTCAAAATCAGTATATTTTGTTCAGGAGCAATTAAAAGTAGTGAAGAAATTAAAACAGATGTTTCCCTTTACATGTCACAGCTGATTTCATTTGGGTCGTTTCCCCTTGTCTTTTTTCTTCTCTGTCATTTGTTTTGCCATAATTTTAATTCCTGGATATTTCGTTTCAATTCAATTCCATGCCACAAACATTTATTGAGCATTTGTATTTTATATCATCAAATATTTAAGGGAAGATAGAGAAATACCAGGCTGATAGGCCAGTATCAGCTTTGAATTATATTCCTTGTTCAAAACTGTACATTTATCTTGTCTCAGTTTGCAGCAGCAACTAATTGATGTTGAAAAGGAACAAAAGGAAGATAAAACTTGAATCCATATGCAGTTAGAGTAAAAGTCCTCAGAGAGAATAGTTTTTTAAAAAAAGAACTCTCTGTGGGAGAGATGCAGCGCTGGGAGCAGCAGTCAAGATGAAAGGACAGCTTTCTGAGCCCACCATCACCTCAATTCAGAATTCTGGAACCCAATCAAAGGAGCTGTTAATAGGTCACTGGAGAAGGAATAAGACCACACAAAATTCTTTAGGTGCACTTTCAGAAAATGAGCTCCATTTGGCAAGCTAAACCAAGCAGGAGGTTTCATCACGCAATGTGTTACTATGCAGCTATTCTCTGCTGCTGCTTTGAAAAAGCCTAAGCATGCCCTATGAACGTGTATGATCTTTGAGAATTCGAGGCAGGCATCTGACCATGTCCCAGGAGGCAAATTACAGGAGCAACTGCAGGAGGAGGATTCCATTCAGAAGCAATCTTTATAGCATGTAATATGTGCATTTAAAGTTGCCAACAAAAGGGTGAGTCTAGGCTATTTATTCCAGGGAGGATGCTGCGGATGAGTAGGATTAAAAGGGCCTCCCTGGTTTGCATTTAGGAAGACTAGAAAAAGAGATTACTGATTATGATGGAGAAAGAAAATTAAATCTAAATGATGATATCATCTGTCATTCTCTCTAAAGTGATTCCCAGAAGAATACACACTATATCTTTATCAGGGATTTATTATGTGTTGTCATGATGATATAAGGCCAATGCAATCCCACAATATTTTGTGATTCTGTATTGAAAAGATCTTCTTTTCTTAAGAGAATTATTCAACTATCTAATCAGTTTTGGGGGTTGTAGCATATGATTTATTTAACATCTTTGACCATCCTTAATAGTTCTAGTTGAACTAGATTCAGGCAGATGTGAAGAGGATCTAAGACATGAGTGGATGAATTCATGCAGCACTGTGCATAAGGCCCTTAGAAACTACAGCTCATTTTAACTTTTCTTAATTTGAGCAATCAAATTTAACAAAATTCTGGTGCATAGCATTCTAGGTACTGTGACAGAGACAAGGTTGAGTAAGTAATGTTTTTGTTTTTGTTTTGTTTTGTTTTTTCTAATGCACAACTTTTAGGAGACAGTATATACACAGGATGGCTAATTGTGCCAGATCTTCAAATAGAAGTATAAATTTAGAGAGCCTGCAGAGATGGCTCAGTGGTTAAGAGCACTGGCTGCTCCTCCAGAGGACACAGGTTTGATTCCTAGCATGCACACAGTGGATAACAAAGGTCTTTAATTCCAGTTTCATGGAATATACCACCTTCTTCTGGCCCCACAGCTTTGTACAACATGGGTACACTTACATAGATGCAGGCAAAACACACATACACATAAAATAAACCTAAATCAGTTTTTAAAAAATAATTCAAATTGATGAGTGGTAAAGTACTTTTTATTTAAAAATGTTTTATTGAGTTTTCATGCATTTCATATAATAATCAAATTTAGACCCTCTCCCCCCATTTGCAACCACCCATAACCCTCATATATGTTAAGTCGTATTTGATCAAGCATTTGTACTTAGGTCTCCTTCAGTGCAAGTTCATCCACTGGAGTCTAGTCAGTCTATCTAGAGTCACTCCCTCACGGAGCAGTAATCAGTTGCCAATAGTTCCTCAGCTACTTGCTGCCCATTTCCCTTGTTCTATGCTGGATTTTTGTCTGATTAAGTTTACATGGTTCTTATACATGCTGTCACCATTGTTGAAAGCTCATATGAACAAGTTTCCAGTGGTCTGAAAGACAGTTTCCTTTTGTTCATGCACCAGTCCTGGTTCTTACAATATTGCAATGGTCCCTGAGCCGTGGGTAGATGAAGTTTAATAGAGGAGTCCTATCCATGGACACAAATTCTGTATTCTCTTATTCTCCTAAACTTAATCAGTTGTGGCCTTCTGTGTATATCACACTCTGTTGTATGAGGAAAATTTCCTAGTGAGAATTGAGAGATGTATTAGTATTCTCTCTACCCCTTGTTCCACTATGTTCCATGAGCCTTAGGTGTAGAAGTTTCACTGCAGATGTGTCACTTAGGGCTGGTCACCTCTCAGACATATTATCTGTGTGTGACCCATTGTGGAAGTCTGTAACTGCCTCCATATTTAGCAAAAAGAAGCTTCTTTGGTGAGTGCTGAATAGTATAATTGTCTGCAAATATAAGGATTCGTGTTTAGTATGCAGTAAGAAATTTCATTTGTCTAGAGATAGGGTTTTCTCTAGGATCTATGACATCTCCATCCATGTTTATTGGGCTATCTTTACAGTGCCACCCATGAGTTCCCTCCAATTGAAAGGGCTTTAGATCCAATTAGATGGCTACCAATTGCCCGTCCCCAGATAGTTTGCTGTGCTAGTCGTAGTGGTTATTAGGTTTTAGAGCTGGACTAGACAATTGATTGATTTTCTGCCTTAGCAGCTTGCATAGTATCCTCTAGAACTATGAGAGCTAATCTTCAGGAAGAAGGTTTCCAGGTCAGCTCCAGCTCCATTGCTCCAAGTCCTGTGTCTGACGCATGTCCTGTCTTCAGCAATAGGGTCTTATCTTCAAGTTCTGGGAGATAATCAAGAACTAGGCAATAGCCTGTTATTTCGGGTATCTTTTGGACTACCCTGACCAACAACTCAAGGGAAGTTTCTCTTGTCTGGCACTGTGTTCCTTGTTATATAGTTTTTAGGTATGCACATGCACTCATGGTCAGATATTATATATGTATTTTTCAGGGGTGGGGGGGAGATAGTTAATACATTTCACTCTAACTTTTTATGCCATCTAAGCTTTATTTGGGGGAGGGGTCTTTTAAGACAGTGTCTCCCTGTAATCCCAGCTGGCCTGGAACACACTATGTAGACCAGGCTGGCCTTGAACTCACAGAGACCCACCTGCCACTGCCTCCTAAATGCTGGGGTCAAAGGTGTGTGCCACCACACCTGGCCATCCTAAGCTTTGTTTATACCCCCTTCTCTCTCCCTGTCTAACTCCCCTCCTCCCTCTCCAGTTTAAGTACCCCAGTTTTCCAGATTTCCTCTTGATTTTCCCCTGTCTCCTGTTATCCCCACTCTCTTGAGTTCCTCCTTTCCCTTTACCTCATGGTTCCTTGTATACCCTTCCCAGATGAATACCTCTAATCTCCCCATTTACCCCTTGGTAACATCTGTTTCCTACTATCCTGCTCTTTCCGGCTCTTGTTTTCCCTTTACCTCTGTGCTTCCCTTTCATTTTCCTGACTATTGCTATTACATCAGATTATATACTCACATATAATGGATTGGTGTTAAGATCTGCAAATGAGGAAAAGCATACACTACTTCACTTAGTATAATAGTTACTAGTTCCATCCATTTACCTGCAAATTTCATGATTTCATCTTTCCTTACCACTGAGTAGAACTCCTTTGTGCAAATGTACCACATTTTCATTATCCATTTGTCAGTTGAGGAACATTTAGATTGTTTTCATTTCTTAGCTATGGTGAAAAGAGCAGCAACAAACATGGATGTAGGGGTATCTCTACTATCAGATATGATAGTATCTCTGAAACTGTCATCCTACTGTATCTCAACAGTAGGATGAGTCCTTTGGATATATGCCAAGGAGTGGTATAACTGGATCATATGGTAGATACATTTTAGGTTTTTAAGAGTACGCCACACTGCTTTCCATAATTGTTGCACAAATTTGCAATCCTACCAACAGTGAATGAGTGTTCCCCTTTATCCACATCCTCACCAGCAGTTGGTGTCTTTTATTCTCTTGATCTTAATCTGTCTGCGATAAGATGAAATCTTAAAATGGTTTTTTTATCTGCATTTTTCTGATTAATAAGGATGATCAACACTTTTTAAGGCATTTCTTAGCCATTTTTATTTCTGTGCTTTAGAACTCTCTGTTCAGGTCCTTAGCTCACTTTTTATTGAATCGTTTATTTTCTTGTTTCTTTGTTTTTTGAGTTCTTTGTATATTTTAGGTATTAATCCTCTGTCAGATGGGTAGCAGGTGAAGGATTTCCCCCATGCGGTTAGTTTCCTCTTCACTTCCATGATTGTTTCTTTTGCTGGATAGAATCTGCCTTTTAGTTTAATGAGGTCCCATTTGTTAATTGTTGACCTTAATGTCTGAGAAACTAGTGTCTGATTTAGAAAGTCCTTTCTTACACCTCTATCTTGTAGGGCACTGTCTATGTTTTCTTCTAGCACTTTAGAGTTTCAGGTTTCATGTTGAAGTATTTGATCCACTTGGAGTTGATTTTTGTGCAAGGTGAAATATAAGGGTCTAAATTCATTCTTCTATAGATAGAGATCCAGTTTTGTCAGCATATTTGTTGAAGATGCTGTCTTTCTTCCATTGTGTGGTCTTGGCACCTTTGTCAAATATCAGGTGGCTGAAATCAACATACACTCATGTTGGAGTTTTCTATTTTGTTCCATTGATCTACATATCTGTTTTTATGCCAACAGAATGTTGTTTTTCTAACTATAGTTCTGTAATAATGTTTGAGATCTGTTGTGGTAATCCCTCAGCATTGTTCTTTTTGCCAGAGATTACTGCGGCTATCCAGGTTTTGGGGTTGTTTGTTTGTTTGTTTTTGTCAATCCATGTGAATTTTATGATTTTTTTCTACCTCTGTAAAGAATGTAATGGGGATTTTGATCAGCATTGAATCTATAGATGACTTTTTGTAGGCACATCATTTTCACAATATTAATTCAACCCAATCTATGAGCATAGTAGGTCCTTCCATCTCCTGCTTCTGGTGTCTTCCTCTATCTCTTTCTTTAAAGAGTAAAGATTTTTAAATCTTTAATGTCTTAGATATTTACTGCCTTTCATTAGGTTTATTACAAAATATTATTTAAGGTTAGTGTCAATGGGAAAGTGTCCATGAATGCTTTCTCTGATTGATTGTTATTGGTATATAGAAAGGCTATTGATTTTTGTAAGTTTATTTTATAACCTGTGACTTCATTAAAGTATTGACCATTTCTAGCAGTTTTCTCATGAAATTTTGGAGATCTCTTAGGTATAGTATCATATCCTCTGCAAATAGTGATAATTTGACCTCTTCTTTTCCAATTAGTACTCCTTTAATTTCCTTCTCTTGTCTTATTGCTCTAGCAAGAGTTTCAAGCACTATACTGAAAAGGAGTGGAGATAGTGGGCAGCCTTGTCTGGTTCCTGATTTCAATGAGAATGCTGACAGTTTTTCTCCATTTAGAATGATGTTGGCTTTGGGTTTGTTGTGTATGGCTTTAATTATGTTGAGATATGTTCCTTCCGTTTCAGTTCCCTCTTTTAACATGAATGCATGTTGGGTTTGTAAAAGGCCTTTTCTGCATCTATTGAGATGACCATGTGATTTTTGTCTTTAATTCCATTTATATGATTTTTGCATTTATAGACATGTATATAGAACCATCCCTCCATTTCTGAAATAATGCTGACTTGATCACAGTGGATGATTTTTTTATGTGTATCTGTATGCAGTTTGCAAACATTTTGTTAAGAATCTTTGCATCTATGTTTGTTAAGGATATAGATCTATAGGTTTCTTTCCTTGCTGTGTCTTTACATGGTTTTGGTATTAAAGTGACTCTGACCTCTCCTTATAGATGGCACAACTGGTAGGAGAAAAGCTAAAGGAATCAAGTCCTCCTAAATCCTTCAGTGTAACCCCTAAGGAGTTTAGGCTGACTTTAAAATATTTTGTTTATTATTTAGATTTTATGTGTATGAGTGCATTGCCTGCATGTATTGATGTCAAGCGTCCTCCAAAACCCTCTCCATATCAGAATGATCTGCTGATTCTGTTATGGGGAAAGAGAAAAAAAAAAGCATGAATCTAAGAATACTGAAAACATTATACCCTTTAGAAGTCAGAAGGTACATTATTTCCACTAGAGGTTTCCATTATTTATTCCATGATACGGAAATTCCTGCAGTGGGAATGGGAAGCTAGAAGTCCATCTGAGGAAGAAATGCTCTGCTCTGCCTGGAACTCTCAACTGGGAACTCCAGCATGACTGTTATCTCTACTGCATGACTGTAAGTGCCTGAGTGACGATGTTATCTACTACTACAGTTTGTTCTTCTACTTGGAAGCCTCACCCTGGGGGATACTGAATAGCCCAGGACTCTCTCAATCAGGAACTCCAGCTTACTGTTTCAGTATGGGCTTCACCAATCCATTTTTAAAAAATTTTAAAGACTTTTTAAAATTTGCAATTATGTGCATATGCGAGAGGGTTCTGTGCATGTGTGCAGGTGCCAGTGGAGGCCAGAGGTGTCGGATCCCTATAGAGTTGAAGTAACAGGAGGTTGGGAGCCACCTGAACTGGGTGCTACAAATAAAACTGTGGTCCACTGCAAGAGCAGTATTCATTCTTAACTGCTGGACCATCCCTCCAGCATCCTCCAGTCCATTTCTACTGGATGTTTTGAGCCCCCAATTTAACAGAGCTTTGCTATCTATCACTTGCTTCTCTCTATCTGTTACTATTGACTTTTTGCTTCCTACATACTTAATATTTCACTCATTCAAAATCAAAAGCACAGCTGTATTGTATCATTCCCTGGACCCTGCAGAACAATATTTCAATGACGTGATGAAGTATCTGTTTATTAAATTTTCGAACCACAACACAATTCAATACCCAAGCAGAATAAATAAAATTGAAGGTGGCTAAGATGTCATTATTTCTCCTCTATGTGATATTTATGTCATAATCATTCCTTTTCTAATTGATTGTGTGTGTGTGTGTGTGTGTGTGTGTGTGTGTGTGTGTGTGTGTGTGTGTGAATCTGAGACTCAGACTTATTGGGATTACCTTTCTGTAAAGCTATGTGATCTAGCAACTGGAATTCATTTTCTTTGAGAGAAATGATTACTGCTCCTTGTCCTAAGCTGTACTGTTAACATTGTTCTTAGTAGCATGCTTAACAGATCCTAACTCAGAAGATATAACTAATGGTTTTACTAAGAAGGATAAAATTGGGAGAATTATAGATTTTATAAAATTTCAAAATTTTTTGCTGAATAAAACATTCAGAAAAATACAGAAATGATTTATTGATAAAATTACTACAGATCCTAAAACATATTTTATAATATAGTATATATATTTCGAGAAAGAATAGGTTTATACTCCTGTAATGGATCATCAAGCATCTTTTCAGTGAAACAATGAAATGACCTTCTCAATGGCTTAATAATAAGCTCATCTGGAGCTTTCAAATCTTGTGCAAAGGTGGTACAAATGGGAACATTAAGGGAGAAGACGTTGCTTTTAACGTTGGCTATGTAATGTCATGAATCATTTAATGATACTTCAGTCAGTGATGGAACGCATTGTTGTAGCTGTAGTCCCATAAGACTGTAATGGAGCTATAGCAATCACAGGATTCCAGAGCAACACATCACTCCCATGTTTGTGCGGATACTAATGTAAACAAAGCTACTCTATTGCTAGTCATATAAACATATAAAGCATTCATCTACATACAGAATTTACCACAGTAGTAATAAATGATTGTCCATAGCTGATATATCTACTACACTATACCTTTTAATACAAGATGTGTACCCTTCCTTATTAAAACTAAGTTTTCGATAAAACAGGTTGCCATGTTAAACCAGTAGCAGGTTTACTCACATCATATCTACTGTATCTCTTTACTGCTTGAAGAGGCCACATTGAATGGCTGTGCAATCTCAGTTTATATATGGGTACTTTATCATGTTCACAAAATAATGAAATTGCCTAACTGCACATTACTCAGAATGTACCCCTATCTTTAAATAAAACATGGCAGTGTGTATATGTATTTAAATAGCACATGACTGCATATGCATATATAGGAATATATATATATGTATGTATAGAGAGAGAAGAGAGACAGAGACAGAGACAGACAGAGAGATAGGGGAACAGAAAGATTCACATTTGTTTCATGTCTTTAAACCAAATAAGTAACAATGAACTAAATTTGATAAAGAATAAGGATTATTGGACTCATAAAGTTTCATATAAAACTATAAAAGTTTATCTAAGAAAAATCACCAATTGTAATTTGATGATTTCTATTATGAAAACCCAGTGCTTCCTTTTTCTTTTACTAATTGGACATTTTTACAATTGTAAAACCAATTAATTTCCATCATTAATTGTGCTTGAAAACAGGTCATTAATGTTTTTTGTGAAAACTGAGGGACTTTTCCTGAGCATGTATAGCTTCTCTGTAATTACAAAATCAAGTTCACATTATATAATGTCAAATAATTACTTGAAGGTGAAAAAGCCAATCAATTGTGTGGTATGTGTGTATTCCTGGCAGTGATTCACTCCAGACTCCTGCAAATACACAGAAGTTTCAAATCCTGCAGTTCCCCAACCTATCCTCACTGGTAGATTATCTGAAAAAAGACGCATGGAACCCCTTTAAGAGTGTTATTACATATAACAAGAAATTGCTTTTTAATAAACCAAGTCAATATGCTAACCCCCAAACCGCTAATATAGAGAAAGATATTGACAGAATCAAGAATTTAGCACAATATTGATAGAATATCCTGATTTCCATTGTCACTCCATCACTTTTATTAAAGCGGCTTTATTTTCTATCAAAAGCCCAGCAAATATAACTCTTAATGGGACGTTGTAGACTTGGATAAGGCTATTCATCCCTGTCATTGTAATGTCTGAGCATTCTTAGAAGAAATGTACTACACACAATCTCACTGAAGTGTACAGCCTTAAACTTCAGTTTCTGAAGTTTAACATATAGACCTTATGCATGGCACAACAGTTTTACCTGAACATTCAGCTTTATTCTACTGTATTCCATCTATCGTAATAAATTTTATTTCAAAAGTATAGATCTGAAATGTCAATGTAAAGTAATTTATAAAAACAATGTTATAGAAAACATACAATACAGCACAACAGAGCAAGATAAGAAGTCCCCACCCCTTAATAAATAACACCCCCTCCCACTCTCAAAAAGACAGTAAAGAACAAACCAACGTTAAAAAAAAAGAACAGCCTGATCTTCTAAAAAACAACCTTCTAGGGATCAGTAAGAGAAAACACAACCTGCTGGTGCAGTTTCTAAATGTGTTCTTGTCCCCTAGCTCTGCCCACTGCATCCCAGTAGAACGAAGAGCAAAAATGAAAATTATACTCAAAGAAAAGCAGCCTTAAAATTTGAACAGGAAGCTATAAGGAGAATAAGAAAACATAAAAAGTAGAAACAAAAGGAGAAATTGCTAGTGCATATAAGAGATGCATAAGGTGAGGCTGCTTTGCCCTCTGTCCAACCCTGGGCTATTCTAGGGAACTGTGCAGCTGAAGGCCTCAAAAGTGTGATAAAAACCTAGATGGCTTGAATGGACCATAGAACAGGACACTTAGGAGGATCGTGAGACTGAATTTCAACTATATTCAGTCTGACTTTTGCAATTCCCAATTTATAATTAAACTTTTATAGTTATTTTATCCAATTTGTTCATTTCCTTGCTTGGGCAATATTGGTTTAATCCATTTTGTATTATTATATTTCATTTTGTGTGGTTCTGTTATTGAATTTATAATTTCTATTCTCTCAAGTTCTATAATTTGAGCACTCATGGGAAATAAATTCCTGTTACTGGCTTGCCTCATGACCCCTCTGCTATCTAACTATTCTTCTGTTTTGAACCTTTTGTTCTTTCTCATCTTGGTCTTCCCTGTGGGCATTTCCATCCAGTACAAAACTGCCATCCAGCCTAACACCATGGGGTTCTATTCACATTGAGTTTTGAGCAAATTCTCTCACTTGGAGCTATTTTAGTTATTTGTTATGATGTAATGGGGATCCTTTCCATATTTGTTATAATATAAAAACCTAGAATTATGTTTTACATTATGAAAGAATAATTTTTAAAGTGGTATACAAAACCAATTATATCAAAGACTTTTATTTGACAATTAATGAAGGGAGCCTACAATATGACAACCAACTCAAAGGACAATTTAAAGAACAAATCCCTAAAAGAATAAGGAGCTCTGGGGTAAGAACTTTTTTACAAGAAGAATAAAACTAGGTCTATCCATAGGGTAATAGTTCTCTTTCACATTATATCATTTGAGTACAGAAAGCGCTCTGTGACACAGACAAATGCAAATAACTTAGTGGGAGAGAGAGATTTATTTTCTTAATTTCTATCTTTCATAATTTTTAAAAATATATTTTTTTAATTTTCTTTATGTGTCTGGGTGTATTGCCTGCATGTATGTAAGTTCACCCATGTCATGCAGTGCCCACAGAGGTCAGAAGAGGGTGTCAGTCCCCTTAAACTGGAGTTACAGATGATTGTTAGCCTCCATGTAAGTGCTGAGAATTGAACACAGGTCCTCTGCAAGAGCAGCCAACGCTCTTAATTACTGAGCCGTCTCTCCAGACATGTCTTTCAAAATTTTTCCCTAATACTTTATCTCCAAGTGTTTCATTGGACCATGAGTATTACTATGAATATACTCTTCTACACCTTAAAGTATTGGAAAGAAATAATGTAGTGGTTTTTCCTGAGGCTTTCCTCCTCCCTGGGAGTTTTTTGTTTAATTTGGTTTGAGGGTGTGTTTTTGTTTTGTTGTTTTGTTTTTGCTATAAGGTCTCCCTATATAAGCCAGGATGACTCTTAACTTGTGATTCTCCCACCTGCACCTTCCAAGTGTTAAGATTACAGTCACATGCCATCATTGCTGAGGTTTTAAAGAAGCACTTATCTAAAGTTTAGTGGTAACTTTAGTTTCATTTTTATTTTCTTTCAAGGTGGGGTAAGCTCTAATGCATGCCTATTCTTAAATATATAAACAAGCCTCCAACGATCACTATTAACAGGTCTCAAGCTTTATACAAGACATTTTCAGGTATCCATAAGTTCAAGATATTGACATCTTTACTCATGCAGAAGTCATAGTGAATAAAACTGTTGGTGTGGTGATGTGGCAGTGGTATGTAACTGTGTGATGACTGAATTCTTCACTAAGCATTCAAGAAAAAATTGACACCTAAAACTATCCTTAGCAATGCAATAAAAATTTTAAATTCATTATTTCTTAACCATTGTGCTTACATTTTAGTATTATGCTTATAGAATGGGAAGCACATATTAAATATGCTGACTTCATGCTAAAGAATAGTAGCTACCTTGAGGGAAAACACTTGCATGGTTTTCAAAGTTATCAGTTGACTCCATCCTTATGAAAACATGGCTGGAAATAATAACGAATGGAGGACCTATGGTTTCTTAGACTTTGGTGTTTATAACTATTTTCTCAACAATTCAGAAAATAAGCCTATTATTTAAAAAAAAAAACAAAAACTAAGAACACTACCTAACTTGAAGTTTGGAAAAATCTATATTCTCCAAAAATAAATTTGATAGCCTTCTAATACTTTCTGATAATTCAAATTGTAATACTTATGAATTTTATTTATGTGATATAATAAAAAAGTCAACATTTACAAGATATGCATAACTCCATGTTTATTACTTTTCTCCTCCTTGTTGTGACAACCTAACAGAAACAAGAGAAGAAGGATTTAGTTCAGTTCCTAGTTTATGAGAGGATGTAATCCACCATGGCTAGGAGGCATGACAGTGGGAGCGTGGGCATCTGGGCTTGAGGTGTATCACTTACTTTTATGTTTCTGTGATAAAAAATCATAATCAAAAGCAACTTACAGAAGAGTTTATTTTGGCTTATGATTCCAGGGAGATAGTACATAATGGCAGGGGAGGTATGATAGCAGGCAGCCAGAGAAAGTTGACAGATCACATTTCAATCTACATGTGGGAAGAAGAGATAGCAAACTGAAGTGAGGCAAGGCTACAAACTCTCAAAGCCTTTTCCCAGGGACATACTTTCTCAAGCAGGCCTCCTAAATCCCTGAAACCTCCTAAAGGTTTTATAACCTCCCCAAACAGTTGCCAAACAAGGACCAAGTGCTCAAACACATGCGTCTAGAGAGAATATTTCTCATTCAAACCACCGAATTCCATTCCCTGAACCCCATAGGCTCATGATCATATCATAACGCAAAGTGCATTTAGTCAAACTTCAAGAGTCCCCATAGCCTTTTGATATCTGAACACTATCTTAAAGTCCAAAATATCTTTGAGAATCAATGCAATCTCTTAGCTGTGACCTTTGGTAAAATGAAAAACAAATGATATGCTTATAAAAAAAATGGCACAAAATATACATTCCTATACCAAAAGGATGCAAGGAGACATAGTGAGGAAATATTGAACCAAAACAAGATCAAAATCCAGTAGGGCAAACATCAAATCCTGTAGTTGCATGTCCCACATGTGGGACCTCAGCTTCAAAGGGCTTCATTGGCTCTTCCTCTCCAGCTTTGCTGCCTGAAACACACATCTCTCTCTGGAGCTGTTGCCACCCCTCTGTAATCAACTCTCCTTGGCAGGTGTCTTATAGAACTAGAATTTTCAGCATCTTAGGGCCATCACAAGCCAGGCTTTATTTTCACAGCATCATGCAACGGCCTCTCATGGCCTTGTAAAGATCTGCCTGTCACATGTTCCCTGGTCTCAAAAACTCTCTGAAATAGAAGAGCAAGAATCCATGACCCACTCTTGCATCTTTATGCCTCCAAAGCCAGTAAAATATGGATGACACTGTCAAGTTTGGTTCCAAGCTTGGGATGCACATATATCTCCTTTGAGCACGTTAACAGTAGTTTTTGTATACTGAAGCAATTGCTTTCTAAGAACAAACAACCCCTTAGATTTTCTTTCACAAGTTGGAAGCTTAGCTATGTGGGGTCTTACCTTGAGGGCACCCTTCCCACCATTCCAGTGTAGTGTAGGAGGCCTCTCCTTCATGGTGCTCATCTCCTTAGAATTATAGCTTCTTTTTCAGCAAATGCCTTGTCTGTAAAATTAAGTTTCCTTGTGCACTTTTTGTCTTCCAACTGTACATTTTGCATTTTTTTTTTGCTTCACTTGCTCTGTTTCATTGTAGAACTACATGAGAATTACCAGTAATAACCATTCCACTATTCCAACATTATGCAGTCTTGCAACTTCTTCCAACAAAAAATTAGTCTGCTACATTTTAATTTATCCTCAGTTCTTAACACAGGGAAGAAGGAAGCCAGATTCTTTGCTAAAATATCACGTTAATGATCTGTAGCCAAGCTGCAATTAAGTTCCTTGCTTCCCTCTGAAACCTCCTGAGTTTATCCATAACAATCCAAGTTACTTTCAGCACCACTGTCTTCCAGGCTCCTATTAGAATAGCCCATTAAGCTCTGCTTACATCATTCAACTGCTTTTCTAGTCCGAAGTTCCAAACTCTTCTACAACCCCCAAGAAAGGATGGAAGGACGGCAGGAAGGAGGCTTCCTTTGAAGGAAGGAAGGAAGGAAGGAAGGAAGGAAGGAAGGAAGGAAGGAAGGAAGGGAGGGAGAGAGGAGATAGGAGAGGGGAGGGGAGAGGAAAAGAAAAGAAAGAAAAAAGAAAAGAAAAATGTTCTTAACAGTAACACCCCACTCTTGGTACCAACACTGGGATTATTTACTTTTATGTTACTTTTCTGTGATATTTGCAGGTGAGTTGATGGGACTGGAAAATATTATCCTGAGTGGACTGTCATGGGCCCACCCAGAAGAACAAATGTTGCTTGCTTTCTCTGAGATGTAGATCCTAGCTCTGTAGTTCTGTTTAACTTAGAGTACTTTGGAAACCAGGATATTATAAAGAGGATGTTTGTGTATGGGTATGAGGGGGTTCCCCTTAAGAGATGGAGGATATTAGGACAAAAGCAAAAGGAAAGATTGGAGGTGGAACAGAGGTGTACAAAGGTTTAAGTAGGGAGAGCTTGGGAGTATTGTGGAGACAAAGAGACAGTGGGGAGAATTAACCAAAATGAAGGCTATATAAAAATTCATATTTGCAACCTGATTAAAAACTATGAAAGAGAGATTAAAGGAAATTATGCTGCATACCTATATAATGCTGCTCTTAGAAACAGTATGTTACTAAATAAAATTCCCAGTCCCAGGTTTGAGATACCTCCATAGGACTGGTCAGTGATGTCCCAGAAGCTCCTCAAACAATACAAGCTCTTGTCAGTCCTAGGTGGCCAGAACTAGAGGACAAGACCCTATTGCTGAAGGCACCACACATCTCAGTTGCAAGATACAGAGAAAGTAAATTGGAATTGAGCCAGAAGGTTCCTCCTTGCTGGTTAGTTTACAAGGTGTGATGCAGGCTGTTGGAGGAGAAAAGCATCAACTGTTTTACCCAGCAGTGAACCCTGTGAATCACAAAGCCAACCTGGCAGGCACCTGTGAAATAGTGACATGATTATTTTGGGAGCAACAGATCACCCTCTGACTGGTTTTGAGAGCTCTCTTATTGGATTTAAGGCCCATCCCATAGGAAGGAATTCATGCCTGGTGCTATAAGACAAATTAAACCATATCTGGGGAGGTTGTAGGTCTAAAGAGGAAACTTACTATTGTTGTTTAGCTAAACTAAGATAACATCCAACTGCCTTCTAAATATCTATGTGTATACCCATAGAGATGAGCTACTCTCAACCTTAGAGGAGCATCTCTTTGTAGTGAATGATGGTGAATACAGACTCATGGCTGCCCAGATCCTAAGAAAAAGTGGAAGCTGAAGGTTGAGCCCTAAATACCATATTTATAGCACCCCCTCTAAGGGTCAAGGAACATTGCAGAAGAGGTGGGAAGTACGTAAGAAGTGGAAGATGGGGAATGGTTGTGAAATGTCACCTTCTAGACTGGACACAACTGCTGCAATCATGAATTCACAACAACTATGGTTGCCTGCACTGGGCCTACACAAGACTGGCACTATGAACAATTAATCATGGAAGGGCAAAAGGGGACCCTTCCCCCTTAACTGATGAAGTATTAGTTATTGATAGCTTCTGGGACAGGAAGACTCATTGTCTTCAATTGTGTTCTCATCACTGAGCCCACCAGGCTCCAAACCCATGGTCACACTGACTGCACTGGTTAAAGAAAACAGATCACAAGACAAGACAAATAGGCATGAATGTGAGAAAGAGATCTGTAGGACCAAGGGTGGTAGATGGTGTCATAAGGATATGAAAGCAGGTGAGAGTGAGAACAGTCAGTAATTATGTACACATGTGAAATTCTCAAATAATAAATTTAATTCATAGCAACAAACATTAATACTAGTAATTTATTGTATTATACTTATTATTTTTATTTTATGTGTATGAGTGCATTACTTGTACATAAGTAAGTGCACTCGCATCGTGTAATGAGCACAGAGGTCAGAAGAGGGAGTCAGATTCCCTGGAACCAGAGTTACAGATGGTTGCTGGCTGCCATGTGGGTGCTGGGAATCAAACCCAGTTCTTCTACAAGAGCAAGCAGTGGTCTTAACCATTGAGCCATCCCTCCATCTCCACTAGTAATTTCTTATTAGCCTCAGACTGTGGAAAATCATGTGCAATTCTAACATACTATTAATGGTAATCAATCTAATAGTACTACTAAAATTCTGCCATTACTCCCTGAGAAAGGATTGTTTATTGAGTGAGTGCTATTAAATAAAATATCCATCTACATTAATTGCTAATATGTCATTTATTCTTAAGGTTATTGAAAATAATTCTGGAAAATAGTTCTTTCACACGTTTCTTGTAGAAAAATAGCCCATGGTAAAATATCAATGAGAAAGTTGTCCAAACATCTTGACTCTTTCTGCTAATTAAAACACAGGCACCAAAGCATTCATCCCTATCACAATATAGTAAGCAATCCACAGCCATTCTTTGAACTTCACTACTGAACTGTACCTTTTAATGTTATCTGTGTATGTAATAGTCACCCCATTACTGAAAGAAAGAAGATAAGTCTTGCTTGGCCAGCCAGCTGCTTTTTAGTTGGTGAAATACACTAGGAGTTCAAGTAAAATTTGATAGGATCCTGTGGTAATCAAATTGCACAACGATCTATCCATTTACTTGTCAACATCATGGTATAAGTAAATTTATTTGAACAGTCATTTAGTTAACATTCACATAGATTAGCTGCTTAAAAAATACCTATTGAATGCAGCTGCTAGGACTGGGGTAAGAGGGGACATCAACTGCATAAGTATAGAAAGAGAAAAAGAAAATTAAATATTAAATATTAAATGCAGATGCTTTTCTGTAGGATATAATTTTTTTTTTTTTTGGTCTTTTTAAGACAGGGTCTTTCTGTAGCCCCAGCTGTCCTGGAACTCATTATGTAGAGCAGGCTGGCCTTGAACTCACAGAGCCCACCTTCCTTTGCCTCCCGAGTGTTGGGATTAAAGGCGTGCGCCACCGTTTTTTTTTTTTTTTTAAAGAAGCCTAAATTAGTCAAGCATGATGGCACGGGCCTTTAATCCCAGGACTCGGGAAGCAAAAGCAGGAAGATCTCTGTCAGATCTCGGTTAGCCTACTCTACATAATGAGTTCCATGCCAGCTGGGGCTACAGGGAGGCCCTGTCTAAAAAAGAAAAAGAAGCCTCAATCGCTGTATGCTTCAGAATTAGGAAATAACAGAAACGTGAGACGGCTAAACGTGATCATATTGCAAGGGGATTGCTCAGCAAAATTTACATGTAGCAGCCAAGAATTTAAAAGTATTCATCAGTATTGCAGTGTAGTAATAATGACCTCAGAAGTTTGATGTCAGTGAGTGACAATCTTTTTTTTTTTTTTTTGGTCTTTTGTGACAATCATTTTTTAATGAGTTTGTACATAAGATGACAATATGATACAGTATTTTGATTAGAAGTGGCCTTGTTTAATTTTTGAAGGTTATATCAATATAGAAAGAAATGTTTCTCTGGGATGGCATCAACCTGAAAATAGCATCAAAGAAACTGACACCAACCTGAAAATATAAACAGACAGAGAGGGATAGATAGCAGCTTACTCTTTTTTTAACATACTTAACAGGGCATCCCACAGATAAGAAACACTCATAGATATCTGAATGGATGGAGAAATGAGAGTGCCCAACTGGCCAATTCAGCTGGTTGTAACAAGGAGGAAGTGAAATTACCCTACAGTAACGAAATTATTATTTGTAAATTAGGTATACTGTTTGGAACACTAAATTCTGTGCAGACAGGGAAAGTCTCCATCAGAGGATGGACTTAATTCATATCCTAACCATGTACCTTAAAAATGTTGCTTCTAAAAAACATGTTGTTTTGTGGGTCAGTTAAGAGCATTGACTGCTCTTACAGAGGACCCAGGTTCAGTTCTCAGTGCCCACATGGTGGCTAACAACCACCCATAGCTCCAGTTCCAAGAAATCTGATGTCTTCTTCTAGCTTCTCTGGGCACTGTGCAAAATGAATGCACATATATACATGCAGGTACGTACACTCATACAAATAATGTATAAATAATAAATCATATACAAATGAATAAGAAATTAAAACAACGTATTTCTTGAGAGTCACAAAAAAAGAACAAAATAAGAAGCTGAACCAAGGTAGTCACTTAAAAGGCATCTGGATTGCCAAGGCTATCATTTTCTATATCAGAATTCTTAGAGGAATGATTTTCTTCTTTGTTTTGAGGCAATGATGGCCTAATTAGCCAGCTGGGTATTCCTTAAACCACTCAGATTTTTAGCCTCAAGATGGAAGCATTCTGAATGTGATGAAGAAGCAGAGGAGAAGGAAGAGGAGAAGAGGAGGAAGAGAAGGAGGGATGTGAGGGAAACTTCTTTCAGTAAAGCTGAAAGCCAATGACTTCCTAAGTCATTGGATTAGTTTAGTCCTTTTAAGTTACTTTTCATTTCTTTTTACCTTAAGTATTCTTTACTATTATTAGTTATCATTAGTGTCATTAGTATCATTTTCTAACACTGACACTGATATATCCCCCTAGCAAAGGAAATCTTCTGCTAAAAGATATCCCTACCAATGCAAGTACGATTTGTCTCATAGACAAAATTCTGTAGGAGCTCAAAGCAATCATTGGTTGCATGAGAAACAATATGTCTCTCTTAGGGGCCCCAGGACTATATTATATATTACATACCATATATCAGTAATTAAAAATTTAGAGTGCTGCTGGCTCCAAGAGTTCCGTGGTTCTTGGCAAGAGTGCTGTTTGACAGAGTTCCAGCCGAAAGCTGATGACCGCTGCTCTTTTGGTGGATATCCCTTCCCCAGTTACTCCTGGTTTTTGTAATTTGTATAACCTTCTCTTCTTTACGTATTCTGATAACCAACTCTGATGATGGAATGGGAAACTAAACCGGGGAAATCTCTGCCTTTAGCAGAATTATTATGTTACTGAAACAAAACGAAAGTAATAAGATAGATAACTTCCTCTCGTTTGGACCTGCATTTGTGATTAATAATGAGGCTTGGTTTCCCCCAAAAGCAAAATATAGCATGCAATCTCTAGATTCCCTGCTGCAAAATATTGAGACTAAAGATTGGTATAAGGAAAAACTACTTGGCTTAGGGAAACTCCTTCTTGGATAGAAAGATTAGCTAAGTCAGTAAAAAGCTGGTGGTGCATGACCTCTGAAGAAAACTTGCCTATTCTTTTACAAAGACTAAAAGCGATTCAAAAAGCCCTTAAAGAGGATAGCAGAGTATGGAGGCTCTAGTGGGAGAGGAAGGCTGTCTACCTGATGCATTTGTGATTAATAATGAGGCTTGGTTCACCCCAAAAGGAAAATATAGCATGCAAACTCTGGATGCACTGCTGCCTTTTACAGGAGTTTACGATTTTAATCCTGAACAAGGAATTATTGAGACTAAAGTTTGGTATAAGGAAAAACTACTTGGCTTAGGCAAACTCCCTCTTGGATAGAAAGATTTGTTAGGTCAGTAAAAAGCTGGTGGTGCATGTCCGCTGAGGAAAAGTTGTCTATTCTTTTACAAAGACTAAAAATTTTAAAAAAAGCCCTTAAAGATAAATGGCAACAAAATAATAAAAGACGTTAAAATAGAGAAAATAATCATAGGACTCAAAGAGTACAAAACGTTCAGGAAGATATAGCAACAGGGACAGGAGAAAGATAAATTGGAAAATTGGTTAGACAATAAATAAAAAAGAGCTGGTTATTCCCGTTCCCATGAGAAAAATAGTTTTCTGAAATATGCACGCCAACCTGCAAATATTGAAATCAAAGAATTAAAGGGAAAATGGGGAAAGGCTGTATTACACGTCTATGGTAAAACAGAAACTGCAAGACTATAAAGAAAAAAATAAAGACATTGCTTGGCTATCTTAAGAAAAGTTTAATCATTGAACTTTGTACATTCCTTTTACTGTGATTATTGAAAAATTTGTATACTGAGTAATATTGTTCAAACTCATGGTTTGATTTATAGTCTGATGCTTTGCTGTTGTTGTAAGCTTTCTATAATGGTTGTAGAAGGCTGCTTTCAGAGGAAGAGAAGTAAAAGACATTCGGGCTGACCTCCCCCGAGAGGGTCAGTCAACAGCCTCTACTAGAACTGCAATTGTGGTTTCTGGTATAGTCATTTCTACCACTGCAGTTACCTTCACCCCTTCAGACCCCTGACTCAGCTGGAGCTGGACTCCAGCAGAATGCCTATCTGCCATTTTATCAATATATTGTAATATTTATTTATCATTTCTCTTTATTTTAAATTCTGCAGTTAATTTCATTCATTCATCTTTAAATGATGGACATTATTTTTGTAGCACTGCATTAAGCTCCTAGAATTCAATGGCAGTCCAAAACAGGTGAAATCTTAACAGCTGTATGGATGCAGTTTAATGAAAGACTGTTGGTCACACTAATGAAAGGATACCTTAAATCTTACGATGTGCTAGAAAAGACAGAATCATGATGTAAGAGAAATTTACAGAGTAGCAGACTGACTTGTGCTAGAGAGATTAGAGAAGTTCTGTGAAAATGTGCAGCAGAGAATTTAGTAAATGTGAAGCAAACGGCAAGGCAGAGGCAGGAGCTCCAACAGAGGGAAGAAATTGTGGAAAGGCTTTTTGGTGGGAGGAATGTTGACTGTCCTTACTGTTAAGGACTGACAGCACACCCAGCAAGACATTTCGGTGACTTGAATAGACCAGTATCAAAGAGAAATTTATATATATGAAACAAAAGCAGAAGCAAAATTGTAACTGATCGAGTACCAGCAGTAAAAGTATCAAAAATGAATACCCAGTTTCTTGTGCATTGGATAGAGCTTATCTTCCACAACATAAGCCAAGAAGGTTTAATAGAGTTCATGAGAGTATGTTGAAATGAAAACCCCTTTGAAACATCAAAGCAGAATCTCCAACTAAAAATATAGGCTTAGAACTCAGAGTTGTCTGGATGGGAAATTAAATTTATGAGTCATTAGTGTGCAGATGAGATTTGAAGCTTTAAGCATGGATGAGTACAGAATAGGTAGAAAGAACTGTCAGGACTGAACCATGTCTTACAGAGACATTTTTTTTTTCATTTTAATTATTTATGTGTGAGTCTACATGAGGGTATGTGCATATGTGTGCAGGTGCCCTCAGAGGCCAGAGGCATGGAGGTTACAGGCAGTTGTGAGGTGACTGACATGAGTGTTGGAACTGAAGTCAGGTCCTCTGGAAGAGCAGTATGCTTTCTTTAACTGTGGTGTCAACTCTCCAGCCCAGAAGTTACCTTTTAATAACTGTGTAGAGGAAGATGGAATTGTTAATAAATAACCTGATAATACTAGACAATCAATAAAAGTAGTCTTGGGGAAAGTAAACAAAAGAAAAGCGGTTCCATGATTAGACATTATAAGGAATAGAGAAGGGAGCCAGAAGGAAATAAATTGAAATAAGTTTAGAATATTCTTTGAAGAAGCTTTATGTGAAGGTATAAAAGAAAGGTACAGCAGTATCTAGAGGGCAGCTAGAAATTAGGAGGAAAAGGTTAGGGTGAAAGCACTGAGCAAGTTTAATTGGTGACTATAATTATTAGCCCAGTAGGCTTTAATACACAGAAAAGAAAGCATGAGAATATGAAGGGTCTCAAAATTGTAGAGCAATAAGACACGGTATGCATCAGTGAGATTCTTCCAGAGAAACAACAGGCAAGCTTGAGAATTCTGACTCCTGTTTCAGTGTCTCTGATGGCTTTTGCTGTCCCTGCCATAAAACTGTTTATACCACCCTCTCTTTGTTTCCCACTCCAGTCTCTTTTTTTATTTTATTTTTTTTTACTTTAAAAATCTTAAACTGGTACATAAAAATAAAAACTGCATATAATTTTTTGATTTATTTATTTTTATTTTATGTGTAAGAGTATTCTGCCTGCGTGTATGTAAATGTATCTGTGTCATGCAGAGGCCAAAAGAGGGCATCAGATCCCCTGGAACTAGAGTTAAGGACAATTGTTAGCCACTGTGTGGGGCTAAGACTCAAACCCAGGTCCTCTGCAAGAACAGCCAATGTTTTTAACCACTTAGTCATCTTTCTAGCCCCATAAAACTGTATATATTAAAAGAGTAATATAACATTACAATACATGAATATATTGCATAATATTTAAATCATGCTAACTACGTTGTTTCCTCAAACAAATCTTACTTTCTCATTAATTGAAAAAACTGAGAATTAAAAGATCATTTGGCATACCTCTTTCTGCTGGTCCTAATACTTGTACCTACACTCTTCTTGCTATGGAAGTTCAGGAAGATTTCTACCTAAAAGAGTAAAATTAGTTTCCTGTGTAGGCATATCAATGTTAGTAGGATTCATTCTGCATTTAAGACTTTCTGGTAAAGAATACAACATGATTGCTAAGAGCTTATTTTCAGAAATTGGTGAAGCAATCTCAAAGTCATGAATGTAAATGATTCCTTTAATATTTTAAATTTTGTTAATAGAATTTTTGTATTTTATTAGGCCATATTTCCTCCTGTTAAATTCATATTGTATCTGTAAGGCAGAAGGTGGAGGCAGAGGGAACTTGAATGAACCACTTGTAGTGATTGAGGTCAATTCAGTATCAGGGTAGAAGTTCCTCTTAAATGAAATGGGGCAGAGATCATAGCTCCATAGATATATTGTAATTCATACTCATGCACAGTTTGTCTTTCATTTCAAGGAATTTTGAAAGGGATCACATAGTGAGAGCTGTTAGTTTTCATAAGGGTTATTCTCTTCTGGGAAAGTTCAGAAAATTGTCTTGCTGTAGCTATACTTTTAAAGTTTCTGAAGTTTAAATTTTTCTAGCACCTTTAATGTCTGCTCTATACAAAAGCTGACTCTGCCTAGTATTTTGTTCTCTGAAAATATTCTTGTGACCTTTCTTCTAGTTTATTCACTGTGTCATCTGCATGTTAAACAGCCAACAACCCTCTTCCCCCTTCCTTATATTCTACCATTCCGCATACCTGACAATGTTTCCTCAATGATTTATCAAGAGGCATAAAGTTGTGTATGTCTACTGCAGATATACATATATATATAATATGCTAATATCTAATCATTAATCTTAGTTATCAGACTTAGTTAACAGCCAAAAGGATGTGGGCTGAGAATTGCATTACTACTACATCCATAGGTCCTCACCAGCCAATTGACAAATGAATAAAGGAGGATGTGGTTTAAGATCAAACAGACAAAGACTGTAGTGTAAACAAAGTCTAGTAGTGGAGCAGCAGGAACTGTAGTTAGCACTATTAATGTCTTTACATATGTCAGATAAAACTACTGCAGGCATTTTTATGACATTCATTTTTTAAATATTTAGCCATGAAAACTGCTATTGATTATTGTAAATGAACTGTTTTCTCCCCTATCTTACTGATTTTTTGATGGAGATGACCTCATACATATGTATGGATATGTGTATATTTATGCAGATTACTTTTTATTCATTTTAATTAGCCCATTTCCCTCAGGGTTTCATTAACAGATTTAAATTTTTACTATAATGCAAAACTGGCATTACTGTCAAAATAATGAGAAATGGAAAAGTATCCTAAGTAGGATTGCTTTTTTGTTATATCATATGAGGATATTTATGAGTAAATTATAGAAAATAAGAAAGGAATAAATAATTTTGTCAACATTCATATTTACCCTGTGAAAGGCTTTTCAAGGATCTCTGCCTCAACATAAGATTTTAAGTCTTTGCTACCTTTTCATAGTCTACACAGCACCTTTTGTTTGTTCCCCAGCTAACTAACCTTAGATCTACCACATGTATTGTTGATAGCTACATTTTATAAGTCGGGGATTCCATGTCATTAGTCATAGAACAAAGAAGCTATCTAACAGTACGAGCTTTCACTTTTGGAATGGAGGCAACTTTTTAACTGCTCTAAATCTATATTAGATTTATTACTAAAACACAGCTACCATGCCAGTATAGTTAAGTTTGGCAAACTTTTCATTTAAAAAAAAAAAAAGGTATTTTAAAATATGTGTGTTTCATTTGGAAAATTCATAGAGGTCAGGAAACTAGTAAGGGGTCATAGAGGTGTTAAAAGGAGGGAGACAGAATGCAATGCTATAAAGGGGGAAAAGGAAATAATGGAACAGATGGGTTAAATGGGGTGAGTGATGGGAGTGCAGGGTAGAGGTGGAATATGGGGAGTGATAGCAAGTACTAGAGACCTTTTGAAAAAGTCATATGGAAATATACTACTCCATAAGCTTCCTACAATAAATACATATACATATATCAAATGAGTTTAAACAGAGTTAACCTATAAGGGAGATGATGCACTTACTAGACATCATAGTTAACAGATAAAAAGTCCAGTGCCAGGAATGAGTTGTTTCTTTTGAAGTGTTGTCCAGAGATATCCCATAGGCCCTCAAACATTGCTGACTGTTGCCATTACTTTTGGTTGCCCTCCATCCTACTCAACTGTGAACCTTTCAAGCTACAATGACTGGCCCGTCAAGATGTGCCACTAATGCAATAGTGGCAAAAATATGAGAGTAATAACCACTTTCTGATTGGATTTAAGACCTACTCCACAAGATGGAATCCACACCATCGATGGGGCCTAGAACCTGTGGCTAGATAAGTCATAGTCTCTAGGGGAGATTTATACTATTATTCTGCTACACGGACATAGTATTAAACTGACTGCTAATGACTTATTGTTATACTCATAGATAAGTGCCTCTCTCAACTTTCATCAGAGAAGTTTCTTTGGGCAACAGATGACCATTAGCACAGAGACCCACAACTGATCAATATGCAGAGAATGAGAGACTGTGAATTGCTCAATGCTAAAAGGGACATCTATATCACACCCTCCCCCTAGAGTCTCAGACATATTTGAGGAAGAGGGTGTAGAAAGATTTTAAGAGCTAGGAGTGGTATATGACCATAAGAAAACAGTGCTTTCTATTTTCAAGAACCAACAGGGTAATTGCACATATGAACTCACAGTTGTTCACAAGACCTGAGCAAGCTCAAGCCAGATGAAATTCTAGCATGATGAAGGGGAGTGGAAATGAAGTCCTACTCCTAGCTGAGGAGCTATTGGCAATAGATAACTGCTGGGAGAGGGAGAGTCCATTTTCTTAAAGGGTGTGACTCCGGGTATGTTGACCAGACTCCTGGGGATGGAGCCACACCCAAAAGTATTTGGGGAATAAATTGGATTTAATGGGATTTACAAAACTTGGGGTGGGGGTAAAGAAGTAGGATCAGATTTGATGAGATGGAGGAGGATATTAATATGATCAAAAGACATTATATAAAGTTCTCAAAGAATTAATACAAATATTATTTAATAAAAGATCAATCTTTATTAATTTCTGTATCTTTTCTACCAGTTCCTCCATCTGATAATTCTTAGAGGAAATGTAGGAAAACTAGAGGTTAAAATGTTGAAATAATACTTTATTATTACACTGATACACACATACATATATATGTATATACATATATATATCTTAACATTGTTCCCATTTTTATGCATACCTTTTGAAATGTCAAAGCTAACTCCAGTTTGTTCTAGCTGATTTTGCTTTACCCCGTGTTTCTGCCTAACCCCCACCCCTGCTCTGACTGCAGTCAGTCAGGCAAAACCAGTCAGCCAAGGCTGTACTTGTAGTTTCAGGAGGTACATTGTTTCTATAATACTGGGAAACTTACACATAGCCAGGAAGCACATCCAGGTAGCAGTTCTTCCACTCTACTACACCTTTATCTCCATGCAGCCCATTGTCTCTGCAATTCTGAGACACAAAAAATCAAAACATTTATTAACTGAAAACCTCTTTGTTAACTGACCTGCTCCAGGTCTGGTGTAACTATGGTAACTGGTTTTGCCCCTGGCATGATGTGATAGTGGTTTTAAGTTTCATGAACCCTGCCCTGCTTCTCCTCAGGGTCAAGAGTTCTTTTAAGCATTGACCCCCTTCTCTGACTGCCAGCTAATAAAGAGCTCCTAACGACCATTACACGTGGCATTCCTCTGTGCCTTGTGCTCCATATTATACCTATACTCTTCATATATAACACATTAACATACAGCAAGCCTCAGTACTAACTGGAGAGCAAGTTACAATGCAGTTTAACAGAATGCAAATATCTCCTGAAAACCAAAGCTTTTCCATTAGATAGGTCTGAGAAAATCACGAAAGGCTGTCTGTAGATCTACAACTTGATAATCTTAGCATTGTTTACAGTTAATTGATCAGTCTCTCTGTTGTTATGTAATACGGTGTTTAAGATGTACTTAGATCTTAAGAAACAAGAAAGTTAAATATCAGTTTGATGCTTAGAGGTGCAGAAGTAAAATGGAGCTTTCTAACAAAGCATAATCTGCATGCTAAACATGACACTACACAGTTTGTCTACTCACTGATATAACAGTAGACTCTACTAGCCTGTTTGATGTCTAAAGCATATATTTTAAGTGATGGTTGGATGGTATAATCATATTTGTTTCTCTTACTTGTACAATGAAGTTCAAATTGTCCAAATGGAGTGGCTATTAGCAATGTTGCAATAGTAAAAGCTTATGTTTACAATGGTACATTATCTGATTTATTGAAATGAAAAGACAGAGTAGAGAATGGGTTCGCCTTCAGTTTCTGAGGAGAAAGGAAGATCACAACTGTTAGAAACACTTAAAACAGGGACTGGGAAGAGTTTTATGTTGAAGAAAGATTAAAACTGCATCAAGGAATAGCAAAGAGAAAAAGATTTGCAAAGGTATCAATATATAGACACCTCTATGCCCTAGCAAGCGATGGTATCAAAATTAGGTATTGGGAGATCATGAAATTCAAGGTAAAAAGATGTTCAGGTTCTCAGCAGATCTTTTCTATTGCAGAGGACCACAATAAATAAAAACAGAAGACAAGAAAAAATGTAAGCACTAGCTATGTATGCTGCAGAAGACTTTGTACATTTTCCAAATTTTATTGTTAGTGAAAGACTTCTACAATTGCCAGATATAGCTGTTAGCAGATGTTAGCATGGTGCTGTATACCTGTAATCTCAGCACTGTGGAAGGCTGAGGGAGGAGAACCACCACAAATTAGAGGGAATTCTGAGCTGATTCTTGACCAATATAGACCTCTATTTTGTGCATTTTCCACCAATTTTGTGTGGTCCCCAAGGCTTGCTCTTTATTACTAAGTATTTTAATTGTTACCTGAAGGCAAGTATAAGGAAGGATATTTTACTATGAAGAATGCTTAAAGGCTGTCTTAGCATTTGATTCAATTCTTGGCAATATGTCTTAATTAAATTCTTAGAAATAATTTTGAGTGTTCTTACAATGTAGGCCATACTACTTGTAAAAATAAGAAAAGGACCATCATCTAACTTTGTTAATAAAGCTTAAAGGAGTTATTCCAGTTTTCTCCTTAATAAATTGCCCATGAATTTATCAGTGTACTGAATAAAAAGCAGCACAGGCTGAGATAAATTCCTTTACAATTTAACATCTTTGAACTCTTTCCATCTAACAGAATTCAGTCATGAAAAATTTTAAGACTCTCAGAAGATTTACTAAAATTTTTAATTGAAACCTGGTCCTCTGACAGGTACTAGTGCTCAGCCAGTGTGTGTGAACTCAATAACTACAGGACAAAGACTTTTAATACTTCTTCGGATAATTTATTATAATGCTATCATGAGACAGTAAATTCTTCTTTTATGGTATTTGATATAAAATTGGGTCCTAGTCCCTCTTCATTGTTAATTTTGTAATAGCTGAGCTAATTCTAATAGCCAGTAACATCAGAAAGTTCTAATCTTGCCTTTCATAGACAAAATGTTACAAAGATAAAAACTTAAGATGTTTCCAGGACAAAGGCCTGCAGCAATTACTATTAAATAGGAATTCACTAGCCTCACAGTGACATCCACAAGTGTCTAGCTCTACCTTCTGATTTGAATAGGAACTGATTAAACGACCATAGTCCATAGTGTAAAGCTTTCCTGCTATATGAAGCAGACTATAAGGAAACCAATTTTGCACTGAGATTCTCTGCCTCTAGTAAAGTAATAAAATGGCCTAGGGCCATCCTCCTGCTGGATAGTAGACACAATGGCCCATGTCTTTTCTACCAGGGCACAGCCTAGAAATGAGGGTGAAGTGGTTTCCATTCCTCTGGCTATTAAGCCTCAGAAAAAATGACAGAGACATTCTGGTTTCACATAAACTCTATAGAATTTATGGTAGAAGAGAAAGTAAAGTCTTGAGTTGATCATGCACAGAAATCACTCATAGACAAATCTGAGATTTAGACATGAAGCATTGGGCCCAGGGGAGATGGGGAGAGGAGGGAAGATAAGTTTCCATTTACTCTTTTGTAGTTTAAGATTCTCTTTTCCCATTAAGTTTCTCTTTCCCATTTGTTACACCACCAGAAAAGGGGCCAGAGGTCCATTCTGATTGGTGACAAACCTTAACCAGCCAGAGCTGTTTCCATATTGAGGTCCTAAGGTAGAGGATTCCATCAGCAGGTAAACAGCCCAGCATGGGTGGAAATAGGGCACCCAATCCATGCACCAGAATGGATCTGTAGACACGTTAGAATCAACAGAAGAAAAGAGAATCACAAGGTGGGGGTATTTAAGGCCAAGAAAAACCCAGCCCACCTTAGAGTCAGTGATCTCCCAGTCTGCACCACTTGTCAATCAACTTTAATTTTCTCCTTTCCTTGAACTCTTTGGATTCTTTTAATTCTTTAATCTGATGAGAAAAATCACCCTACCAGCTTTCCAGTAACAGAGACATAAGCAAACAGACCCAAGACATTCTAAATTCATGGGACAGGCATTTTCTATGATGAATTCTAATTATGGGGCAAGGAATGCAACTCAGTGAGAGAGCATTGACTAGCATGTGAAAGGCTCTAGGTTTGATCCTCAGCACAAACATGCATGCAGAGAGAGAGAGAGAGAGAGAGAGAGAGAGAGAGAGAGAGATCCTACTCCCCAAGATTTAACAATAGGTTCTTCAAATTAAACTCTCTTCTATGGAGATTTGCATGCCAGAATTTTATCAGGAAATGCTCTTGAGAAAGACACCTGGAGCAACAAGAAAGGACTGAAATGAGGTAGAAGTGAACTGCAAAGTTAATGGAACAGAGGCTCCAGCTGCCCCCAAGGGGTGCTTAGAGTGGGATGCTTATATTGTTCTGAACTGAATCAAGAGGACTAGTCCTTGGTATCATTTCCAATGTGCAGAAGACTCTGGGCAGCATATCATAGTACATACTATGGCAGTGAGACTGATAGCTACATCAGCAACTATGGCTGATGAAGTCTGAGATACTTGAATCTGACTTATGCTGCAGCTAGCTAAAATTTAGAAAAACTAAGCATACATTACTCCACTCACTATCACTGTACCATAATAAAAATGGAGATATGTTAGCAATGGTTAGGATATAAGTCAGTATCTCATAGGAATGACCTACAAATAGTCATTCATTAACACCTTTTGACTAGGAAAATGTGTGCTGTTTCTTGTTGTATAGCACTGCATTAAAATGTTTCACAATGGAAAAAGATTACAGAAGACACAGGAAGATGGAAAGTCCTTCCTTGCTCCTGGATTGGTAGAATTAATATGATGAAATGACCATTCTACAATTTGTAGATTCAATGCAATATCATTCAAAATCCTCATGACATTCTTCATAGAAATAGAAAAAATATCCTAAAATTCACATGAAATCACAAAAGATTCTGGGTATTCAAAGCAATCATGAGCACAAAGAACAATGCAAGAGCTATTATCATTCCAGATCTCAAATTATATTGCTAACCTATACTCATAAAAAGCATCATGGTATTGGCACAAAATAAACATGTAGATCAATGTAACAATTTAGAATACCCAAAGAATATCATACAGTTTCAGCCACCTGACATTTGGCAAAGGTTCCAAGAACACACACTGGAAGAAAGACAGTATCTTCAACAAATGGTGCTAGCAAAACTGGATCTCCTGTGTAGAAGAAAGAATGAAATTAGACCCTTATCTATCACTTTCTCTGCCAAAAAGTCAATGCCAAATGGGTCAAAGACCTCGATGTGAAACCTGAAATGTTGAAACTGTTAGAAGATAGGCAGTGCAGTATAAGACACGGGTACAGGAAAGGACTTTATAAATCAGACACTCGCTCAAGAATTAAGGTCAACAATCATCAAATGGGACCTCATTAAACTTAAAAGCTTCTGTATAGCAAAGGAAACAACCAATTGAGTGAAGAGGAAGTCCACAGAGTGAGAGAAATTTTTCACCACCTATAAATCTGACAGAAGATTAATACCCACAATACACAAAACTCAAAAGCAAAGAAGCAGGAAAACAAATGGCCCAATTAAAAATTGGGCTATGAAGTTTAATAAAGGGGTCCTGTCCAAGGACCATTATTGAGAAGACTCTTGATCTCTACAATTTGGCCATTTGTGACCATTTGTGTTCCTGGCCTTCTGCTGCATGGAGCTTCATTATTGAGAACTGATACATAGAACTGGGATAATGAGCAGCAGACCCGAATTTTATCTAAAGGAATGTTGGCAACTGATTGCTGCTAGATGAAGAAGAGCTGAGCTTCCTAAAACAAGGGACTCTAGATAGGCTGACTAGACTCAGAGGATGGCTTGCATTGGGGAATGGTTGGGGGCAGTGACAACACAGTGGGCAGCAACAGGGATGACAGAGTATATGGTCTCCATTGCAGGGGGAGACTATGGGAGGGTGCCAGTGGGGATGGGAGTATAAAGATGATTAAGATTGTTTGAGATGTTCTGTATGAAATACACAAAAAATACCAATTAAAAAATAAATTTTAAAAAGTTGGGCTATGGATCTGAACAGAGTGGTCTCAAAAGAAGAAATAAAAATCGGTAATAAATACATTAAAAAGTACTCAACATCCTTAGCAATTAATGAAATGCAAATCAAAACTACTTTAAGATTTCATCTAACCCCAGTCAAAATAGCTAAAATCAAGAGAACAAATGGCACAAGATGCTCCCATGAATGCATGGAAATGGAAATCTTCACCCACTACTGAGGGACTGCAAGCTGGTGCAAACAGTGTGTAATCCAGTGAAGAGAACTCTTAGAATACTAAAAATAAATCTACCATATGATCTGGTTATACCACTCCTTGAAACGTACCCAAAAGACTCATCCTAATATAGAGATACTTGCAACAGCCATGTTTGTTGTTGCTCTTTTCACAGTAGTTAAGAAAGAGAAACAACCTAAATGTCCCTCAGCTGATGAATGGATAATAAAAATGAGTACATTTATTACATTTACACAGTGGAGCGCTACATAGCAGTAAAGCAAAACAAAATCATAAAATCTGCAGGTAAATGGATAGACCTAGAAACTGCTATACTAGAAACAGACTCGGAAGAACAAGTGATGTATGGTCTCTCTCGTTTCTGGGTCTTAGCTCCAAATCCTTACATGTGAGTGTTAGATTTTGGGGTGTAGAATACAGAAATAGGAGAGAAAGAAAGAGATCATACCAGACCTCAGAGGGGACTGCATTTATTCAAAGGGTGCAGTGAGGAACAGCACCTTCTTACATGATGGAAGCAACTGTACTGTGAATCAGGAGAGTTAAAGATCATATAGGGGCTAGGGCATGAGGAAGCAGATGCAATTGCAGGGGTTTACATGTCTCATCTTCCTGGGCTCCTTGCCCAAGCAGAATAGGTTATCTTGAGCAACAACTTATCTCTAACAGTTCCCCCTAAGTTTCAGGAATGGCCAATCCTTCTGTGATTTATCAATAAGGTTAGTAGCAGTCTCGGAGTCAGGTAAGAACAACATCAGTCTCAGAGGCAGCTAAGATCAGCAGCAGTTTCGGAGGACTTCTGTTTCTCTACCAGTGAGTATATATCCTGATGTAACCACAAAAGCCAAGAAGATAGGACCCATGGGTGTAAAGGGGAAGAAGGAGCTCCAGAGAAGGGAATAGTAAGAGACAGGTGTTAGTCAGGGAGAAATGGGGAGGGGGGCACTTTAACTGGGGAGGGAGTAGGGAGAGTTATACAGAAGGAGTGAGAGGAGAGATAAATAAATAATGTTTAGATGGTATAAAAAATAAAGGGAAATGTATTAGCTCAAAGTTCTACTGAAAAATAAGTGTGTGTGTATGTGTGTGTGTGTGTGTGTGTGTGTGTGTGTGTGTG
>NW_008345705.1:634428-669065 GCF_000622305.1 Nannospalax galili
AGACTTTAAAACAAAGTTCTAGGCAAGAGAAATCTCCCTTCAAATTGGTGGTCAGGGTGGTCCAAGAGAATTCCAAAATACCACAAGCTATTGCCACAGCCCTTGATTGCCTCCCAGAATTTGAAAGTGAGACCCTCTTGCTAAAGAAAGGTCATACTTCAGACACAGCAATTTAAGCATTCAAGCTGGAACTAACTTGAAAGCCCCCTCCCTGAAGACTAGCTCTCATAGCATCAGAGGATACTATGCAAGCTGCCAAGAGAGAAAACCAGTCACTGATCCTACCCAACTGTGAAGCCTGATAAACAACAATGAGTGGCCCATCAAGCTATCATTCTTTGATGCAGTAGTGGCACTTTTAACTTGGAGATAATCATCAACTGTTTAATTGGAATTAAGGCCTGCTCAGTGGGAGGGAACTATGTGTGGTACTGTAAACATAGCCAACTACACATGGCTAGAGAGGTCATAAATCCTAGAGAAAAATCCACTTTTGCCACATTCCTAGACCAACATAATTTCTTATTTTATTCTGAAAAATGCATCCTCATATTTACAGACAAATGTACTTCTCACCACTATCAAAGAAGCTTCTTATTGCAACAGATGAAGACTAACATAGAGTTCCACAATGGGTCAAATGCAGACAGTAACTGTCTGTGAGACACTTAGCCCTAAGTGACACTTATTCAATGTAACCTATGCACGTAAAATGAATGCATCTCTCAACTTTCACCAGAGAAATATCCTTATGCAGTAGATGGTATTTAACACCGAAACCCACAACTGGTCAATATAAGGACACCTCTTTCACACTTCTGCCTCCCAGGAGTCAGGGATAACTGCAGAAGACAGGAGAGAAAGATTGTAAGAGCCAGAGCTATTGAATGAAACAGTTTTCCAGACAGCTTTTCACTTATACATATGAACTCACAGCAATGGTGACACCATGCACAAGTCCTATACAAACTCAACTGAGAAAAAATTCCAGCATAGACATGGGGAAGTGGGTAAGAAATCCCAACCCAGTATAAGGAACTTTTGGCAAATGATGATTGCTGAGAGACGAAGAGACGGCCTCTTATAAGGATAATAGTCTTGGTAGGCTCCAGTGTATGGACCCACACTGAAGGACAACTGGGGACATAAATCAAACTCTATAGGCCATAATACTATAATAGAGTACATTAAATTGGGCCAGGGGCAGTAAGGGAAAGTGCGGATAGGGCAGGGGATCTAAATACCATCAAATTATATTCTATGAAAATCACAAAACTTCAATGGAAATTTTTTAAAACATATTTAAAATTCTGTAATTTTTAAAATCTAAAATATGTTACATAACATTCTTGAACATTACAATTTTTAAAAAGTGTTACTATAAAATCTACAGATCTATATTTTTATGTTTTCCATTTTAATTTACAGGAAAAATTTCAAAAAATAAAAATAATTTAGTAATTGTGATAAGACATTGAGAGGAAAATGGAATCAGAATACCATTTACTAATTCTGGAATTGACCCAAAGACAGATGGAATCGTTCTTAGCTCACCAAATGCTAAGTATTATAAGTGTAATACATGGGTATGTGCTAAAGATATGCATGCATTATTATAAGCTGCTATACTTACTGCAGTTCAAAAACATCAAAGTATTTACTACAATAAAAAAACACATTACATTCTGTTACTTAACATTCATCAGGCATCAATTGTTATCAACTATATAAAAGCACTTAAAATGATACTTTTCATCCTTGAAAATGATACAGTTCAAATATATTCAATCAAAAGTACATTTTTTAACTCCAGGAAGGAAGGAAAGTTCAACACATTATGTTGCAGCTAATTCAAGAAGACTTTTTCATGCTAAACACAAGGTTACTTTACTCTTTTAGATATGTACTGCCTCTGGAATCAGTAACTTTAATTAAATAGATTTAAGTTATTCAACACACAGAACAGGATTGAAGAATACAAGCTGCAATAATATTTGATTATTCCTTGAGATAATAGTTCCTTTTAAACAACCACATTAGGTTGTCCAAAAACATTTCTGTGTGTTTGTTTAGAGTTTTTATTGCTAGAATTGGGAATTGGAGAAGAGGTATTTTTATTATATGCTACAATTCTGTTGAAATACTGAAAGGGAAATTGCATTTCCAAAATATTACTTTAATGATCTAAATATTTATGTGCCCCCCACAAAAGCTACATTTACTTTAAAACAAATGTTTCAATTTAAGACCTAAAAGTTACATTAAAGATACAAAATCCACTCCTTTCATTTGTTGGAGAAACATCACACCTGACAGAAAAAGGGGACTTACTTGAGGGCCACATGACTTGTATTAGTTACTTTTCTTGTTATTCTGATGAAATACCTTGCAAAAACAAACTTACTGGTGGAGGGTTTATTTGGGCTTATGGTTTAAAAAGGAATAAATTCCTTCCTGATAGGAAGGACATGGTGGCAGGAGCTTGAGGAAGGATGAAGTGCTACTTAGCCCTTTTTCTTCCTTTTTTCTTTAATCCAAGACTTTAGCCCATAAGATAACTCTGCCCACATTCAGAGTAGTCTTCCCTCCTTGGTTAATCCTCTCTGGAAAAGCCTTCAACAGGCATGAACAAAGGTGTGTCACCTGGGAAATTCTAATTCCATCAACTTGACAGATTAATCATAACTGTTAAAGCCATGTGACTCAAGAGAAATAGAAAAGTCATAGTCATACCAATACTTGGTACTCTTTCCCCTGTTTTCTCCAAGACATCAAATATGCAGCAAATATGACACAGCTTTCGAGGGAACAGCAGTAGTGTCTAGCTTGTAGGATTGTAAAGATCATTGAGATAAAAATAATAAAAGGGAATTTAAAGGGTGTGCACGGCGGGACACACCATTCTAATTATTTTGCAAATACTGTTACCTAATCTTCTAAGAAACTCTTCAGCATTTACATAATTAAACATTCCAGCACACATTAAAATTTAATTAGAAAAAACAAGAAACCCTTCTTCTGTCAGGCATTTCCCTGCCTGGGTTCTGAATGCTCATCAAATATGTCTTTTGAAAGACATCGGCTTGAAAATTGAAGCTATCCACGCACATCTCACTTTGTAAATGTGTTCTGTGCATGCTTTTCTCTACTGCATGTGGATTTGATCAACTTTTGTGCTTTCCTTGCTTGTCTTGTATAATGATTCCATTGGTTCCTTTCCTCTTACTTGCAGCCAATCTGACTAGCAATCTCTGGTTCTCTAAAATAATTAGGTCATTATCCTTCTCCCTTGGTTTCCTTTTGGTGGTTGTGATAAAATACCCCCAACAAAAGCATGTTAGAGCCTAGAGAGATGGCTCAGTGGTTAAAAGCACTGGCTGTTCTTGCAAAAGACCTTGGATCAAACCCCAGCACCCACATGGTGGCTAACAACCATCTATAACTCCAGTTCCAGGGGATCCAATGCCTTCTGTTTTTCAAAGGCATTGCATGACTCAGGCGCGTATACACACATGCAGGCAATATACTCATATACATAAAATAAAAATGAATCAAAAACAATTTTTTTTAAGAAAATTTGAGTAGAAAGGGTTTAAGTCACAGTCACAGTTACAAGTCCATCTCGGAGGGTAAGTGAAGATAGAAGGAATGTGAAGCAGTTTGTCCCATTCATAGTCAAAAGCAGAGAGCATCAATGTGTGCATGTTGGCAGTGCTCAGCTTGCTTCCTACTTTTCATTCAGTCCAGGCTCTAGCCCATGAAATGGTACCACCCGTATTCAGGCTGGGTCTTCCCAAATCTCAATTAACTCCATTAAGAAAATCCTCACTGGCATGATCACAGGTCAGCTTAATCTAGGAAATTCCTCATTGAAACTCTCTTCCCAGGTAATTCTACATTGTACCAAGTTGATATTAAGACAAACCATTATAATCCACCCCTTGTCAACTTGACCCACAGCACATTACTTTCAATCATAACCTTCTTCTTGCCCCCAAAGTCTCATGTTTATCTCATAATGTAAAATGCAGTCCTCGAACCATCCCCTCAGTATTTAAAAATTTCAGCACTTTAAAAATCCAAAGTCATTTAACTCTGAACTCCTAAAAGTGTTTTAGAAGTTACATACTTCCAGTGTATAATTATACAGAGCAAACTTTCTCATTCCAAAAGGCAAAAATGTGGGCATAGCAAGAAATAATCGTATCAATGAAAACCCAAAATCCAGCAAGGAAACACTAAATCCTGCAACTCTATGTCCAACATCTTGGGCTTGTAATGTATTAATCTGGGTTCTGAAGGGCTTGTGTAGCCCCACCCCACCAGCTCTATCATCTGCAGCACACGCAGCTTCTCCCTTAGGCTTAGGCTGGCCTTGCTCCACATCTGCAGTTCTCTACATCTGTCGATGTCCCACAGTCCTGGCATTTCCAATATCCTGAGGTCTCCATATACACTAAAGCTTTACCTTCACAGCTTTGTGCAATGCCTTTCAGGGCTTCTTTCCAAACACTTCAACCCTGTCACACAGTGCCTGGCTCAGTTGCTCTCCATGACCCCCCTGAATCCTGCATCTTTACCTTCAAAGCTAGAACTATATGGATGATGCTTATGATACTGCCAAGTTCTGCTGCCAGCTTCTGATGTAGATTAGTCCCTTTGGATCACAACTATAACACCTTCTGGGTACTGACCACAAGGAAACATCTTCTCATTGTCCCAGTGCTGCCCAGGAGGATTCTCCATCATGGTACTGATCGCTCCATCAATCACAGCTGTTTGTTCAGCAGCAGCCTGAATACCATTATGTCTGGAAATTTCCTCTGCCAAAAAATCAGTTTATCATCCTCAATCTTAACCTCACTCAAGGTCTTAGGACACAAGCAGAATGCAGTTATTATTCAAAATATCGCTTGAATGACCCCTATCCTAGTTCCTTTCTCCTCTCTGGAACCTCATGAGCAGGACTCCACTGTCCACACTTCTCTCAACATTACTATCCCCCTTGCTACCCCTAGAATGGTTCATTAAACTCTGATTCCATCATTTAACAGTTTTTATAGCCAATATACCAAACATTTGCACAGTGTTCCAATAAACATTTCAAATGCTTAAGAACCTATACTCAGGTCAATCATAGCAAGGGCCCTGCTTCTCAGTACCAGTTTCTGTACCAGTTTCTTCTCAGTACCTTTCTGTTTCTGTGATAAAACACCTTGGCAAAAGCAGTTTAGGAGAGAAAGGGCTTATATTTCAGTTCACAATTCCATGTTACAGCCCATCATTGTGGGAAGCCAAAATGGTTGAAACTTGAAGCAGCTAGTCACCGTCAAAAGCAGAAAGAGAATGCACGCCAGTGCTCGGCTGGCTTTCTCATTTGAATTCAGTCTAGGTCCCAGACCTGAAATCATGCACAAGTTACTAAGAATAAAGAAATTGGAGCTGGGGAGATGGCTAAGTAGATAAGGGCACTTACTCTACAAGATGAGGACTTGAGTTTGGATTCCCAACAACCACATACAAAAGCTGTATGTGACCATCTGCACCTGTAATTCCAGCACTGGGGGCAGGAGCAGAGAGATCAGAGAGATCCCAGGGGTTTTCTGGTCAGTTAGCCTAGCCAAAAAAATAGTGAGCTCCAGGTTTAATGAGAAACACTGTCTCAAGGAGACTGAGAGATCAGGATACCCAGTGTCCTCCACTGGCATGAACACACACACACACACACACACACACACACACACACACACACACACACACACATACACGAGAGAGCGAGAGAGAGAGAGAGAGAGAGAGAGAGAGAGAGAGAGAGAGTTTTCAGTGATCCTTCTCTCAGAAAATTCACTCTTTGAACCTCTCCTGACACAGGCCCAAGGGCTCTGGGCTTAGAATACTGGGTTCTCAGGATTAATAATTCATTAGTTTGTAGAGTGCCCACACCTGGTTTATAACTTTCTTTAAAATGATGGAAGATTAAGTGATATGCAAATGATTGGACTCTTTTTGTAAATGACATTGTCTAACTATAATACCCTACAGATCACACTTAAATTTATGTTAACAGTAAACATAACCAAGGAAGTAAAACCAAAAATTTTAAGACACTTAAGACACTGAAAAATAAAATTAAAGAAGACAGCAAATGGTGGAAAGACCTTTCATGCTCCTGGATTGGGAGAATTACTGTTGTAAAATGGCTTATTATCAAAATGAATATAAAGATTCAACACTATATCAAATTTCCAATGGCATTCCTCACAGAATGAGAAAAAAATGTAAAAATTCATATAGAAACACAAGAGACCATGGATAGCCAAAGCAATCCTAAGAAGAAAGACTACTCCTGGAGATTTTACACTACCTGGCCTCACATACTGCAAATCCATAGTTACAAATACAGCCTGGTACCAATAACAACAACAACAACAAAAAAAAAAAAAAAAAACAGAAATACAGACTAGTGGACTAGAACAGAGGACCAGCAATAAACCCTCATAGAGAAAACCACCTAATATTTAACAAAAGTATCAAAACCATACACTGGATAAAAGGTACTCTATACAAGCAAATAGTGTTGACAAAACTGGGTATTCACATGAAGAGAATGGAATTTGGTCTATGTCTCTCACTCTGCAAAAAAAAAAATTAAATTAAATTAAAAAATCAATTCAAAACTGATCAAAGACCTTAATGTAAAATCAGGAATATTGAAATTGCTAAAGGAAAACAGAAGGGGAAACTGTTAGGCCAAACTGAGCCCCAAGATGGAGTCATTATTGGCCAACAACATGGCTACCACAACCCAGTGGGCAGAATTCTAAGAAACACAAACTAAACCACACTAGTCTCTTAGTAACTGCCTGAATCCTGTTTTTAGCAATACACTCTAATCATAACCACAATTTTCCACTGCAGTCAACCAAAAAGCTGAAAACCACCTAACTGAAACTCCCCCTGCCAAGGCACCTGCTATTGACTCACCACCCCACCCCTTCCCTTACAGCCTCACCTCCCCCTACCCACAAAAAAGAAATCCTATAAAACCCAGCCTTCTGTGACAAGAAGCCGCTGACCTCTCTCTCCCTTATGAGAGCAGCCCAGCAGCTCGTGCATCCCAACAAATTTCTCCTTTTCTCACCTCAGAGTGGTCTCTTGTGGTCTGGGTCTTTTTCTGAACCTAACAGAAACCTTAAGATATGAGCATAGGCAAGAACTTTTTAACTAAGACTTCAGTACCACAGGGAATAGCTTCAAGAATTGACAAACGTGATTTCATGAACTTAAAATCATTCTGCATGGCAAAAAATCAGGGAGAGCAGTCATCAAATGGGAAATAATCTTTGTCAGACATGGAGTTAATGTCCAGAATATATAAAGAACTGCAATAATTAAATACTAAAAATCTCTACTGCCAATAAAAAAAGTGAGCTAACTAAATGAACAATAGCCTGAAAGGACTGTGAAATGGTGTTCCTATGGCTTTAAAAATATGCTTGGTAAGTTAAGGTGAACTTTGAGCATGTATGTCTGGAAAGCCTTGTGTCTCATGAGAAAGTTTTTCAAGAATGCTTGCTGGGGAGATATTTACAAAATGTCCATTCTCCCTTCTTGTTTCTCATGAGACACACTAACATCCTAGATAGACTCAGCATGGAGATAATATTGCAGTGCTCATCTTATTTTGCTGAATTGTTATATTCTAGCCATATTATTGTTATTCAATGTTCTATAAACACTTTGTTGTAGTCCTCATGAGTATAAGAAGCCATCTTATTATTGTTCAGTTCTGTAAATATTTGACTGTGATTCTCATGAGAATTAGGATAAAAGCAGAGCTGCTGATACAGTCAACACTCATGTGAATGATAGCACTGGGCCTCCTGGTTAATTAACAGTTCTATGGTACTCTATCCAGATCCTTATGGCTTCCTCCAGTGGCCACAATGGCCATTAAATACTTTACAGTATTCAACATCCTTAGTCCATTAGAGATATATAAATTAACGCTACTTCGAGATCCCATCTCACCCATGTCAGGATAGCAGTCATAAAAAACAAATGACAACAAATGTTGGTGATAATATTGGGAGAGAAAAACTGTTATTTACTAATGGTGGGAGTATAAACTTACACCTACTGTGAAAATCATTATGAAGGTTTCTCAAAAAATTGAAAAGAACTCTCATGTGATCCAAATATACCACTCCTAGGCATATACCCAAAAGACTGCTACAGAGAAACCAGCGCATCCCTGTTATTTGCTACTGTGTTCACAATAGCAACAAAATAGATAGATGATAGATGATAGACAGATGATAGATAGATAGATAGATGATGATAGACGATGATAGACAGATGATAGATAGATAGATAGGTGATAGAGACAGATGATAGATAGATGATAGATCGATGATAGATGATAAATAGATGATAGATAGATGATAGATAGATAGATGATAGATAGATGATAGATAGAAGATAGATAGATAGATAGATAGATAGATAGATAGATAGATAGATAGATAGATAGATAGAAATAGAGAATACAGAGACAGACTGACCAATTAATTGATGATATGGACAGGTAGGTGACAGATAACATTCTCAAAGATCTCAAGTAACATTTCAGGTGTTCTTTTCTTTGATATCTTTTCATTTAAGTCCTGGAATCTACTCCTTCAGTTGTCACTGTGTACTGCTGAGCAGGAAAGATTAAATATTTGATGGACAATTTCAAGGAGCTAGACAGTCTCCAAAATGTATCACCGACATGCATATGGGTGTACATATAAGCATGTATATGCGATAGTTAACTGTTGCTAAATAAAACATTACTCTAATAGCAAAACAGAAAAAAATGTCTCAACAATATCAAAATATTTGCGTTCATATTTTTAAAGTTTTCAAATGCAAAAAAAAAGTTTTGCATTGTCAAAAAGTAAAGATTGGAGAGAACTTCATCATCAGATGGAAACTGGGATCTATAATTTTGCTTTTGGCATGTTTTAGTGCTTTGTAAAAATAGATTACCTCTGATCAAAGATGCTCTTGTAGGCATGGAGCTGACTCAATCTCCCCCCAGGAGCTGCTGGAATGGTAAAGGTTATGCCCAGGAATGCTGAGTGTGCTCACAGAGGGGGATGGCTGAAGACAGGAACTCCTTGTGCAACGCACAGATAGAAGGAAATAGTACTAACAGTACTTTCTGTTAAATATTTCTCACTGTTCTATACACAGTGTTCTACACACAGATGATTCCTGTGTTCTTAAATCCTAAGTTTATTTTTTACCTTATTTCCCATTTTTCAGGAGTTATTTTTGACATTTAGTTTATATTCTTGCCTATCTGGCCTAAACTGTTCATGTCTGCCTTTTGTTTTCTTGCTCATCTTGAAGCTAAATCAACAAAACAGTTTGGCACAGCAAATCTTATGTTCTCACCATGGAGTTCTATCTCACGATGGAGTTCTATCATAGTTTTGAAAGTCAAAAGCCATATTCTGTTATCAACAGTAAAAGAGGAAAAATAGGCTTTTACTTCATAGCAGGAAAAGAATGTTAAGTACCCTAGGAGATGCATAGTGAATGTCAAAGATCGAAGCACCAACAAGCCTTTAGAGCTACTTTAATAACAAACTGGGCTTCATGGAATTATTCAGCTGGAATTCAAGCTGAGTTGAACAGCACCACAGAACAGCCTGTTACCTATATCCATGCTTTACCTTAGAAGTGAACTTACATTCCTTCCAAAAAGTTACTCGGCCCTTGACCATTTTGATATTAGCTTTCGATGCACTTCTAACCAGAAAACCTTTGCTTTGAATCATTTTGGGGTAGTACTGAGGGAAGAAAGCTAGTAAAGAGTTGAGTTTAGGATATCTGTAAGTGAACCAATGACAGCTAATCACAATGAGTTAATGATCAAAATTCTCAATTAATGGGGATATTAATTCAGTGTAAGAACTATAATGACACTTATGAACAGAAGATACATGTAGACTGAAGTTGGGACTCAGTGGTAGAACACTTGCTTAGAAAATGTAAGGCTAGAAGTTCAATCTCATTGCAACAAAAAAAGAAAAGAAAAATAAAAAGAAATAAAAAATGTTTTCAATCAACTATTGTAAAAAAGCAAGTAAAGTTTTGAAGATTTTTATTCTTTTTAATTAGGTGAACGTGAGTTATATGTGTGTGGGTATGTGCACATGAGGGCAGGGGCCTGCAGAGGCCAGAAGAGAGCAGCAGATCCCCAGAAGCTGGAGTTACAGGAGGTTGTGAGCTGCCTGACAGTGGGTTCTGGGAACTGAGCTCCAGTCCTCTACGAGACGATCCCTGAGCTGTCTTTCCTGGCCCAGCAAGCAATTTGAGAAACAGTGAGAAACATTCATCATTCACCAGTCGTCAGCTACATGTTTTGGTAAAGCACCACACAAGATGACTAAGACTTGTTAGTGAAACAAAAGCTACCCACTGCATACACATTCATCCTTAAGCAATTAAAAATTCCCATATCATCACCAGCATCCCAGATTAATCTGAAAATGGCCCCACGCTCAGTAGTTAGTAGCAAAAAGAGGACCGGCTGCCTTATCAGTCTTCGTTTCACAATTATAAGGAAATTTCTCTTCTCACTCATCATTAATATGTTAAATTGTGTGTTCAGTAAACGTTCTAAAGGACAGATATTTTAACAGCTTTTTACATTTTCTCATTTATTCTGGCATTTTAAAAACTAAAAGAGAATCATTTAGAGGAGTTAGTGAGTTTCATACACTTGACAAAATAGCACATGTAAAGAATAAAAAAATCTAAAATGCTTTGAACTTAGAAATGATTATGTTTATTTTGGATTCCAGCTGAGATATAGACCTAATGCTTTTCTTTCTTCTTTAGATATCAACTTATAGCTAGATCCATTAAGCTCTCCAATTAATAGCTGGGCAGTAGAAAGTTCAAAGTAGGGAAAATGAAAGAGGCAGAGCATTTTTATCCCTGTTTAGTATTTTCTCTCACAGTTTCTTCAGTTTTTACCCCATGTAGGAAAATTGGTATATTCCACAGATTGTTATTGCTTTCTGAGCATGTAAGGGCTGTGACACAAAGGGAACTTTGGGGCTTTATGATTTATTGCTTTATCACTTTTTGTGCCATCTCTGCTCATCCTCAAATTCAGGGCAGGTTCCAGGTTGTATCAAAAGGGCAATGTTTTCTGGATTCCCTTTGTAAAGGGCGCAGCACTAACCATTATCTGCATTCAAAGCACTTACTTTTTAGCTCCCTGTGAACAACACTTAGTACTGCTTTCAGAACTCTTCAATATAGAAAAACACATTTTCCCTTATCTCAACCAACATCTGAATTTTGATGCCTAGCAGCTCTTATTTTCTGAAAACTGAAGTTATTTTAGCCTATGTTCTCTTTTTAAGGGAATTGTGCTTCTTTTCATACACATACACTTTCTGTGTATGAGACAGAGAGAGAGAGAGAGAGAGAGAGAGAGAGAGAGAGAGAGAGAACTGAGACTATCCACCAATGGCGTAGCTCCATGCAGTTCTTTCTGTATGACATTAGAGTTCATCACCACACCTAAAGACTCATAGTTCAGGCACAGCCTCCACTTCAAGGGGCCAGAAGCCTAAGAGGCCTAGTTATTCAGATCACAGACAGAGTACATATGCACTTAGTAAATGACGTTGGTAATATTTAGAGTGTAGCCAAATGTCTATCCACCAATGGCGTAGCTCCATGCAGTTCTTTCTGTATGACATTAGAGTTCATCACCACACCTAAAGACTCATAGTTCAGGCACAGCCTCCACTTCAAGGGGCCAGAAGCCTAAGAGGCCTAGTTATTCAGATCACAGACAGAGTACATATGCACTTAGTAAATGACGTTGGTAATATTTAGAGTGTAGCCAAATGTCTACACTTGGGACTACTGTAAATTTTCTTTATTTTCTTTTCCATGGAACAAATGTGACTGCCAATTCTGGTATGAGTACCTCTGCTTAAACCTAAGTTTTGTTTTTTATCATCTTTATCATTAAGTCTTTAACCATTCACTGTAATAAACATTTATAAAGCTCAGTTTTAACTTTTCATAATCTCTGTGACAGGGATTGGCAATCATTTATTTACTCATATAAACCAAATAGTAAACATTTGCATTTTGCAGGCAATAGAGTCTGTATATATCCAGCTCTGCCACTGTAACTCAAGAACAGCCCTAAACAATGTGTAAAGAAATATACACTGAAAAAAAACAGAAAGAAAAAAGAAATATACATTGACATTCCAATAAATTTTATGCAAGCTTGTTTGGGCTGTTGGACCTTAAGTTTGTGAGTCCCTGATTTAGACTATAAGCTAATAACGTTTATATTAGTTGTATATAACTTTAGGATTTCCAAAATTGATAACAAGGAAAGAAAGTACATACCATTATCGCTAACAAACATAGATTTAAAAAATTCTACAATCAAAGGAAGTTCAACTGTACACTGGAAGATCACTTTAATGATGAAGTGGAATTAATATGGGGATGCAACAATGGGTAAACACATGCAAATTAATAAGCATGATATTGAAATGACAAAACTGACTCCATTTTGTTCTAGCTGGCTTATGATTTATCCTGTGTTTCTGCTCAGTCACTCCCACTGCAGCCAATCAGCCAGAACATCCCACGCAAGCTGCATCTGTAGCTTCAGGCAGTACATTTGTTATACAATACTGGGAAACTGACACATAGCCAGGTAGCACCTCCAGATAGCACATCCTCCTACCCAGCTGTACCTGCATCTCCATGGAGCCCATTGTTTCTGCAATTCTCTAGCACAAACTTTTTGATAACTGAAAACTTCTTTGTTAACTGACCTGCCCCTGGTCTGGTATAACTATGATGATGTTCTTGTGTAACTATGGTTATTGGCTCTTCCCCTGTCATGATGTCATTGTAGTTTTGGGCTTTATAAACTTCTCTCTGCCTCCTCTTGGGATCTTGGGCATTAGCCCCCTCTCAATCACCAGCTAATAAAGGACTCTTGATTCAACCCAAAACTGTGTGGCATTCCTCTGATGACATTACAATATAACACATCAACAGAACGAAAGATAATACATACAGAAAAAGCATTTGGCAAAATTAAGATTCCTTAATGAAAAAAAAATCAACAACTTAGTTATGATTAATCTGTACCACAACATAACACAGACTGTATATGACAAATCCATAAATGACATGCTAAAAAGACAGAGAAACATTGAGGATTTACCCTCTAAGATCTAGAGACAGTTATGTCCCCTTCCACCATTTCCATTTTAGCATAATAGCAGGTTATAGCCCTACAAATAGGCAACAAAAAGAAATTAAATTATGTCCAAATTGGAGATAAATACATTAAATTGTACATTTGCTGATAAGATCTAAAGATCCACCACAAAACATTTAGAATTACTAAAATATCTCAGAAAAGTTACAGGGCAGAAAGTAAAAACAAGTATAAAAGGAAGCAAAATTTTTAGAACTCAATACCAAATCTAGAAAGACATCATGAAAATAATCCAGCCTATAATAACCACAAAATGAGGCCTGGAGGGATAACTCAATGGTTAAGAGCCATTACATGAGACCCAGGTTTGGTTCCCAGCAAATGGGAACCAATGGTGGCTAACAACCATTCATAACCCCATTTTCAGGGGAGGTGACACCCTCTTTTGGCCTCTATGGACATTGCAGGCATGGGTGCACTTATGTACATATATGCAAAACACGCATACATAAAATAAAAGTAAAAATTCTTTAAAACATAAAATAATATTTAAAAATAAAAACAAAGAGGTGGGATTTGGAATAGCTCTACAATGAAAACCATAAAATAATGATGAAAGAAACTGAAAAATATATAAATGCATGGAAAGATATCTATTTTTGTAGACTAGAAGAATTGGACTTCCAGTTTACCCAAAGTGATTTACAGGTTGAATAAAATATCCATTAAAATGTCAATAACATTGCCCAAAGGAATAAGGAAAGAAAGAAACTTAAAACGTGTACAGAACCATGAAAGATCCCAAATAGACAAGGAAATCTTGACGCAAAAGAAAGAAGTGGGATGTGCTAACCAAAACAGCCAGTTTAAGATGCATATAAACTAACAGAAATTGAAATATTTCACTTAAAATATTTTGAAGGAGTATTTGCATTCCTGTTACTTCTCCAGGGGCAATATGGATGAACATATCTCCACTCCAGAAAGGGTGACAAAAATATAAGAAAGAAAAATAAACTCATAGACCAGTGTAACACAATGAAGAGTCCAGAAATAAACCCACACATTCATAGCTAACCGATGTTTGATGAAGGGCCTAAGGACAGTGGATAAATGACAGTTTTTAAAATAATGATATTGGAAATTTTGGATATATATATATATATATGACTGAAATTAAACTGTTATCACTCATGATATATAAAAGAAAACTCAGAGGGTTGGAGAGATGGCTCAGCTGTTAAGAGCACTGGCTGCTCTTGCAGAGGACCCAGGTTTGATTCCCAGCACCCACATGACAACTAACAACCAGTCATAATTCCATTTCCAGGGGATCTGATACCCTCTCCTGCCCTCTGTGGGCATTGCACGACATAGGCTCACTTACATACATTCAGACAATACTCTCATGCACATAAAAATTTTTAAAAATATATTTTTAAAAAACCTAACTCATGATGGATCAAAGAGGTAAATATAAGACCTAAAACTATGAAACTCCTAGGAAAACATACAGAATACCTCTTCTGAAACTTATTCTACAAAATTTTTTTGGATAAAATCTGAAAAGCACAAGCACAGTAAGAAAAATTTTGACAAATATCTATTTTAGATTGTGTCAAACTGTACAGCAAAGAAAGCAATCATCAGACTGACATGTAACCTCAAAATGAAGAGAAAATATTTGCAAGTTATACACATGATAAGGTGCTAGTGGTGAGTTCATATAAGGAACTATAATAGTTCAACAGCAAAATGCAAAACATGGACAAAGTTCTTAAAAGAGATGTTTGAATGACCAACTGATACATATTTTTTAAGTCACTTAATAATACTAATAATCAGAAAAATCCAAACTGAAACCACATTGAGGTATGACCTCACTACAACAAGAACACATACTATCAAAAAAACATTAATGTGGTACATCCCATTCTCCTTCCAGCCCTGGGCACAGGCCCACTTCTTCTGTTGACACTACAGACCTCTAGGCTACCCTCTGGGTCCAGATCATCCCACTGCTGCATGATATTTACACCCAGACCAACCCAATTCTTCAGTCTACTTCTGTAGAGACCTCACAGCCTGCCCCCAACTCCAAATTGCCTTGCACACCTGAGACCAGCCTTCTTCCCTGGCTGTCCCCACCCCAACCTGTCTGGGATTCCTGAGGCCAGCTTCCTTCCCTGGTTAAGTTTGACACAGCCCACTGTGCTTTGACTCCCACAGCCTGATTCAGTCTTCCTCCTACCACACTCTGTTCTCCTGCTAGCCCTGGGCATAGGTCCACATCTTCCTTTGGCACCTCAGACCTCTAGACTATCCTCTTGGCCCAGATCCTCCCACTGCTTCCTGATCCTTTGCACCCAGACCAACCCAATTATTCAGTCTACTTCCCTAGAGACCTCACAGCCTTCCCCCACCCCCAAGTTTCTTCCACACCTGAGACCAGCCTTCTTCCCTGCAGTCCCCTCACAGCCAACTTCCCAGAATCCATATCAGGCAGACAGACCTGCTCAGTCAGAACTCTGACCAGTCTACTTTTCAGCAAGAACTTGAAATACCACAAATTTGTCTTCCATACCTAAATGTAAAGTAACTAAGCTACATAAACAATGTTAACAGAACCAAAATTAAAATTAGGCAAAAACAGAAGATCCTGCTGAACACATAACCAACAAAGAACATCCGTATGCCCAAACAGCAATGCAAAAACACAAACGATATGAAAACCCAGGAAAATGTGTCCCCAACAAAACCCACCAGTCCTAGAGAAGTGCATAGCATTGAGAACCACCCTGTAGAACCCCAGGACACAGAATTTAAAAGAACAATCAGAGGGGGGAATGTTGGAGGGGAGGGAGTGGGCATGGATTTGATCAAAACACCTTTTATGCCTGTATGACATTCTCAATAAAGTTTTTGTAAAAAATTTTTAAAAAAGAACAATCATAAACATGATAAAAGAACTTAAAAACAACACAGACAGACAACTCAAAAGAACTCAAAGATGAAAGGCATAAACTTTTGATGGAAGCCCAAGAATATACAAATATGTAGCTCAATGAAATATCAAAAAATAATTCATAACTTGAAAACCAAATTCACTAAAGAGATAGAAAACTCAAATGGAAATTAACATGGGACTGAAAACTCAATAAACCAATTAGAAACAACAGGAGAAAGTCTCACAAGCAGAATGAATGAAATGGAAAACAGTATATTAAGACCGGAGGGATAAAGTTGAAGATCTGGACTCCTTATGCAAAGACTATGCAAAATTCAAAAAAACACAGGAATGGAATATTCAGGAAATGTGGGACAACATGAAATGACCAAATCTACATATTATAGGCATACAGGAAGGAGAATAAACTCAAACCAATGGCATCGAACAGATCTTCAATATGATTGTAGAAGAAAACTTCCCTAAATTAAGGAAAGATATACCTATAGACATTCAAGAAGCACAGAGAACACAAGTCCCTATGACATATCATAGTAACAATATTAAATGTACAGAACAAAGAGAGGGTAGTGAAAGCTGCTAAAGAAAAACAAGTTGCATATAAAGGAAAATCCATCAGAATTACAGCTGACTTTTCAATGCAAACTATGAAAGCCAGAAGACCGTGGAACAAAGTATTGCCAATTCTAAACAGCCATGAATGCCAACCCCCAATATTTTATCAAACAAAACTATCTATCAAGGATGAAGGGGAACAGAAAATTCTCCATGACACAAATAGGCTGAAAGAATTCATGTCTTCCAAACCAGCACTACAGAGAATACTTGATGCAATACAAAGGACTGAAGAAAAGAATGAGTATACCCAAGAAACTACAGAAAGAAAATAAAGATATAACAATGAAACACAAAAAGGGCCACAAACACAAAAAAGTTAAAATGACAGGATACAATACACAATTTTCAATAATAACATTAAATATCAATGGCCTCAACACCCCTGTCAAAAGACATAAGCTGGTCCAATAGATCAAGAAACAAAACCCATCTTTTTGTTGTCTTCAAGTAACTCATCTCACCTTCAAGGACAGATACTATCTTACAGTGAAAGGATGGAAAAAATATTCTAAGCAAATGGCCCTAAGAAGCAAGCCAGTGTCACAATTTTAATATCTGACAAAATAGACTTCAAATTAAAACTCATCAGAAGAGATAAGGAGGGTTACTTCATTCTAATCAAAGGAACAATTGACCAAGAAGATATTACAGTCATAAACATATATGCACCAAACTCTGGAGCACCCAATTTCATACAGTCGGTAGTCCAGGAGTATGAAATAGATTGACACCAACACAGTGATAGTGGGTGACTTTAATACCACATTATCTTTAATAGACAAAACAACTGGAGAGAGACTAAACAGAGAGACATCTGAATTAAATAAATACTGCATGAAATGGACCTAACAGATATATACAGAATATTCCAATCAACCACCAAAGAATACACTTTCTACTCAGCAGCTCATGAAAGTTATTCTAAAATTGACCACATTCTGGGGCACAAAACAAATCTCAACAAATATTAAAAAATTAAAAGAATTCCATGCCTTCTATTGGACCACAGTGCAAGAAAGCATATAATCAATGGCAAAAGAAGCTATAGTAAATATATGAACTCATGGAGATTAAACAACACACTTCTGAATCATGGATGTATCAAAGAAGAAATTAAAAAAGAAATAAAAGTATTCCAGAAAAAAATGAAAATGAGAACACAACACAATAAAACCTCTGGGATATCCTAAAAGCAGTCCTAAGAAGGAAGTTTATATCTCTTAGTGCCTACATTAAAAAATCAGATAGAGCACAGGTAAATGACTTGACAGTACAACTCAAGACTATGGAAAGCCAAGAACAAACCAACTCCAAACCTAGTATACAAGAAGAAATAACAAAACTCGGAGCAGAAATTAATGAAATAGAAACAAAGAAAACAATACCAAAACAAACAAACAAACAAACAAACAAACAAAACAGTGAATCTAAGAGCTGGTTCTTTGAAAGGTTAGACAAGATAGACAGACCCTTAGTCCAGTTAACCAAAAGAAAAAAAGAGCAAATCCAAATCAACAAAATCAGAGACAAAAGGGGAAACATGGCAACAGATACCAAAAAAATTCCAAAACATTGTAAGGGAACACTTTTAAAAATCTATACTCCATTAAATTTGAAAGCCTAAAAGAAATGAATGAATTTCTAAAATCATGACCACCACCAAAGTTAAACCAAGAGGAGATCAACAGCTTAAACAGGCCAATAACAAACAAGGAAATTGAAACAATAACACAAAACCTCCTGACTAAAAAAAACCCAGGCCCAGATGGATTCACAACAGAATTCTACCAGACATTCAAATAAAATCTACAATCAATACTGTTTAAATTATTCAAAATGATAGAAACAGAGGGAGAACTCCCAAACTCCGTCTATGAAGCCAGTACCACTGGAATACCTAAACCACATAAAGATACAAAAAAAAAAAAAAGAAAGAAAGAAAGAAAGCTATAGACCCATATCTTTAATGAACATAGACACAGATACTCAACAAAATATTTGCAAATCACATACAGACACATTTCAAAACGATCATCCACCACAGTCAAGTTGACATTATTCCAGAAATGCAGGGATGTTTCATCATACCTAAGTACATAAATGTAATAAAACATATAAATGGACTTAAAGACAAAAACCACATGGTCATCTCAATAGATGCAGAAAAGGCATTTTACAAAATCCAACATGCATTCATGTTAAAAGTCCTAGAAGGAATTGGTCTAGAGGGAACATACCTCAACATAATTAAAGTGGCATACAACAAACCCAGAGCCAACATCATCCTAAATGGAGAAAAACTGGAAGTGTCCCCATTAAAATCAGGAATGAGACAATGCTGTCCCCTATCTCCACTCCTTTTCAACACAGTGCTTGAAACTCTTGCAAGAGCAATAAGACAAAATAAAGAAATTAAAGGAGTACTAAGTGAAAAAGAAGAAATCAAATTATCCCTATTTGCAGATGATTTGATGTTATACATATGAGATCCCAAAAATTCCACTAGAAAACTGTAAGAAATTGATTAACATTTTCAGTAAGGCAGCAAGATACAAAAACAACTTACAAAAATCAGTAACCTTTTGTAGCCCGGAAACAACTTACTCCTTGGAGGAGCTACAGGCAAGCACAGGGCACCCTGGGAAGAAGGGTGGAGCCTAGCATGGTCAGAGACGGAACAAAAATAGGGAGGTGGTGGCACCATTTTGGAAGCAGAGAACAGGAATAGGGGAGCTAGCCTGTCGCAGAAAGGCATAAACTTTTGATGGAAGCCCAAGAATATACAAATATGTAGCTCAATGAAATATCGAAAAATAATTCATAACCAGGGACCTCACAAGGACCCCGTGGACGCCGCATGGAACTCTGCAGGGTGAGCGGGCATGCACGGATATGAGATGAGGCAGACCATGGGCAAAAGCAATCCAGAGCGGCAACCCACTGAGCTGTGGCACAGCACTGGGTGCAGGGTGCTCGTTTCTTTGTAAGTCACTGCTTTCCCCCAAAAGTTATAAACTGCCAAATTCAGATAAAGATGTGTTATGTCAGTTTGTCTTCCTGCATCAGGAGAATAAGACCCTGAGGAGAGTGAAGTCTGGTCAAATAGAGAGCAAGAAGGAGAAAAGTTAGTGAGACAAAATTGGCATAAGCCCAGCCAGATCAATGAATCACCAACTAGAAAAACTTGAGGATGTGGGCCTGGGAAAGTGGCACAGTTCCAGCTGTGGGGTCTGGTCAGCTGGGTTCAGATTCCCAAAACCAGAAGCCTGGAGATGGGTGCAGCAAAGAGTCCTGTGAGATAACATAACCCATCCAGGAGAAGCTGGCAAGAACCCAGGGGAGAGAGAGCAGCCAAACCCCATACATTTAATGGGTTTAGCAATAGTCACATGAGTTATACAATGGATTATAAAATATGTAACAGAAAATGTGCTGGCCACACAGAAGCATGGCCCACAACTATGTTGTAAATGTGGAGAATGCCCAGTTGCGAGTATGTAAAGATTTTTTTTAAAGGCTATAGAAAGGCTAGAAAAAATTCTCCATGCCTTGAACACAAGTGGAGAACCCAGAGAAGCGTGGCCACTTTGCATAATAAACATTTGCCCAAAGGAGGGGAAACTGAAAAGGCTATAAGGAGGTACTGGCAGATCCACTTTCACCTGCAGAGCTTGACAGATGGAAAAGAAAAAAAAAAAACAAAAAAACAAACAAAAAAAAAAAATGGGAAATTTTAACTTTGTAAGGTCCAAGGACTCAGATAAAAAAAAATAGATAATAATGAAAAAGAAATGACCTAAAAAAAAATAAAAGTAGCTAAATTAGCCCCTCAGATTCAACCTTTGATACAAAAACAGTTGGAAATACTCCACACTGGAACTGTTAAACCTAGGTAAAACTTATAAGCAAGCAATCAAAGAGCCCCTCACCATGTGGCTCATGAGGATATGGAACATGGGAGCAAATACCATCAGTCTAAGTCCTTCACAAGCTTCACAGACGAGTTATGTAACCACCCATCCATCTTTGTGATACAGACTGATTGACCTAGGCCAATGGAGAAGGGGGCACAGTCCTTAATGGGATGGCTGGTGGAAGGCACTAAGATACATGGTCATCACCAAGGGAAACTTCCATAATTAACAAAGACTTGAGAACTATAAAGGAGGGACAGGCATTACTGAGAGAACTAAGTATGAGAAAAGCAATATATGATGCCTAGTTCACTGGGCCAGATAAGACTGTGTTCACCAGAGATATAAAGGAAAGCTTAATTCAACTGGGACCTCAAGAATGCTATAGAGCTTTAATTATTTTGCTAAGCCCTTTAATGGGACAGGATCTTAATAAAGTGAAAGAGGCTGTAGCAGATCTAAGTGACTCTGACCAGCATGTAAAACATGCCTATAGTGTAACAGTACACCCTACAAGAAATATAAAAAAGACCAGACAGAAGAAATGGTCTGTTTGGGTTACTTGAAGACAAATGTGGCAAGACCTATGTCAAGCCCAAATTCCCAAAGACAAAATTGATAGAAAACCAAATTTGATACTAAGGAGTTTCTGGAAGACTTTAAAACCAGAACAACAGCTTGAAAAAGGCATTCAAAGGATAAAAACTGTCCCGGGGTGGTTAAGGATCCCCAAAGATTGCATAAGGTGCATTTCTCTCCTAATAAATGCTATATGAGGGGTGGAGGCTGTTTTTCCCACCAAGGCCTTCTGCAGCAGCCAAGTATGTTTGGAGATATGACAGGTATGGATACAGTCAGGAGGCAGACCCAGGACCTGCCTGACTCATGGAACCAACAGGTTCAGCAGGGACAAGAGAAACCCCCTGACTCCTTAGCCCAGTGCAGGGTCAGGCAACTGGTGCCAACACCTGTAAGTGTATCAAGGATAAAAGTATACAAAGAGGCTCTGTATAAGATGCCCAGAATGCAGAATGACACCAAAGGGATAACTAAAGATAGTAAAGAAATAACCAAATTAATGCCTCTTACACATGCTATGGTACTTAACAAGGATCTATGGAGAAAACAGTAATACAAATGGGTGAAACCTTTCCATGCTGTATTAGACCTTGTCTATGATTGATTTAATATATGATGTTAACCTTCCTTCAAGTGTTTTACAGATGTGAAACCCATTTGAAAGATACCTGAAGAAACAAAGGCCAGCTATATCTGTAAGATTCTTGGGAGTTTTATGCTTGGGTAAGGTAAAAACAGAGACTCCCAAACTACATAACTCTTAAGGAAAACTACAATACCAGGGGTGTGTTGCCCCCCTATGAGCTGTTGGTCAAAGAGAGATCCTAAAGGTCCTTAAATTCACCAAGGCTATTGCTACTAATGTCAGTTGTACACTACTAAAAAAGGTCAGTAAGTCCATGTTGCTGAAGACTCTGCATGATGTGAGCATGGGAGAAGAAGAGATGGAGTTGAGTCTAAGCCAAAATCTCCATGACACTGGATGAATGGCTTTCATAGTGCCAGAAGGCACTATGCATATGGTTGGGGAGGAAAGTATCCCCTGTGATTCTACTTTACAATGGACTCTGCATGTGCTGCACATGATGTACATGCTAAGTAATGCCTGCAAGTTCAATAATGACTCAACTAACATATGTACAACTGACAAACTTCTAATTGGATAAGGCTCTCTCTTAGGGGTGGAACACACATCTAGTACTGTAGACCAGGCCAATTGCCTGTGTCAAAAAAGGCTACAGACCCCAGAGGGGAAGCCATTGCAAGTATAATGTTTAATATCTTCTAGGCATTTCTATTTACAGTCCTGTTTGTTTAGATGTGTCTACTTCCCTCCATTTATCTTTATAGTAGGGGAAACACCACAGAGATAAATCAGCAGCCACGTATTGAAGATGAATGATGAGGAAGCCCAAGAAGTCACTACCTCACCATGACACAAGAGAGATCACCCTGCATCTGTCACCCCCTCCACGGCTCAGATACCCTTGCAGAAGTTTGGCGGAAAGATTGTAAGAGCCAGAAGAAAGGGGTGGAGTGTAGCCCAGAAACGACTTACTCCTTTGAGGAGCTATGGGTGGGCACAGAGCAGCCAGGAAAGGGGGGTGGATCCTAGCATGGTGGGAGAATGGAAGGAAAAAAATGGAGGGTTTTGCACTATCTTGGAATCAGGGAAGAGGAGTGGGTGAGTTAGCCTGCCATAGAGCCAGTAGGGTACCGGGGACCTTGCAAGGACCCTGTAGACCTTGAATGGAGCTCTGCAGAGTGAATGGGCATGTGCAGACGTGAGATGAGGCAGACCATGGGTGAAAGCAATCCCTGAAAGGCAGCCCGCTGAGCTGTGGTGTGGTGCTGGGCACAGGGTGTCATTTCTTTGTAATTCACTGCCCTCCCCACAAAGTTATAAACTGTGCAAAATTCAGATAAAGATGTGTTTTGTCCGTTTGTCTACCAGTGTCAGAAGCATGAGACCCTTAAGAGATTGAGGGTGTGTCAAACAGAGAGCAGGAAGGAGAAAAGTTAGTGCTACACCTTTCTATATACCAATAACAAGCAATCGGAAAAAGCATTTGAGTAAACCCTCCCATCTCAATAGCCTTAAATAAATTTTTTAGGCCAAAGACATTAAAGATCTCTGCAACACAAATTTCAAAACTCTACAGAAAGAGATAGAGGAAGACACTAGGAGATGGAGAGACCTACTATGCTCATGGACTGGTACAATCAATATTGTAAAAATGACTATCTTACCAAAAGCAATTTATAGATTCAATGCAATCACAATAAAAATACTCTTGACATTCTTTACAGAGCTTGACAAAATCATCCTAAAATTCATATGGAATTACAAAAGAACCCAGAAAGCCACAATAATCTTGGGAAAAAGAACAATGCTATGGAGAGCACGATACCAGATCTCAGATTATGTTACAGAGCTATAGTCATAAGAACAGCATGATACTGGCACGAAAATAGACATGTAAATCAATGGAACACAATACAAGACCCAAACATGAGTCTGTATAATTTCAGCCACATGATATTTGACAAAGGTGCTAATAACACACAATGGAGGAAAGATAGTGTCTTCAACAACTGGTGCTACAAAACTGGATCTCTACCTGCAGAAAAATAAAAGTTGACTCTTATCCTTCATCCTGGACAAAAGTGAACTCCAAATGGATCAAAGACTTCAATATAAAACCTGAAACTTGGAAACTGCTAGAAGAAAACATTGGCAGCACCCTCCAAGATACAGGCATAAGAAAGGACTTTCTAAATCAGACACCAGCTGCTCAGACACTAAGGTCAATAATCAGTAAGTGGGACCTCATTAAATTACAAAGTTTCTGTACAGCAAAAGAAACAACTAATGAAGGGAAGAGGAAGCCCACTGAGTGGGAGAAAATCTTCACCAGCTACACATGCAAGAGAGAAATACTATCCAGAATATACAAAGAACTCAAGAAGCACCTTAAAAGGCACTCAACATCCTTAGTAATTAGAGAAATGCAGATTAAAAACCACATAAAGATTCTATCTTACCGCAGTCAGATTGGCAAAGATCAAGAGAAAAAAAGACCGCAAATGCTGGAGAGGATGTGGGGAAAGAGGAATGCTCATTCACTGCTGGTGGGAATGAAAACTCGTGCAACCACTATGGAAAACAGTGTGAAGACCCCTCAAAAAACTAGAGGGAAAACTGATACCCTAGAACCCCTATGAGAAATGAACGTAGAGTGTCTAATACATATGTATACCTGGGAGCTGCTTGGCAGGGAATGTAATGCCAGGTAGAAGAGTCCTCCCTGACAGTGACAAGAATGTAATAAACCACTCATCAAAGAAGCTTGCTTTTGCAACAGATAGAGGTTAAAGAAGAGTTGCACATCTGGTCAGGCACATGGAACATACCCCTGGGAAATTGCCAGTACTAGGCAACACATCTGCAGTTGAATCCCTACAACTAAGGCACGTGGAACATAGCAGAATAAGTAGAGAGGGCTAATGCACCCCTCAAATCTCACCATAAGTCTTCCATGTACATCAGAGTGTGATGCACACAGAAGGCCACAACTGGCCCAGTTTTGGAAAATAAGAGACTGTAGAGTGTAGGATGGGATTCCTATATGGAACCTCACTCACCCACAGCTCAGGGACCATTATAGAAGAGGCAGTGGAAAGACTGTAAGAGTCAGGGCTGGTTCATGAACACAGGAAACTGGAGGCCTCCAGGCCACTGAAAGCTTGCTCATGTGAGCCTGTGGCAGTGGTGGTGTTGAGTGCAGGACCCATGTCAGCTCAATTAAACAAGGGCCCAAAGGGGAGATGAGAAAGTGGTGATACATACAGGAAGAGTCAGACGACGTCTGTGGCAGGCCAGCACTAGATTGAGAAATATTTACTGCTGCTATTGAAATTGATTGCTGCTGGTTGAGGGATAGTATGACTTACATATGACTGGATAGGCTGAAGAGACTCCAGTGGACACATTTACACTGAAGGACATTTGGGTACAAACACCTAAATGAATAGGACTCAGCATATTTGACAGAGTGTACAGGGTTTGGTGGGGGAGTAAGGGGGAGGCATGTATGGGAGATGGGTATGGATTTGAGTGGGAAATGTATGAAATTTTGAAAGCACAATCAAAATGAAAAAATTAAGGTAATCTTGGCTAGAATATGGAGAAAAGGGAAATTTTACATAGTCCTGGTGGAAGGGAGATTAACACAGTCTTCTTGGGAAACTAGAACTTTTTCAGAAATTTAAAAAGAGGATAGCTGTGCAAGTTAATAATCTCACTACTGGGTATATAACCAAAAGACATGAATTAAGTGTGTTGAGAGACGTCTGCACTTCCATGTTTAGTGCAACAATATTCACAAGACATGGGTACTTCCTTACTATCCATCAACTGATGAGTGCATAAAGAAAATGTGAGATAAACACACAGTGCAACACTATTAAGCCATTAGAAAGAATATTTGTCATTTGGAACAATGTGGAGGAAGCTGGAGAGCATTATGTCACATAAATGATCCAGGTCCATAAAGAAAGTAAAATACTACATTATGTCGTGTGGTTATTAAAAAGTTGATTTCACTAAAGTAGAGAGCATGTTAGTGGTTTCTAGAAGCTTGAGTGGTTAGGGGGAATAGAGAGTAGTTTTGGTTCAAAGATACATATTTGCAATTACATGAAAGGAATAAATTTAGGAAAACTTTTTTGTAGTAATGTGACAAAATGTGGTGACAATATATTTTATTCTTGAAAAATACTGACAGAGCTGATGTTAAGTGCTCTCCCCACAGAACTAGCCATATGAGGTAATATACATATTAGCAAGATTAAACCTTATATGCATACTACAACACAAAGTATATGTCAGGTTAAAGGAAAATAATAAAGCATTAAATTGCAACAAAATTAAATTTCAGAAAGCAATTTAAAATGACAGGAAAACCTGAATAATGTTTGAGCACAAATAAAGCTATTTCAAACACTACAATTTGTAAAATTTCACCTAAATATTTCCTTAACACAATTTTAGAGTTCCATTAACTTTCATCAGATTGACTATTTTCTGAAGCAGTGGTCATTGAGTACACATTTAAATTAAAAGTGTGTTTCCATCACAATTCTGCATCCAACTTATAGTTCAGTAAGTTCTGTCCCTCCAACACCTGCCCAGGTCATTATACTAATTTGGAGACATCATCACATATCATATATTAAAATGAGCAGAAAAGATAAAAACAAAAAGTTTTCATCAAATAGCCTACATTTTTACTGGCTTCAAATATAACTGCTTAAAACTTCCAATTTACACACTTGCAATTACAGAGTGAAAATATTACTTTATCAAAATAGACTTTCTAACTTAGAACATCTGATAAGAAATTACCAAATAACTTTGGACTCCCCTGGCCTCATTCACTCTCCTGGCTCTCCCAACCCATCTCTCTTCCTAGCCTGGGTACTGACCCATTTCTTGTTTTGGCTTCCAATACACCTGGGCTTACCTCTTGGCCCAAAATCCCCACTGCTTCCTGATCCTTTGCATCCAGACTAACCTAATTCCTCCCTGCAGTCTACGTGAGCCCTCTGAGCCTGGTCCCACCACCACCTCCCTTTGCATCCCTGAAGATTCCTGATGCTAACACCTTTCCTGAGTAAGTCCCACAGTGTCCACCATTCCTTGATGACCCCAGCCTCATTCACCATCCCAGCTCCCCCACCCCATCTCTCCTCCTGGTCAGGGTGCTGGCCCATTTCTTGTCTTGGCACCCCAGACCACTAGGCTGACCTCTGGGCCCAGAGTCCCCATTGCTTCCTGATCCTTTGCATCTGGATCAACCCAGTTCCTCCCAGTAGTCCCCAGGAGCCCTTGGGACCTCTTCCTACCCCTACCTCCCTTTGCATCCCTGGGTGGCACAGCAACCAGCTTCCTGGGATAAACATCTTTCCTGGGCCCTGCTCCCAGGCCAGCCAGCCCCCAAATTTCTGAAGCCAGCATCTTTCCTGGAGGGATTCAGACCTTAGGAGAAAGGCTGAGAGCATCTGATATTCATCAGACTTGGGCCTCTGTGGGAACTCCTGAAGACAAAAGCAATTTGGCCACTCCAATATAAAATCAAAAGAGAGAACCTGAATCCTAGACCAACCAGCTTTTCATGCCCAACCACAAAGGCAAATAAAGTTCACCCAAAAAAGCAGACCTAAACTCAACAAAGGAAGGCTTGAGTCTCACATAAGAATCAGAAACTGCAAAAGAAATCCACATGTAAAAGTCACAGAGAAAAATAACAACATGCAAAATGAGAATAATATATCCCTACGAAGTACCAACAGTCCTCTAGAGGAATAGAGTGAGAACATCCTAGAGATAACACAGGACATGGAACTCAGAAGAACAGTTATAAACATGATAAAAGAATTCAGTGAATTTAAAGAACACACAAACAAATCAAAGAACTGAAAGAAGGTAGGAATAAATTTCTGAATGAATTCAGAAAAGAGTTAGAAATATTGAAGAATGTTCAGGGTGAAATGATGAAGGAAGTTAAACAGTCAGTAAGCCAATTAGAAATGACAGGAGAAAGCCTCACCAATAGTGTGAATGAAATGGAAAACTGAATATCAAGACTGGAAGACAAAGTGGAAGAATTAGACCACTCAAGCAAAGACTATGAAAAATTTAAGAAACTACAAAAATGGAATATGCAGGAATTATGTGATACCATAAAAAGACCAAACTTATGAATCATAGGCATACAGGAAGGAGGAGAATATCAAGATAATGGTATGGACCATATCTTCAGGATTGTACAAGGAAATTTCATAAAATTAAAGAAAAACAGCCCATACAAATACAAGAAGCATATAGAACACCAAATAGACAGGACCAGAAAAGAAACTCTCCACAACACATCATAGTAAAAACACTAAATGTTCAGAACAAAGAGACAATACTGAAAGCTGCAGAAGAAAAACAACAAGTCACATATAAAGGAAAATCCATCAGAATTACAGGTGACTTTTCAGTGCAAACTATGAAAGCCAGAAGATCCCTGACCAAAGTATTCCCAGTTCTAAATGACCACAGATGCCAACAGAGATTACTTTATCTAGACGAGATGCCTATTATAGTTGAAGGAGAAAGAAAAAGTTTCCATGACATAAATATACTGAAAGAATTCATGTCCACAAAACCAGCCCTTCAGAGAGTTCTTGAAGCAATACAAAGAGCTGAATAAAGGAACAATATACCAAAGGGGTTATGGAAAGAAACTCAATGAAGGTATAGCTGTGGAAATACACAGCTATACCAAGAATGTGAACAGCAATCAAAATGATGGCAACTAATACTCATCTTTCATTAATAACTTGATATATCAATGGACTAAACTCCCCAGTCAAAGGAGGCAGGCTAGTTGAATGGATTAAGAAACAAAAGCCATCTTTTTGTTGTCTGCAAGAAACTCATCTCACTTTCAAGGACAGGCACTACCTCAAGGTGAAAGGGTGTAAAAAAAAAAAACCAACCTAATGGTACTAAGAAAAATGCAGGTGTTCCAATTCTAATATTTGACAAAATTGAAATTAAACTAAAACTAATCAGAAGAGATAAAAAGAGCCACTTCATTCTGATCAAGGAACAATAGACCAAGAAGATATTACAATCATAAACATATATTCACCAAACTCTGGTGCACCCAACTTCATAAAAACATACTACAGGACTTTAAGACCCAGATTAATTCCAACTCATAATAATAGGGGACTTTAATACCCCATTGTCTTCCTTAGATAGGTCAACAGGATAGAGAATTAACAGAAAGATATCTGAATTAAACAATACTGTACATCAAATGGGCCTAACAGACTTCTACCGAAAATTCCACCCAAGCACCAAAGATTATAATTTCTATTCAGCACCCCATGGAGTTTTCTTCAAAATAGAGCATATAATGTGGCACAAAACAAACCTCAACAAATACAAAATATTGAAATAATTCCATGCTTTCTATCAGGCCACAATTCAATAAAGCTTAAAATCAACACTGGATGAAATGCTAGCAACTACATGAACACATGGAGATTAAACAACACACTCCTGAGTGATTAATGGGTCAAAGGAAAAATTAAGAAAGAAATAAAAGTTTTCCTGGGAAAAAATGAAAAGGAGAACAAAACAGAATAAAACCTCTGGGATACCCAAAAGGCAGTCCTAAGAAGGAAGTTAATACCTCTATGTGCATTCATTAAAAAATCAGAAAGAACACACAAAAAAACTTCAAAGTCAAGACACTTGAAAAGTAACAACAAATGAAACCCAAACCCAGCAGACAAGAAGAAATAACAAAAATCAGAGCAGAAATTAATGAATAGAAGCAAAGAAAAAAATACAATGAATCAATGAATCCAAGAGCTGGTTCTTAGAAAAGATAAATAAGATTGACAGATCACTAGCATAGTTAACCAAAAAAAAAAAAAAAAAAAAAAAAAAAAACAGCTAAAAATCAACAAAATCAGAAATGAAAGGGGAAACATGACAATAGACACCAAAAAGATCCAGAACATTGTAAAGGAATACTTTAAAAACCTATATGCTACTAAGTTTGAAAACCTAAAAGAAATGGACGGGTGTCTAAAAGCATGGGAACCTCCAAAACTAAACCAAGAAGAGTTTAACAGACTAAACAGACCCATAGTACATAAGGAAATTAAAACAATAATACAAAACCTCCCAACTAAAAAAATCCCAGAACCAGATGGATTTACAGCAGAATTCTACCAGACATTTAAAGAAGAGCTACATCCAATACTGCTTATTTTATTCAAAAAGATAGAAATGAAAGGAGAACTTCCAAATCCCTTCTATGAAGGAATCACTCTAATATCATCACTCTAATACCAAAGCAAGGTAAAGACACAAACAAAAAAGAAAATTATAGACTCATATTCTTAATGAGCATAGATGCAAAAATTCTCAACAAAATACTTGAAAACCACATGTAGACACACATCAAAAAGATCATCCACCATGATCAAGTTGGCTTTATTCCAGAGATGCAGGGATGGTTCAATATATATAACTCAATAAATGTCATAAGTTGTATAAATTGGTTCTAAGACAAGAACCACATGCTCATCTCAATAGATGAAGAGAAGGCCTTTGACAAAATTCAACATGCATTTATGTTCAAAGTCCTAGAGGGAATTGGACTGGAGGGACATACCACAACATAATTGGAGCCATATACAACAAACCCACAGCCAACATCATTCTAAATGGAGAAAAACCGGAAGCATTCCCATTGAAATCAGGAACCAAACAAGGCTGTCCACTATCTCCACTCCTCTTTAACATAGTGCTTGAAATTTTACAAGAACAATAAGACAAGAGAAAGAAATTAAAGGAGTAATAATTGGAAAAGAAGAGATCAAATTACCCCTTTTTGCAAAAGTCTGTAGCCTTTCTATATACCAATAACAAGCAATCAGAGAAAGAGTTCACGGAAACACTCCATTTCACAATAGATGCAAAAAAAAAATATTTCAGAATAAACTGGACTAAAGACATTAACAACCTCTACAATGAAAATTTTAGATCTTTAAAGAAAGAGATTGAAGAGGATATCAGAAGATGGACCTCCCATGTTCATGGATTAGAAGAATTAATATTGTGGAAATGACCATCCTACCAAAAGTCATTTACAGATTGCATGCAATGTAATCAAAATCCCCATGACATTCTTCACAGAATTGGGAAAAAAAAAAAAAAAAAACGCTGTAAGATTCATATGGTAGCACAAATAACCCCGGACAGCCAAAGCAACTCTGAGTGCTAAGAGCAATGGTGGGGGATTACTATATGAGATTTTAAACCACATTACATAGCAATAGTCATTAGAACAACATGGTACTGGCACAAAAATAGACCCATTGATCAATGGAACAAAATTGAAGACCCAAATATGACTACATGCAATTTCAGCCACCTGATATCTGACAAAGGGGGCAAGAACATTCACTGGAGGAAAGACAGCATGTTCAGCAAATGGTGCTAGCAAAACAGGATCTCCACATGTAGACGAATGAAACTAAACCCCTATCTTTCACCCTGCACAAAAGTCAACTCCAACGGGACCAAAGACCTCAATGTGAAGCCTAAAACTCTGAAACTGTGAGAAGAAAACATTGGCAAAACCCTACAAGATGTAGGTGTAGGAAAGGATTGTCTAAACCAGATATCAATTGCTCAGGAAACAAGGTCAAGAAACAACAAGTAGAACCTCATTAAACTAAAAAGCTTCTGTACATCAAAAGAAGCAACCAAGGAAGTGGGGAGAAAATTCACAGAACAGGAGAAAATCTTCACCAGAAACACATCTGACATAGGTTTAACATCCAGAATATATAATGAACTCAAAAAACAAAGAATCAAGAAAGGAAGTGACCCAATTAAAAGATGGACTAAAGAGCTGAACAGAGTGTTTTCACATGCTTTTTCCACCATGATGGACTGTATCCTCTCAAGCTATAAAGCAAAATAAACTCTTCCTCTGTTAAAGAAAAAAGTGAGTCATTCTTTAGGAAACAGTATATTTTAAAATGAAGTGGAGATCTTTTTTAAAGGTTGAAAACTCATTCAGTTTTGTGTCTTACAGGGTTTATACTGAGTTCACTATTATATAACTGTATTAATTCAACTGTGAACCTAAAAATTTATAGCCACTTTTGAAAGAGATGTATCCTTGCTCTGGAGTGCATCACTGAATATGTTAAAGCTATAATGAAATGCTTCTTCTAATCATGTGATTATTAAATTTTAAAAAAATTAAAAAAAGAAAATGCCACCAAAAAATTAGTGAAATAAATTTGAGGTTTTAAATGTGTTTGATTCTCAATCAATTAAATTATCAGCTTGACATCTCCATTGCAGTTATTTTAAATGAGAAGAACTAATTAATTCAAACTTCTTTTCTCCTCCTAAATTTGGTTGCTCTAACTTAATAGACCAGCAGTTACAGATTCAGTGCTTATCAACAGTACTTTTGTATTCACTTTTTATTTCCAATTTTTCTGGTTAGAGGGAATTATTTTAAGCTTTTATTTATTTTTATTTTATGTGAATGAATGCTTTGCCTGCACGTATGTAAGTTTACCATGTGTATGCATTGCCCATGGAAGACCAGAAGAGGGTATCAGTTCCCTGGAACTGGAGTTACAGATTGTTTTGAACTGTCGTGTAGGTGCTGGGAACTGAACTTGGGTCCTTTGGAAGAGGAGCCAGTGCTCTTAACCTCTGAACCATCTCTCCAGCACAATGAAGGGGATATTTTTCTTTCTTTGTTTAACTTTTTACTTTAGGGCCTTATACTTGCTATACATGTGGTCTATCACTGAGCTACATTCTTAATTTTTCATTTGCTAAAACAGAGTGTTGCTATGTAGCCTCAGTTAAACTCACAATCTTTATGCTTCAGTCTGACAATGTGTACCACCCACCTGAATGGAATTCTTCTTCAGGAAGTTCCTAAGTAAATCATATGGAAATGGCATACTCTAAAAATCCAAGAACATTAACTGTGTCAGAGTTATATTTGAATATCAGCTTGGGTAGACATAAAATCCTTCCCATTCTCTTTCTTAGATCTTTGTTGTAGACTTTGACTTTTTTTTCTCTTAGCATGACTTTTGTGGGGAAAATTTAGAGGACAACCTTCTACTTTACTCCTTTGGGGTGACTACTTTGTTACTCTTTAAAACTTCTTCATCTTTGTAATGCAGTACGCTGACTTGTCTATAACTCACTGTTGTTTTTCTTGGTTCAGCTTTCCTTGAGACCCAATATGTTCTTTTCTATTTTTAAATTTATATGTATAAGTATTTTGTTTTCATATATGTGTACCATGTGCATGCAGTGCCCACGGAGACCAGAAGAAGGCATCAGAGACCCTAGAACTGGAGTTACAGATGATCGGGAACCACAATGTGGGTGCTCAGAATCAAACCTGAGCCTTCTGAAAAAGCAGCTAGTACTCTTAGCCACTGAGCCCTCTCTCCAGTTCCTCAGTATGTTCTTAAACAGATATTAATGTCCTTTATCTCAAGAGAATGAATCATATTTGTTTTGATTTATTATTCTTGTTTTCTCCAGGACAGAGTTCAGTTTCTCCTTGTCTTCTAGATCCACCCTCTGCTTGCTGAACCTTTATTTTCATCATTGTCTCATATTTTGAAATTTAGAGTTCTCAATATACTATCTATTGTCTGTTCTGCAGAGTTGTTCCTAATATTCTCATTTCTCTGACATATTCACTTTCCCCATAGTTCTGAGATTTGGGCACTCCTGATTTCTACCACTTTACCATCTCCTCCTTGAACTCGTCCATTTCTACCCAGTGCTCGTCTTTCACAGAAACAACTGTTTTCTCATTTTCTTTAAATTCACTTTGCATATTAAATAGCTGTTGTTTTTCCCACCTTCTTTCTGTCTCTGCTTTTATCTCCATCTCCCTATCAGTTCTCTTTGATTTACATATATTTTTAATCATCACTTATTTTTAAAAAATTTTTAGTAACTACATGATTAGAAGAAGCATTTCAATACAGCTTTATCATATTTAGTAACACACTCCAGAGCAAGAGTACATCTCTTTCACAAGTGGCTGCAAGTTTCTAGGTTCACAGTTGAATTAATACAGTTATACAATATTGAACTCTGTATAAGTCCTGTAAGACATAAAATTGAATGAGTTTTTAACCTTTAAAAAAGAACTCCATTTCATTTTAGAATATATTGTTCCTTGTAGAAGGACTCATTATTTTTGTTACAACACTGAGATGTTGGTGCATGCATCTCTGTATGTATCTGATTATTACTATTCATAATCAGTTACACTTGGATCCTTGGTGCCTGCCTGTGTATGTAAAGTCATCAGGAATATTTCAGTGGTAATGTTTATCACCTCTACTAATTAGCATGATGTAAATTTCCATGCTTCCTCCTCAAATATAATACATATTTTGAATTTGTTGATTTTTTTTCGTGTGTATATCACACAGAACATCCCAAACTGTCTTATTCAAGTATACACCCACTTCCCAAATGGCACCCTCCCGTAGCCTCCCCGCCCCCTCACTAGAGCCCTTACACTCTGATATCCCTGATACTTTCTGCTGTGTTGTCAGCATCCCCAGAAATTCCCCAGTGCTTGTCAACCTGGTGAATCTAGTCAGTCTATCTAGAGGTCTTTGTTTTAGGAAGGTGAGC
>NW_008345706.1:0-547 GCF_000622305.1 Nannospalax galili
CAGGACCAGAAGCAGTGCTCCTGGGGCCCAAGAAAGGCACTGTGTTGGTCTTAGTGAGAAGGGTCAGGAAGCAGTATTTGTTCCCCAGGTGTCTGGGGCCCCAATACTAGGAATGGCACAGGGCCCACACTAGCAGTATAGAACGGCTGGGGGATGGAAGGGTGAATGAGGCTTAGGGAGTCCCGGTGCTGAGGGCTGCGCTATTGACTTACCCCAAGAGGCCTGAGGATAGTAGTGCAGACTAGGAGAGTTAGCTGGTGGTGCACACCCTTGGAAGCAGAGAGAGGTGATGGCAGGGCCAGGACCAGAAGCGGTGCTCCTGGGGCCCAAGAACAGGACTGAGTTGGTCTGGGTGAGAAGGATCAGGAAGCAGTATTGGTTCCCCAGGTGTCTGGGGCCCCAAGACTAGAAATGGCGCAGGGCCCAAACTGCGAGTATAGAATGGCGGCGGGGATGGAAGGGTGAATGTGGCTTATGGAGTCCCGGCGCAGAGGGCTGCGCTATAGCTGATGGGATATTTTTATGTATACATTTTGCTATTGTATTA
>NW_008345707.1:0-1032 GCF_000622305.1 Nannospalax galili
GATGGCACATAGGAGCATTCTGATGTCACACTGGGCCGTGGTGATGTCACAATGGAACATTGTAAAGTCATATTGTAACATTGTGATGGAAAAATGGACGTAAATAATGGCATATGGGGCGATAGTGTTGGCATATTGGAGCATTGTGATGTCACATTGTAGCATGGTGATGTCACATTGGAACATTGTGAAGTGATATAGTAACATTGTGATGGCAAAATGCATCACTATAATGATACATGGGGCAATAGTGTTACCATATTGCAGCATTGTGATATCACATTGGAGCATTGTGATGTCTCATTGGAACATTGTGAAGTCATATAATAACATTGTGATGACACATTATAGAAATATAATGGCAGATGGGACGATAGTTTTGGCACACTGGATCATTGTGATGTCACTTGTAGCATTTTGAAGTCATATTATAGCATTGTGATGGCAAATTGGAGCACTGTGGTGTCACATTGGAGCATGGTGATGTCACACTGGAGAATTGTGACATCACAATGGAACATTGAGAAGTCATATTGTAAAATGGTGTTGGCACCATGTAGCATTGTGATGTCACAATAGAACATTGTGAAGTCATATTGCAACATTGTGATGGCACATTTTAGCACTATAATGGCAAATGGGGTGATAGTGTTGGCACATTGAAGCATTGTGATTTCACATTGGAGCATTATGATGCCACACTGGAACATTGTGAAGTCATGTTGTAACATATTGATGGCACATATGAGCACTGTGATGCCCCTTTGAAGAATAGTGATGTCACAGTGGAGCATTGTGATTTCACAGTAGAACATTGTGAAGTCATATTTAACATTGGGATGGCACTACAGAGCATTGTGATGGCATATGAAGCGACAGTTTTGTCACACTGAAGGATTGTGATGTCAAATTGGAGCATTGTGAAGTCATATTGAAGCACTGTGATGTCACAATGGAATATTTTGAAGTCATATTGTAACATTGTGATGGCACAATAGAGCATTGTGATGGCACATTGGAATATTTTGAAGT
>NW_008345707.1:2813-6203 GCF_000622305.1 Nannospalax galili
GTCATATTGTAACATAATGATGGCACATATGAGCATTGTGATGCTCCTTTGGAGAATTGTGATGTCACACTGGAGCACTGTGATGTCACAATAGAACATTGTGAAGTCATATTTAACATTGGGATGCCACCGTAGAGCATTGTGATATCATATGAAGCTATAGTTTTGGCACACTGAAGGACTGTAATGTCAAATTGGAGCATTGTGAAGTCATATTGGAGCAATGTGATGTCACAATGGAACATTTTGAAGTCATATTGTAACATTGTTGTGGCACAATAGAGCATTGTGATATCACATGGGGTGATAGTGTTGACACACTGAAGCATTGTGATGTCACATTGTATTATTTTGAAGTCACAATGGAACATTGTGAAGTAATATCATAACATTGTGATGGCACATTGAAACTATATAATGGCACATGGGGAGATAATGTTGGAATATTGGAGCATTGTGATGTCACATTGGAGCACTGTGTAGTCATAAAGTAAGATTGTCATGGCACAGTGCAGCAATATTACCGCACATGTGGAGATAGTGTTGGCACATAGGAGCATTGTGATGTCACATTGGATCATTGTGATGTCACATTGGAACATTGTGAAATCATATTCTTACATTGTGTTGGCATACTGGAGCAATGCAATGTCACATGGAGCAAGAGTGTTGGCACTTTGGATCATTGTGGTGTCCCATTGGAGAATTGTGATATCACAATTGAATATTTTGAAGTCTTATTGTAATATTGTGTTGGCACATTGGAGTGATATAATGGCCCATGGAGCGATAGTGCTGGCACATTGGAGCATTGTGATGTCACAATGGAGCACTGTGACATTATGACATCATATTGTAATATTGTCATGGCACATTGGAGCAATATAATGACGTGGGGTAAAAGTTTTGATATATTGGATCATTCTGATATCATATTGGAGCACTGTGATTTCACAGTGGAACATTGTGAATTCATATTGCACATTGTGATGCCACCATGGATGATTTTGTTGTCACATTGGGGAATGTGAGGGGACATTGAGCACCGTGTCTGCATATTGAGCATGGTGACAACACAATGGATCATGGTAATGACACAATTGCGCATAGTTGATGGCCTCATGGAGCATTGTTATGGCAAATGTGCCAACACAGTTGTCACATGGGAGCATTGTGCTATTACATTGGAACATTGTGAACTCACAATGGAACATTGTGAAGTCATATTGTCACATTGTAATGGCACATAGTGCACTTTGTTGTCCCATTGGAGCATTGTGATGACACAATGGAATATTGGGAAATCTTAATGTAACATTATGATAGCATCATGGAGCATTGTGATCTCACAGTGGAACATCGTGAAGTCATATTGTAACATTGTGATGGCACACTGAAGTTATATAATGGAACTTGGGGCAATAGTGTTGGCACATTGGAGCAGGGTAATGCCACAATGGAACACTGTTATGTCACAATGGAACATTAAGAAGTCACATTTTTGCATTGTGATGGCACATTGGAGCAATATAGTGGCACATGGGGTGATACTGTTGGCACATTGGAGCAATGTGATGAAACATTGAAGCATTGTGCAATCACAATGGAACATTGTGAAGTCATATTGTCACACTGTGATGGCACCATAGAGAATAGTGATGGCACATGGGGCGTAGGGTTGGCACATTGGAACATTGTGATGTCACATTGGAGCCTTCTGATGTCACTATGGAACAATGTGAAGTCATATTGAAACATTGTGATGACATCATGGAGCAGTACAGTGGCACAGGGGGTGATAGATTTGTCACAGTGGAGCAACGTTGTGGGGGATTTGAGCCAGCGACCCCCACGCAGTGATTTTTGGGGATGAGCAAGCATACCATTCGCCAGCCCATGCCACCCCAGTACCGGGGAAAATCAGATGCAACAAGGAGCCTAGTCTAGCAGGAACTCATCTAATACAGGTGTTACAGATCTTATAAAGGCACCTGGAAATCCCCCCTCCCCCCTGAGGGTGTCTCTTAAGGATGGTCACGTACTGATCACACACTCCTCAGCAGTGCAGAAGTAACCTTCAGACTTTTAAAGCAAGTAAGGCTGTGCCCCAGTAACTTCCTCTAGGACTCTGTAAGGTGGGTCCATTAGGGCCCCACATCCCCCCTTTTATTTTTATTTTAAGGCTGGACTGACTTTATTTCATAGGTTACCCACCTCATAGATGGCTCTTTGAGGGGAGATGGCTATCTCCTTCCTCCAATCTTATGCATTTCTGCTTGTCTTAGGTTGTGTCACCTTTGATCAAGCCTTGCCTATCATTGGACCATTCACCTGGCCATGTGCATGTCCTTCCTTAGGACTGCTTGTCATGAGACATCTTATCCTTCTTTGGTTAAAAATGCATCATGATTAAGGGCAGCCACGTGGGTAATGCCAGCCCTTGAGAGTCTTAATGTCTGCCTGACTCAGTTAGCCAAGCATGGGGAACCGGAGGGGGTCCTGGGAGAGTCCGTAATCATGAGGAGGTGGGCCGTGGCAGTTCCACGAGTCCTCTGTCGCTGAATTATCTGGTAAAGACACTTAAAGATAAGCATATCAAGAGAAACAAGCAAGTCATGGTGTAGGACAAGTTGAAATACTTCTGAGACCATGTACCTTTTAGCCAATCAGCCAGTTGTCTGAAAGGCAAAGAGACTGACTGGCAATGAAGCCAAGGAACTGGGTCCTTCATCTCAGATTGTTATCAATAAATAGAGGAATTTCGTCTCATGAACTATTGTCGATGGACCATCACGCTAGTCAGTCAGATCCTGGCCTACCCACTTAAGGTTTTTTGCAGGCACCCATATGGGGTTTGAATCTCCTGTAGAGTAGACACACTAAAGCCTCGACCCAAGGTTAACAATGGATCTGGGCCTCTCCATCAACATGTAATGGGGTCCTTCCATCTTAACCGTACTTCAGGTCTGTGCTCTGGTCATCCCCCATGCTTCTGAAACCGCTATTCCAACTGATTTTTTTGAAAATTAAGAACATTGACAGTGAATAAGGCCATACACAACTTTTGGTGTAATTGAATATTTAGGTTTTAATGGTTGTATTCTATAATATCTTGACCTTGGGGATTGTAGGGAATTCCTCTATTGTGTTGAATTCCTCAAAGTGAAAAGAAACCTTGTAAATTGTTGCTCACAAAACATGGTCCATTATCAGTTTTAATTCTTTTGGGCAGTCCCACCATAGCAAAGCACTGGAGAAAATGAGACTAAGCATGTTTAGACTTCTCTCCTGTATGAGCGGTAGCCCAACAGGCATGTGAGAATGTGTCAATGGACAAAAAAATATACTTAAGCTTTCCAAAAGGAGCATAGTGTGTGACATCCATCTGCC
>NW_008345707.1:6537-10892 GCF_000622305.1 Nannospalax galili
GTACCTGTACACAATAAGCCATCTTGTCTGCCTCTGCATTGCCTTGGGATAAAAGCCCAGGCAATCCTTGGTGCCCCCTAAGATGCTGTAAGAAAATAGGATCTTCTCTCTCTTTAAGGAGCATACGAGTCTGTATACTGTCAGAAAGCAATGGCCATGATTTCCTTGAATTGAGCTGAGCCATCACAAGTGTGGACATATCTTTTTGGTTTCTCATCTGCCCCTGGGTATACTATCACTGCAGCTCCAAATCTGCCCCCCATCAGTGAAAACATTGTAGGCTTTTACAAAGGGCTCCCTCGTCTCCAGGATTCGGCAAGTGCTGCTACCAGCGGGGCTGTAGCACTTGGGGGTGCATGGATCCATGGCCACCAACGGACCAGACGGGAAAAGCTCCCCCCAGCCACCTTCCCCGTACCGGGCCTTCCCAGCTGTCCCAGTGCTGGTTGTGGTGCACAGCCAATGGTGGGTTCTTTTTTTTTTAAATGCATCCCACAGCTGCTGCCCGTCAGCAGCTGAGGGGCAGTCCCCTGCCCGGCTTTCGCCGGGGCCCCTGACTCACGCATACCTTAGTTCAAGGCAGGTCGGGTGGGTGGCTTTCACCACGGACCCCGTGCGCTCTGCTCCACCCCCCCCTTCTGATAAAGGTATCCATGGGTCCTATTTTCATGGGTCCCAGGAGGCCCTGAAGCTGGCCAGTGCATGCCCAAGATGCCGCTTCTTACTCTGGCCACTTTTGGTTTCACTCCTCTTGCATTTCTGCATTCTTCCTCAAACTCTTCCCATGATTTCCATGTATCCCCAATAAAAACATTAGCCCCAAGTAGCCAGGGAGCCAAATGAACAGGGTCTTCCCAAACCTTTTGAGCTACCGGATTTGACAGATGCAATCCCCTATTTTTAAGCATATCTCTCAGTGCTTTCATCAGTGGGTCCTCAGGGTTATTGATTGTGTTACCCATCTCTCCAGGTCTCTCTTACTCCTAACTTCCCAATAAGCCCCAAGCCGTTTTTCTTCTTTCTTTCTTTGCTTCTTTTCACCTTCCTTTGAGCCCCACTTTGGGCACCAGTTGCGGGGGATTCGAGCTAGCAACCCCCGCACAGTGATTATTGGGGATGAGTAAGTGCACCATTTGCCAGCCCATGCTGCCCCCAGTACCAGGGACAATCAGATGCAACGGGGAGCCTAGTCAAGTGGGGACTCATTTTTTACAGGTGTTACAAAGCTTATAAAGGCACCTGGAAGTCCCCCCTCCTGATGGCTCCATGGAGTATTGTGATGTAACAATGGAACATTGTGAAATCATATTTTAACATTGTGATGGCACATTGGAGCAATATAAAGGCACATGGGCAACAGTGTTGTTACACTGGAGCATTGTTATGTCACATTGGAACATTGTGATGTCACATTGGAACACTGTGAAGTCGTATCTAACATTGTGATGGCACATAGAAAAAATATAACTGCACAAGTGGCGATAATGTTGGCACATAGGAGAATTGTGATGTCACCATTGACCATTATGAATTAATATTGTAACACTGTGATGGCAGAATGGAGCAAGATAAGGCACATGGGGAGATAGTTTTTGGCACATTGGAGCATTGTGATGTCACAGTGGAACATTGTGAAGTCGTATTGTAACATTGTGATGACAAAGTGTAGCAATATGATGGAACATGGGGTGATAGTGCTGGCACATTGGAACATTGTGATGTCACAGTGGAACATTGTGAAGTCGTATTGTAACATTGTGATGACAAAGTGTAGCACTATGATGGAACATGGGGTGATAGTGCTGGCACATTGGAACATTGTGATGTCACATGGAACATTGTGAAGTCATATTGTAACATTGTGATGACAAAGTGTAGCACTATGATGGAACATAGGGTGATAGTGCTGGCATATTGGAACATTGTGATGTCACAGTGGAACATTGTGAAGTCGTATTGTAACATTGTGATGACAAAGTGTAGCACTATGATGGAACATGGGGTGATAGTGCTGGCACATTGGAACATTGTGATGTCACAGTGGAACATTGTGAAGTCGTATTGTAACATTGTGATGACAAAGTGTAGCACTATGATGGAACATGGGGTGATAGTGCTGGCACATTGGAACATTGTGATGTCACAGTGGAACATTGTGAAGTCGTATTGTAACATTGTGATGACAAAGTGTAGCACTATGATGGAACATGGGGTGATAGTGCTGGCACATTGGAACATTGTGATGTCACAGTGGAACATTGTGAAGTCGTATTGTAACATTGTGATGACAAAGTGTAGCACTATGATGGAACATGGGGTGATAGTGCTGGCACATTGGAACATTGTGATGTCACAGTGGAACATTGTGAAGTCGTATTGTAACATTGTGATGACAAAGTGTAGCACTATGATGGAACATGGGGTGATAGTGCTGGCACATTGGAACATTGTGATGTCACAGTGGAACATTGTGAAGTCGTATTGTAACATTGTGATGACAAAGTGTAGCACTATGATGGAACATGGGGTGATAGTGCTGGCACATTGGAGACATTGTGATGTCACAGTGGAACATTGTGAAGTCGTATTGTAACATTGTGATGACAAAGTGTAGCACTATGATGGAACATGGGGTGATAGTGCTGGCACATTGGAACATTGTGATGTCACAGTGGAACATTGTGAAGTCGTATTGTAACATTGTGATGACAAAGTGTAGCACTATGATGGAACATGGGGTGATAGTGCTGGCACATTGGAACATTGTGATGTCACATTGGAGCATGGTGATGTCACAATGGAACACTGAGAAGTCATTTATGAGCCTGTGATGGCACATTGTAGCAATATAATGGCACTTGTGAAGTCTTATTCTAACACTGTGATGAAAAAGTCTAGCAATATAATGGAACATGTGGCAATAGTACTGAACATCAGAGCATTTTGGTGTTACATTGTAATATGGTGATGTTCCATTGTAATATGGTGATGTTACATTAGACAATTTGAAGTCACATTGTAGCATTGTGATGGAACACTGAAGCAATATAATGGCACATGGTGCCATAGTATAGGCAGATTTGAGCCAGATTGGAGCATTATGAGGTCACACTGGAATTTTGTGAAGTCATATTGTAACATTGTGATGGCACCATGGATAATTTTGATGGCACATGTTGTGATAGTGTTGGCACATTGGAGCATTGTGGTGTCAGGTTTGAGCATTATGATGTCACAGTGAAACCTTATGAAGTAATATTGTAGCATTGTGATTGGACAATGGAGCATTGTCATGTCACAATGGACCATTTTGAAGTCATATTGTGACATAGCAATGACACACTGTAGCAATATAATGGAACATGGTGCGATAGTGTTGGCACATCGGAGCATTGTGATGTCAAAATGGAACATTGAGAAGTCATATGAGTACTGTGTTGGCACATTGGAGCAATATAATGCACATGTTTCCATAGATTTGGCATTTTGGAGTATTAGGATGCTACAATGGAATATTGAGAAGTCATATTGTAGCATTGTGATGGCACATTGGATCAATTTATTGGTTCATGGGGCGATAGTGTTGGCTCATTGGAGCATTATGATGTCACATTTGGGCTTGGGAAGTCACAATGGTACACTGAGAAGTCATATAGTAACGTTGGAGCATTGTGATGTCACATTGGGTGATTGTGAGGGGAAATTGAGCAATGTGTTTGTATATTGACTATGGTGACGACAAAATGGACCATAGGAATTACACAGTGGCACATTGTAATGGTACAATGAGCATTGTGATTGCCGAATATAACAGTGTGAAGTAATATCGTAACACTGTGATTACACATTGAAGCCATATAATGGTACATGTGGCCATAGCCTTGGCAAACTGAAGCATTGGGATGCCACATTGGAGCATTGTGATGACACATTCGAGCTTTGTGATGTCACATTGGGGTATTGTAAGGTGGCATTAAGCACCGTGTTTGCATATTGAGCATGGTGCCAACACAATGGATTACTGTAATGACACAATGGAGCATTGTGATGTCACATTGGAGCATAGTGATGACATATTGGGGCATTATGATGTCCCATTGGGGATTGTGAGGGGACACCTAGCACTGTGTTTGCATATTGAGCATGGTGATGACACAATGGATCATTGAAATGAAAGAAGGGCACATTCTGATGGCACAATGAGCATTGTGATGGCATAATGGAACACTGTGAAGTCATACTGTGATATTGTGAAGGAACATTGAAGCAATATAATAGCACATTTGGCCATAATGTTGACACATTGAAGCATTGTGATGTCACATTGGAGCATTGTGATGACACAGTGGAACATT
>NW_008345707.1:10976-11511 GCF_000622305.1 Nannospalax galili
CCCCGTGTTTTCATATTAAGCATGGTTACGACACAGTGGATGATGGTAATATCACAACTCTTCAGTGATTTTACAATGAGCACTGTGATATCATAATGGAATGTTGCGAAGTCATAGAGTAACATTGTGATGGCCCCAAACACGATTGTGATGTCATATCAGGGCATTAAAAGGGGAGATTGAGCACTGTGTTTGCATATTGAGCATAGTGACGACACAATGGATCATGGTAATGACACAATTGCACCTAGTGATGGCACATTCGAGCATTGTGATGTCATATTGGAGCCTTGTTTGGTCACAATGGAATATACGATGTCATATTGTAACATTGTGATGTCACATTGGAGCATTGTGATAAAACAATGGAGCTTTGTGACTTCATATTGTATCCTTGTGATGGCATATTGTAGCAATATAATGGCACATGTAGCCATAATGTTGGCACATTGGAGCATTGACATGGCACATGAAACATTGGAATACCAAATTGGAATATTGTGATCACTCATTGGGACATTATATTTGCACACTG
>NW_008345707.1:12530-14968 GCF_000622305.1 Nannospalax galili
TTGTGATGGCACAAAGAGCATTGTGATGGCAAAATGGAATATTGTGAATTCATATTGTAACATTGTGATGGCACATTGGAGCAATATAATAACACATGGGGCCTTAATGTAGGTGCATTGGAGCATTGTGATATCTCATTGGAGTATTGTGATGACACATTGGAGAATTGTGATGTCGGTTTGGTGGAGTCTAAGGGAACATTGAGCACCGTGTTACCATACTGAGTATGGTCACGAAACAATGGATCATTGTAATGACAGCATGGTGCATTGTGATGGCACAAGGGAAATATGGGAAGTCATATTGTAACATTGTGATGGCACATTTGTCCAATATAATGGCTGTATTTTAATGGTTATATAGAATGTAACATGGGACTAAAGTGTTGGCACATTGGAGCATTGTGATGTCACATTGTAGTATTGTGATGTCACATTGAAGAACTGTGATATCACATTGGGGGATTGTGAGGGGATATTGAGCATGGTGTTTGCATATTGAGGATGGTGATGAAACAAAGGATCTTTGTAATAACACATTGGTACATTGTGATGGCACAATGAGCATTGTGATTGTATAAAGGAGCATTGTGACGTCATACTGTAACATTGTAATGGCACACTGGAGCAATATAATGGCTCATGTGGCCATAGTGTTGGCACATTGAGCACTGTGATGTCACATTGGAGCACTGTGATGTGATATTGGAGCATTGTCATGACACATTGGAGCACTGTGATTAGATATTCAAGCATTATGATATCAAATTAGCAGCTTGTGAGGGGACATTGAGGACCATGTTTGCATATTGAGCATGGTGACAGCACAGTGGATATTTGTAATGAAACAATGGCGATTTGTGATGGCACAAAGAGCATAGTGACGGCACAATGGAATACTATGAAGTCATATCCTAACATTGTGATGGCACAGGGAGCAATATATTAGCACATGGGGCCTAGTGTTGGCACATTGGAGCATTGTGATGTCACATTGGGGAATTGTGATTTCACATGGGGCCATATTGCATTGTGATGTCACATTGGAACATTAGAATTCCTACCATGACATAATGATGGCATATTGGAGCAATATAAGGGCACAGAGGGAAATTGTTTTGGCACACTGGAGAATTAGGATGTCACATTGGAACACTGTGAAGTCGTATTTTAAGATTGTGATGGCACCATAGAGGATTGTGATGGCACATGGGGCCATATTGTTGGCATATTGGAGCATTGTGATGTCACAATGGAACATTGTGAAGTCATACTGTAACACTGTCATGGAACATTGGAGCAACATAAAGGCACATGGGGTGATAGTACTGTTACATGAGAGCATTGTGATGTCACATTAGAACCTCAGAAGTCCTATTGTTACACTGTGATGGCACATTGGAGCAATATAAGGGCACACAGGACAATAGTTTTGGGACACTGGAGAATTGGGATGTCATATTGAAGCATTGTGATATCACAATGGAACACTGTGAAGTCATATTTTAACATTGTGATGGCACCATAGAGCATTGTGATGGCACATGGGGCCATAGTGTTGGCACATTGGAGTATTGTGATGTCACATTGGCACATTGTGAAGTCATATTGTAACATTGTGATGTCACATTGGAGCAATATAATGGTGCATGAGGTCGTGGTAGTGTTCGCTCATTGGAGCATTTTCATGTCACATTGGAGGACTTTGAAGTCACAATGGAACATTGGGATGTCATAATGGAACATTATGAATTCATATTGTACCACTGTGATGGCACATTGGAGCAACATACTTGCACATGGGGCCATAGTGTTGGCACATGGGAGCATTGTGATGGCACATGAAACATTGCAATACCAAATTGTAATATTGTGATGATACATTGGGGCATTATATTTGTACAGTGAGCATTGTAATGATACATTAGGAGATTTGTGAGGGGACATTCAGCATTTTGATGTCACATTGAGTATTGTGTTGACACACTGGAGCATTGTGAAATCACATTGGAGTATTGTGATATCACATTGGGGTATTGTATGGGACATTGAGTACCATTTTGCTTATTGACCATGTTGAGGACACAATGGATCATTGTAATGATACAATGGCGCATTGTTATCGCAAATTGAGCATTGCTGCCGCACAATGGAACATTGTGAAGTCATATTTTACCATTGTGGTGGCACATTGGAGCAATATAATGATACAAGGGGCCATAGGGTTGGCACATTGGAGTGCATTGATGGCACATTAAACATTGCAATATCAAATTGGAGTATTGTGATGACACATTTTGTCATTATATTTGCACACTGAACATTGTGGTAACACATTAGGGGCCTTGTAAGGTGACATTCAGCATTATGATGTCATATTGAGCTTTTTTTTGGAGCATTCTCATGTCACATGGAGGCATTGTGATGACCCATTGGAG
>NW_008345707.1:15703-18357 GCF_000622305.1 Nannospalax galili
ATTGGGATGTCACATTCAGCATTTTGGTGACACATTGGAGCATTGTTTTGTCACATTGGGGAATTGTGAGGGGACACTGAGCACCGTATTTGCATATTGAGCATCGTGACGACACAATGGATCATAGGAATGACACAATGGTGCATTGTGATGGCAGAATGATGGCACAATGGAACATTTTGAGTTCATATTGTAACATTGAGATGGCACATTTGAGCAATATAATGACATATTTGGCCATAGTGTTGGCAGATTGTAGAATTGTGATGTCACAGTAGTGCATTGTGATGTCACATTGGGGGATTGTGGTTTGTCATTGATCACTGTGTTTGAATATTGAGCATGGTGACAACACCCTAGCCCTAAATGTAACAATAACACTTCCCCTAATCCTAACCCTAATCATAACCTCAAACTAACCCTAGGCCTAACCCTAAACCTAACACTAGCCCTAGGTACAAACCAAATCCTAAACCTTGGTTTAACCCTAACACTAAACCTAGCCTAACCATAAACTTGTTCCTAAATCAATGCTAATGCAAGCCCTAACACTAAGCCTATTCCTAAACCTATTTCTATCCCTGAATTTAACCCTAACCATAACCCTAACCTTCTACCTAACTTTTAGCCAAAAACCTGACACCCCAAAACCTAACCCTATTTCTAAAAGTAAACCTAACCCTACAGTTAACTCTAATAGTAGCCCTAGCAGTAACCCTAACCCTATCCCTAACCCTAACCTTAAACATAGCCCTAGTCCTAACCCTAACCCTGTCTAGCACTAAACATAACCCTAACTGAAATTCTAACCCTAAACATACCCTTCACCCTAAGCCTAACCATGACCCTAGCCCTAACAATAACCTTAATCCTGACTCTATCCCAACCCTAACCCTAAACATAACCCTAGACCTACTGTTAACCAAAGTTTTAACCATAAACCTTGCCCTAACCCTAAAACTAAGCCTAACCCTACACTAACCCTCACCCTAAATCTACCCCTAAGCCTAACCCTAATCCTAACAAGAAAATAAACCTAGATCTAACCCTGAACCTAACGCTAACCAAAACTGAAACTTAACTCTAACCCTAACACAAACCTTAAACATGCCCTAACCTTAAACCTAAACATAACCTCCTTAAAACTGACCATAGCTCTAATCCTAACTCCTCCTAACCTTAACCCTAATAATTACTCTAAACCAAAACCTAACCCTTAACATAACCCTAGCCCTATCCCCTACCATAAACCTAGCATTTAACATAAATCTTAACCTGAACTTAAACCTAACCCTATATGTAAAACTTGCCCTAACCCTAACCCAGAGTCTAAACTTAATACTAACCCTAATCAAAACCTAGGCCCAACCTGAACCCTAATCTTAATGCAAACCCTACAACTAAAACTAACCCTAAACCTAGCCCTAACCCTAAACGTAAACCTAAACCTAAGCCTAACCCTACATGTGACACTAAACAACCCTATGCCTGAACCTAAGCCTAATACTAACCCTAAGTATAAAGCTAGATGCCACCCTCAACCTCATGCTACTACCTACTCTAACCCTAAACATAGTCCAAGGTCTAAAACTAACCCTAAGCCTAACTTTGACCTAACCATAGACCTAAGACTAGCCCTTATATTAACTTCTGAACAAATGTTAAACTTCATACTAGCTCTAGCTATAAAACTAATCCTAACCCTAGCACTAACCCTAATGCTCAGCTTAACCCTATTACTACAAATAAACCCATACTTAACCCTAGCCATAAGCATAACCAATAGCCTTAGCAATAAACCTAACCTACCCCTAGCCCTAGCCCTAGCCCAAACCCTAACACTAAACCTAAACGTAGTGCTAAACCAAACAATTACATAACCCTAAATCTTACCCCTAACTCTAACAACCCTAAATTCAAGCATATACCTAAGACTAAGCCAAACCCTGCATGGAGCCCCAGTCCTAAACTTAACCTTAACCCTAACCCTAAAACTAACACTAACCTTTCATGTAGCTCTAACCGTAAATCTACCCCTAACCCTTAACCTAATACTAACCGTAAATATATAACTTAGACCCAAATCTACCCATAACCAAACTCCCAAACCTTACCCTAAACCTAATCCTAACCCTTGACGTAAAGAGCGTGGACATGAACAAAGCCTTAATGCTAACACTAAGCCTTGCCCTCACTATAAGCCAAACCTTAAAACTAAGCATAAACGTACACATAACCATAGCTCTAAACATGTCCTTAGTCTAAACCCTAATCCAAACATTCAATATATTACCTAGACACAATACTAAACCTAAACCATTTCAGAAACCTAGCCTTAAATCTAACCCTAACTATAACCATAATACTAATCCTAGTCCTAGCCCTAACCATAATCATAACCCTAAACATAACCCTAGGTCTAGCCTTAACCACTAGCCTTACTGTAACCATAGTAATAATATTAAACATTGACCTTAGCTTAACCCTAACTCTAGCTCTATCCTCAACTCAAATCCTAAACTAAACCTGCCCCGAGACAAAAACCTAATCCTAATCCTAACCCTAAACTTTATATTAAACCTGAAACTAACCCTAGATGTAATCCTAAACCTAACCCTAAACATAACTACAAACCTAACTCTAAAGGTAGTCAC
>NW_008345707.1:18701-24955 GCF_000622305.1 Nannospalax galili
AGCAGGACATGAGTGTATTGCCTGCATGTAAGTGCACTTACACACATACAGGCAATACACTCATAAATAAAAAATAATAAATATTTTTAAAGGGTTAAAATGGAGTTGCCCAATAACCAGGACACTATGCCTAAATATAACCTGAACCCTATCCATAAACCTAACCCTAAACATAAACCTAAGCCTCACCCTAAGTATAGCGCTAGCCCTAAACCTAACCCTAAAACTACCCTTATCACTAACAGTAATACTAAATCTAAACCTGGACCTAAACCTAACCCCAACCCTAAACCTAATTGTAGCCCAAACCATAAACCAACCCTAACCATAAAACTAAATCTATCCCTAAACATAACCCTAGTCCTAAACTCAACCCTAGCTGAAACCTATCCAAACCCTAACGCTAACCATAAATATGGGCCCTAAACCCAAACCTTAACACTAAACCTTGCTCTAACCTTAAGAAATGCTGTAAAACTAAGCCTAAACCTACACATAAACCTAGACCAAAACCTATCCCTAAATCTAACGCTAATCTCAAACTTCAATATATAACCTAGACTCAGTCCTAACTCTAGTCTTATCCAGAAACCTAGCACGAAACCAAACCCTAATCATAACCCTAATACTAATCTTCTACCTAACCTTAACCCTAACCTACTATTAAATTTTGACTTAATCTTAACTCTAACCTAACCCTAATTCTAAACGTGAACCTAACCCTAGAACAAATCCTTACCATTATCCTAACCATAATCCAAAAACCTAACCTTGCACTAATCCTAAAATCAAAAAAAGCCCAACCCTAACCCTAGCCTTAACTGTAAAACTAATCTTAACTCTAGCCCTAACATAAACCTGATCATATACATGACCCTAGCTCTAAACCTAATGCTAGGACTAACACTAATGCCATTCCTAACCCTAACTTAAACCTAAACCTACTGTAGCTCTAAACCTAAACCTAACATTAACCCTAAATATAATCCTGTCTCTGATCATAGTCCGATCTCGAGTCCTATTCCTTATCCTAGCCCTAAACATACCCCAACCTTAAACCTAAGCCCAAACCTAAATGTAACCCTAGCCCTAACCTTAATATTAAACTAGCCCCAAACTTTATCCTAACCCTATCCTTAATCCTAACCCTAATCCTAACCCAAATCCTAAACCTAAACCTAAACTTAACTACAGCACTAAACCTAAACTAAAACCTAACTTTACATCTAAACTTAAACCTAAGCATAATCATAACCCTAAACAAAACCCTAAGCCTAACACTCACCCTTAACTTACTGTAGCCCTTGTCCTAACCCTAACTCTAACACTCTCCCTAAAGTTGACACTATCCCTAAACATAATCCTAGCACTGACCCAAATCCTTAGGCTAGACCAATCTTACTCTAGTCTTAAACAAAGCCTAAACCTAAGCCTAACCCTAACCATAGTACTTGTTCTAAACCTAAACATAACCCTAGCCTCAACCCTAACCATAATAATGCTAGACCTAACCCTAACCCTAAACATCAAGCTAACCCTCATAGTAATAGTAAACATTGACCTTATCCTAAACTATCCCTAACCCTGACCCCTAACCTAACCTTATCTCTAGCCCTAGCACTAACCCTAAAAACCCTAACAACCTTAACAACCCTAACAATTTTAACCCTAATAACCCCAACCCTAACCCCAACCTAACCCTAACCCTAACCCTAATCCAACACGAACCTTAACCCCTAACCCCTAAATGAAGCCCTGAACATAAGCCTTATCTTAATCCTAAAACTAACCCTTCTCCTAATTCTAACTGTAACCATAAACCTGACCATAAACATAGCCACAACCTAATGAGAATCCAAAGAATTTTACCAGCCATAACCCTCAAGATAACACTACCCCTAATTCTAAACCTAAACCTCTCCCTAACACTCACCCAAACATTATATCTAACCAAACCTCCAACACGAATACTAACCCTAAATGTAGCCCTAGCCATAAAACTAACCCTAAAGCTACCTCTAAGGCTGAATATAGGCTTATGGTTAGGGCTAGGGTAGGATTAGGCTTAGGGTTGTGCTTAGGTTGAGGTCTAGGCATAGGTACAGGGTTATGATGAGTATTAGGCAAATAACTAATAGTAAACCTAGCCCTATCCCTAAATATAAACATAGCTCTAATCCTAATCCTAAACCTAACCCGAATTAAAGCCAAAACCATAATACTAACCCTAATTATATACTCTAGAACCAAACCTAACATTAACCAAAGTTTTAACCATAAACCTTGCCCTATCCCTAAAACTAAGCCTAACTCTACACTAACCTCACCCTAAATATACCCCTAACTGTAACCTGAACCCTAATCCTCAATATATAACCTAGACCCAAACCTAACCATAACTCTATTCAGAACCCTAGCCCTAAATGTAAATCTGATCATAACCCTAAAACCTATCCTAGTCCTAACCCTCACTCTAACCCTAGCACTAACAGCACTATTATTAACCCTAACCCTAATCCTAATCCTAAACATAAATTTAGACCCAAAACTAATTCGAATTCTAATATTTACCCTAACCATAACCCTACGCCTAGTCCTAGTCCTAACTCTAAATCTAGCTTTAAGTCTAGCCCTAACACTAAACCTTATCATAACCATAGTCTTAACCCTAATACTAATTATAGACCTAATATTAAACTTTGATATAAGTAATCCTAACTATAATACTCACTGTAAACCTAACCCTAAACTGAAACATAATAGCCCTAAAAGTAATACTAGTGCTACCACTATTCCTAATGCTAAACATAACTCTAGACATAATCCTTACCTAAACTAAACCTAATCCTAACCATAAGCCTAAATATAATCATAGCCAAATTCCTAAGATTAAACCTACCCTAAAAATAACCCTAACCCTACTCCTCATCCTAACTTTAACTCTAACTAACCCTAAGGTTAGCACTAACCATAACTGAAATCCTAACTCTTATCCTAACCCTAACCCTAACTCTGACTCTAACCCTAAACCTAAATCTAAGCCTAATCCTACACTTAGCCCAAACCCTAATCCTACAACTAACCCTAACTGTAATCCTAATCCCTAATCATAATCCTAATGCTAAATCCTAGACCCAAACTTAAGCCTAACTTTAATGTTAAGCTTTGCACGAAAACTATCTCTAACACTATAGAAAGCCATAAAATTATCCCTAGTTCCAAAATTAAATCTAACCCTAAGCCTAACCCTTAACCTAAACCTAACACTAACCCTAACCCTGAACCTAACTGTAACCCTCCCCTAAACTTAACCCTAGCCCTGACACCAACACTAAACCTAGCCTTAACTCTAATCCTAACCCTAACAATAACCCTAATCCTAACCCTAATCCTAATCCTAACACTAGCCCTAGCACTAACCCTAACTAGCCCTAACCCTAGCCCAAAATCTAACCCTAACCTACCCCAAAAGCTAATCCATGTCATAAACAATAAACTACTGCTATACCTAATGCTAAATCAATATTAACCTTTGACTTAACCCTAACCCTAACACATGTGCTAGCCATAAACCTAATGAAAATTCTAGCCCTAGACCTAACCATAAACATAATCCTAAAACTAAACCTCCCAAAACACTTAACCCTTAACCTAACACTAATCTTAAACTTAACCCCAACTCTAACGTTACCCTAACTCTAAACATACCTCTATACCTAACCGAAGCCTTACCCTAACTCTAAAAGTGATTCTAGACTTAAACCTAACACTAAACATAATCCTAATGCTTAAACAAACTATAACACTGAACATACCCTAGCCCTAGCCCTAAGCCAAGCCCTATCCCTATCCTTAACCTAAAACCTAACCCTAACCATAACACTAAACATAACCCTAGTCTGAACATTCACCTTAATCCTACATTTAAGCCTAACCATACACAAAACCCTAGCACTAACCAAACCTCTAACCCCAACCATAACCAGAGCCTTAACCCCAACACTTGTCCAAAACCTAACTCTAACGCTAACCCTAGTGCTAACCTAACCCAAATCCTAACAATTAACCTAACCCTTACCCTAACCCTAACTCTAAACACCCTAACTCTAACCCTAACTCTAATCCTAATCCTAAACATCACCCTTGAACCAGTCCTAAACATAACTCTCTTGTTAACACTAAGACTAACCCTAGCCGTAACCCTAAACTTGACCCTAACTCTAGGGTTAGACCTAACCTTAAACACAGTCTTAAAACTAACACTAGGCATAAGACTACCCCTAACCCAATATTAACCTCTGACCTAAGCCCAGCCCTTATGGAAGTCCTAGCCATAAATCTAACCTTAAAACAATCCCTAAACATAACTCAAATCCTATCATAACCCGAACCCTAAATTGTGCTGTAGCCCTACCCATAAATTGAAACTTAAATCTTTTCCTAACCCTAACTCTAATTCTATACCTAAACAGAACCCTAGCCCTAAACCTAAACTTAGTCTTAAACCTAAACCTAATCCTCCACGTAATCTTAGCCCTAAAAGTACCTCTAATCCTAAACTTAACCCTTACACTAGCCCTAACCCTAAATATGACTCTAATCCTACCCAAAAATCTAACCCTAAGTGTATCCCTATCACAGCCTCTAACAATAAAAATAACCTAACCGTAGCCATAGGCCTAACCCTAACCATAAATGTAACCCAAATCTAAATCTAACCATAAACATAATCCAGCCCTAATACTAACCCTAAACCTAGCCCTAAATCTGACCTAAAACCAACCCTAACCATAGCCCTAATCCTAAAACTAGCCATAATCCTAATTGGAGCCATAATCTGACATCTAAACTGAACCCTAAAACTTACCTAATTGTAATAGTACTTCTAAACCTGTTACCCTAATCATAACCTTAAGATTAAACTATAATTAAACCTCATCCTTACTGTAATATTAAACTTTGATGTAATCCTAACCCTATTCCAAGCATAAATATAACCCTAAGTCTAGCCCTAAACCTAAACCTAACCCTAAATTTATCCCTAAACCTAATCCTAGAGTGAATCCCAAAGGAAATGAAAATCGAAATCTTAACACTTAACCTCACCTCACCACTAAACACAACACTAGCCTTAACCCTAACCCTATCCGTAATGCTAACTCTAACCCTAACCCTAACCCTAACCCTAACCACAAACATAATCCTAGAACTATTGTGAACCTCAACCCTAATACTAAATTTACACCTCTGCATAACCATAGCCCTAAAATTACCTCTAACCCTAAGTCTAAACCTAATCCCAGCCCTAAACCTAAACCTAACCCTAGCCCTATCTGTAACATTATTCCTAATCCTTAACATAACACTAACCCTAAACAGTACCCTGACCCTAACCCTAAAGATTAACCTATACCCTACTCAGCACTAACCTAGCACTAACCCTACCTCAAAACCTAAAAGTAACCCTAACCCTAATCCTACACCTAACCCTAACCATAATCAAAATCCTAAATCCAACCCTAGAACTAACCCTAAACCTAACACTAGTATTAACATTTGTCCTAACTTTAACCCTGATTTTAGACCTAACCTTAATCTAACCCTAACCCTATCCTCTTCCAAAACCCTCTTCTGACCTCCGTGGCATTGCACTACATGGGTGCACTCACTTACATGCAGGCCTAAACCTAAACCATAAACCGAAACCTGACCCTATACCTAAGCCCTCTCCTAACCCTAAACCTAAAAATGACTGTGCCCTACCTCTAACCTCAACCCTAACCCAAAGTCTGATCATAACCGTAGCCCAAGCCCTAGCCCTAGACCTAAACCTAACCCTAAAATTAAACATATACCTCACCTTAAGTATAACCCTAATATTCAACATTGACCTAAACCTAACTTTAACACTAGTCCTAGACATAAACCAAACCCTAACCACAGACCTAAACATAACCTGAACCCTAAGCCTAACCCTAACCCTAGACCCAAAACTCACCCTGCTCTAGTCAAAATCATAATCCTAAATTTTACCTAACCTTAACCCTAAACATAACCCTAGAAATAACCCTAAAACTAAACCTAACCCTAAACCTAATCCTGAACTTAGTCCTAGGCCTAAACCTAACCTTAAGCCTAGCCTTAACCCTAACCCTAAACAAAACCCCAATCCTCACCTAATCTAATCCTGCACTGACCCAAACCCTAGCCTTAAACCTAACCATAACCCTAAACATAACCCTACCTTAACCCCT
>NW_008345707.1:25135-28303 GCF_000622305.1 Nannospalax galili
CGATTAAACTAATCTTCACAATAAACATAACCCTAGCCCTAATCCTAACCCTAACCCTAAGCCTCACCATAGTCCTAGCCCTAAGCTTAAGTCTAATCCTAGGCCTAAACGTATCCTTAACACTAACCCTAAACTTAACTGTCCCTAACCCTAACCCTAACAATAAATCTCACACTATGCCTAAAACAAAACATAACCCTAAACATAACCCTGCCTCTAAAGAAAACCTCACACTAACCATAAGTTTAGCTCTTGAGTTAAGCCTAACTCTAACCTAATAGTAACTCTTGACCTAACCTTAGTCCTACCACAAGCCCTAGAAATAAACCTAGCCCTAATTCAAGCCCTAGCCATAATCATAAACCTAACCCTAACCGTAAGGCACCACCTACAGGTAACCCTAAAGCTGTCCATAACACTAATCATAAATCTAAACCTAACCCTAGACCTAAACATAAACCTTACCCTAAATGTAACCCTACTGCTAAAACTAAACCTAAATATGTACCACAGAAACAACCTGAAACGTAACCAAAACTTTAACCATGAACCGAATCTTAACCATACATTCTAGACCTATCCATAGCTCTAACTCTAACCCACAACCTAACCGTAACACTAGCCCTAGCCCTCAGCCTTAAACTAATCCTAGCCCTAACCATAAGCCTAATCCTAACTCAGAATTTACCCCAACCCTAAACACAACCGAACCTTAACCTGTAATCCTAATTCTAACCCTAGCCCTAAATTGAAACACTAACCTAACACTCACCCTATACATAACCCTAGCCCTAACCCTACCACTAACCATAAACCTAATCCTAACACTTAACTACCAAACATTAACATAACTTTAACCCTATCACTAACCCTAAACCTAGCACTAACCCTAACACTAATCCTAATCCAGGCCTAACCCTAATCTAAACCTAACTCCAAATATAACCTTAGCCCCAACCCTGAACATAGCCCTAACTGTAATGTTAATTCTATCCCTAAATATCACCCTAACCTTGAATCTAACCCTAGACATAGTACTAACCCTAACTGTGGTGGTTTGAATGAAAATGTTCCCTATAGGCTCCAAGTATTTGGACGTTTTGTCCCCAGATGATGGCGCTGCTTTTGGAAGTTTTAGAAGCATGTCACTGGGGATGGGCTTAGAGAGTTCTTAAGCCTTTCCAGATCTCCAGCTGTTCTCTTGCTTCTTGTGACTGCATGATGATGTGAGAGCTTAGCTTCTGCTGCTACTGGTACAGCCAACTCCAGCCACCATGGCTCCCTGCTATGATGGACTGTTATTCTCCTGGAATTTTAAGCCCAAATAAACTCTTCTTCTTATAAATTGCTCTTGTCAATGTGTCTGTCACAGCAACAGAAAAGTGACTAGTTCAGTAATTGGTACCAGGAGTGGGTATTGACTGTGAAGAACCTGAACATGTGGAGTTTTTGAAAACTGTGGTACACTTTGGAAGTTTGGCCTAGGAAAATCCTTGATTGCTGTAAGCAGAGTTTAACAGGCCATTCTAGTAGGGGATTGGAGGAAAGTGGTGCTGAGAACAATGTAGTTCCCAAGGGGAATAAGGACTTAAGCAGCACTTGGGACATTTTGGCAAAGAGTCTGGCTGGAGCCTGCACTCGACCTAAATGATTGCCTGGGGCTAAGTTGAAAAGCAATGGACTAATTTTTCTTTCAAGACAGCCTAATGTAGAAATGGTGATGTGGCTATTAATGGTGAATATTATAGAGATTTACATGGAAAAAGAGCAAATGGGGCAGAAAGAAATAAAGAGTATACAGGATGGATTGAAAAAGAGCCTTCGGAAGAAAAATACTGGAGCCTTGGCATGTAATGGAGAGGATCCCATTGATAAGAAGATTAAAGTGATTAAGGAGTGGCCTTAATCAAACTTGAACAATGGAGAGAGTGCCTCCAGGCTAGACCACATCCAGTTAAGCCTCCAACTTGGGAAAGCAATATGCTGCAAGGACCACTGAAGAGAAAAGCTTCTAAAACGGATAAAGCAGCCTAGGGTCCATCTCAAACTTGCAGTCAGACTTGGCAGTGTTGCTTACCTGGTGCTGGTTTAGAGGCAAGAAAGATGGAAGAGTGAAGGGGTTGTCAATTCTTACCCCGAGGTTTCAGATAACCTTGGAGGCCAGGTATAATGAAGCAGAGGTTCCCCTGCCTAGAAGAGGCACTGGTAGGCCATTGGGTGAAGCTGTGAAGGTGAAGCTTGGTTGGCAATGGACACCCCAAGACGTTTGTGATGCCAGAGCTGTGAGGCATCTGCCAAGAAGACCTGTACACAGGGAGAGGTACCAGCACAAGAGAGAGATGTATGTTGCATGCAGCAAAGCTAAAGAGGCTGAGCCATCTAAGCCCTTTGAGTAAAGTCCCAGAAGTTGGATGTAGAACTACTGGATTTGGTGTTTGTCCTGCTGGGTTTTGGTCTTGTATTGGTCCAGTATTTCTTTACTATGCCTCCATTCATCCCTCTTGGAATGGTAATGTTTATTCGGTTCCACTGTATGTTGGGAGTAATTAATTTGTCTTTTGCTTTTATAGAGGCTTACAGTTAAGATATTTACCTAAATCCTCTTTGGACTGTGGACTTTTGAATACTATTGAGACTGATAATGACTGTGGGGACTTTGAAAGTTGGACTAAATGTATTTTACATTTTATATGATCATGAGCCTATGAAGGCCAGGGGGTGGAATGTGGTGGTTTGAATGAAAATGTCCCCCATAACCTTCAAGTGTTTGGACATTTTGTCCCCAGATGATAGGGCTGTTTTGGGAGGTTTTAGAAGGTGTGGCTATCCTGGAAGAAGCACGTCACTGGGGTTGGGCTTAGAGAGTTCTTAAGCCTTGCCAAACCTTCAGTCATCTCTTGCTTCCTGTGCCTGCATGATGATGTGAGAGCTTCCCTTCTGCTCCAGCCTCATCCAGCCACCATGCCTTTCTGGTATGACAGACTGTAATTCCCCTGGAATCATAAGCTCAATAAACTCTTGCTTCTATAAATTGCTTTGGCCAGTGTTTCTATCACAGCAACAGAAAAGTGACTTATACACACATACACACACAAAATGGGAAAAACATATGAATAGGTATTTCTAAAAAAAGGCATACAGATGGTTAATAGGTAAATCAAAAGTTAC
>NW_008345707.1:28575-32628 GCF_000622305.1 Nannospalax galili
TATGCTATGAGGGCTTCTATAAGTACATACCACACCAGAAATGAGATATATCCTTCTTTCCACCATGGTGTCAATCACTTAGTTCAAAGAGCAGCCACCATTATCCATTGAACCATGCAAAGACTTTTAAATCTATTTTCAATTTAAAAAAGTATATGTTTATGGTGTATAACAAGATGTTTTGACATGTGTGTCCATCATAAAATGCCTAAATAAATCTGTTAAATGTTTTATGTCATACACTTAGAAATTTTGTTATAAAAGAGAACCCTTTAAACATATTGTCAGAATTTTTCAGGTATATAATTCATTATACTAAGTAAAGACATCGTGCTTTGCAATATCCTCCTGCCTAACATATTTTAACCCCTTTAACCAACATCTTCCAGTTCCCACAACCCACATCTTCTATTATCCATCATTCTTTTCTCTGCCTGCATTAGCTTAACCTTTTAACTTTCGAAAAATAACCAAGATTATGTGATCTCTGCATTTCTCTGCATGACTTTTTAACATAACATAATGTCACCGAGTTTCATATACAGTATAACAAATGAAAGTACTTTCTTCTAAGGTTAACTAGTACTTCATTTTGCACCTATACAGTATTTTCTTTAATTATCAATGTATACTTAGATTTATTCTATATCTTAGCTACAGTGAAAAGTGATGTCTTAAACATCAATGTGCAGAAGTTCTTTCCACATACTGATTTCATTTTTAACATTTCCCCAGTAATGAATTTGATGTATATTATAGTGGTTCAATTTTTAATTTTGGAGGATATTCCTTAACTCTATTGTACATTATTTACTGAGGCAGGATCTCTGACTAACTTGGAACTCCCTAATTCCAGATAATCTAGCTAGCCATCTCTCCCAGGGATCCCTTATCTCTGCCTCCAAATTGCTGAGATGACAGGTGGCTACCACGCCTGCCTAGTATTTACGTGGGTTCTGGGAATCTCAACTCTGGGTACTCATGCCTGCACAACAAGTGCTTTATCCACTGATAGATTTTCACAACCCCTCTCTTGGGCTTTTATTGTGCTGTAACATGGTAGGTGTCTCTACTCTGACTACTCACTACAAAGAAAAGCTCCTGAGTTCTCCCAAGGAATCCCAGTCTCTTCTCATCACATAATACCGTGGCTCAGATCGGAAGCAAAAGCCATGGCACCTTCATCACCACTTCATTATTTTAATTTGCTTTGGGAGGTTGTGTTAGTGCCATATAGGAAAGAATATCACAATATAATTACTTCAAGACCTCTGTATGTATCACATAGAATATCATAAGGATGCAGTAAGGTACTAGAAAATGAGCTGTATTTGTGTGTGTGTGTGTTGTGTGTGCACACATACTTAGGTAGGTGTGTATGCACATGTGGATGCCATAGGAAGACATTGGAGGTCTTCCTCCGTTTTTCTCTATCTTATTTTCCAAGACAGGACCTCTCACTGAACTTGAAGTTCACCATTTCTGTTAATTTGTTAGTCAGAGAGTTGCAGAGATTCTCCTGCCTCCATACACCACTGCTGGGGTTACAGATGTATATGACCATGCCTGGCATTTGAAGATGCTGGGGATTTGAACTCAGGTTACCTTGCTTTGTCAGCAAGTGCACTTACCCTTAAGGCAGTTTTTCAGCCACAAGACATGTTTTCCATCTATAATATACATTGAAAACACAACACATAGCTCTATCTCCTTTCCTTCCTTCCTTCCTCTTCCTTCCATCCTTCCCTCCTTCCTTCCTTTCTTCCTTCCTTTTTTGCTTTCTTCTTTCTTTAATTTTTTCTTTCTTTCTTCACATTTATACACACTCTTCAGTAAGGATTGATGCTCTAAGTCATGATATACAACAGTGAAAGCAAGCCATTATAATAATCACAACCATAACAACTTCTATTCCAGTAAATAGAGCAAAGACAAATATATATATGCTGTTTCAGATACTGATAGAAGATTTAAGGTGAACTAAGAAAAGACAAGAAGACAGAGAAAAGTAAATGATAACATAGGGGGAGGATTTTGGATACAGGATGTAGAAATCAAGGAATCTTCACAGACTCAGACAAGAAATATAAAAAGAATGAAGTGTGTAGAGGACCAAAGATAAGGGAACAATATTTTCACAAATTTCACCCACAGAGCATCATAGTTAAATTATAGATTAGGAAAAATTATTACAATTCACATATCTGTACGAACACACATACACACATACACACACTCATACACTGAGTCCTACATCTGTGTCTCAAATTAGTTGTATGTATTTGGAAACTTGTCACTTACTTTCCCAAACACACAGACTAGCTTCAGACTTAACAAGTGCTAAAGGAGGGAATTCCTACTTTCCTAGTGTAATGCTATTTGTGAGGGTTATGGGATCTCAAGAAGGGAATTTTTTGATGTTCTAATGAACATGATCAAAATCACTTTATGGTAAATCGAGTTGCAGAAGTTTATTACAGCATACACCACAGGCAAAAATATTTGGATAATTGATACTGTAGAGTTGTCAATTAGGAGAACCTGATATTGCAATCATTTGAAGGAGTAAGATACCCAAATGAAAAGATATCACACTGCCACTTTTTAAATTCAAGAGTTATTTTTTATCAAATTTTTGAAATGTTCATAAATTTATTTTGATCACATTTAGACACTTCCCCTATCTGGACCACTCTTAATGCTCCCGCTTGATTTCATGTACTCTGTCATATACATTAAAGCCTACCAAGTGAAGTTTTTGTCCCCAAATGCCATTTGGTGTGGTGCAATCCACTGCAGCTTGGTAAACCTATCTGGTGACACATCCTTAATGAAAACTGGCTCTCCCTTTCCCAACAACTACTGGCTGTCAATAGTTACTCAGCTAAGGTTGGGATTTCTCAAACACATCCCCATTTCTATGCTGGGATTCTGTCTGGCTTTGGAAAATGTGGGTCTTGTGCATGCTGTCAGCATTGCTGTGAATTCATATGAGTAATTATCCAGCTATCTGGAAAACTGTTTCCTTGAGGTCATTCACCACATCTCGCTCTTACAATTTTCCTAATAATTGAGACTCGAGTGGACTAAGTTTGACATATAAGTGTCCTACTAAAGAATAAGTACCATGAAGTCTCTTATTTTTTGCACTTTGATCAACTGTGGGTTTCTGGTTTAATCACTGCTGGCTGAATGAGGAAACCTCTGGTGAGAGTTGAGAGCTGCATTGATATTTTTTCTGCACATGTTCTGTGATGTTCTCTGAGATTTAGGTGTAGAAGTTCCATTGCATATGTGTCACGTAAGGCTGGACACCACCCAGACATGTATTCCCTATTTCTGACCAGTTGTGGAACTTTGTAATAGTCTCCAGGTTTTGTAAAAGAAGCTTCTTGGATGAATGGTGAGAGGTACACTTGTCAGACTTGTCTGGTGCTCTACAACAGCTTGTCCAAGCCTAGTCCCACAGCAGAGGATAGTGACTTGATTGTGTAGGGTAAATGGGTGCTCAGGACAAGCCCAAATCTGGGCTAGTCCTGGAGCTCTCACTTTACCACTTGCCAAACAAGTGGAGAAAGGAAATGGATCTTCATTGTGCAGATAGATAAGACTGGTAGTATATGTCTTACCAAGCAACATGGGAAATTCCTTTGGCTGAATTAGACTTCAGAGTCCAAGTGCTAATGGAATGGAGGATATGCTCAGGAAACAGCAGAAGAAAGAATGTGACCCAGAATCCCCTTAAACATCTATATTTTGGATTTAGCTTTAGAAAAGCAGGATTATGAGCTAGAAAATCAGTACATTAATTTAGATTAAAAATACTGCTGTCAAATGATCAGTTGTGTTCATAGTAGTCCTTTAGCATCCCAGGAAGGAAATTTATAGGAAGAACACTTTTATCCAGTGTATTAAGGGTGTATAGTTTGTTAGCTATTTCATTTAGATGTTAGTTTAATAAAAATGTAAAATAAAAATTAAAATGTTATTGTACCACATACCTTTATCCAGATTCATCTACTTTTCATATTTTGGCTGATTTGATCTTGTTCT
>NW_008345707.1:32839-33511 GCF_000622305.1 Nannospalax galili
TCCCTCCTACTTTCTCCCTCCTTCTCTTCCCCATACAAACCTCTTCTACCTCTCTCTCTCTCTCTCTCTCTCTCTCTTGCTTGAACAACACACTTAAGTTAGAGATTTGACTGTAAAATAGAGAGTATAAATTGGGTCTTTCAATTTATTTAGCATGTAGTTCCTAAGAAAAAGTTATTAGCTTGAATTAATATGGCATAATAATCAAAATCAGGAAATCTAACACTGATACACTTCTATCATCTAATTCACAGTCTACTTTCAAGTTTAGTCAATTATCCAAGTAATGTCCTGCATAGCTAATGCTTCTTGGCCCAAGATTCAGTTCATGACCACGAATCACATTTAGTTCTCATAGGAATTTGATCTTCTATAACCTGTAATAGCTCCTCAGCATTTTGATTTATTAGTCTTGACATTATCAAGTAATATGGCTAATTGTTTTCTAGATTGCCTATAAATATGAATTTGCCTGATGCTTCTTCATAATTAGATTTAGGATATGTAATTTCTGCAGAGATACCACAAAAGTCATATTATGTCTTTCTCAGTGCACTGTATCTTTTTGATGATGATATAAATAGAATTGACTTTTAAAATTTCATTTCAAAATTGTTTATTTAAAGTATATAAAGTATAATTGATTTTTTATATTTCTGCCATATTACTTGA
>NW_008345707.1:39817-45786 GCF_000622305.1 Nannospalax galili
TCAATTGGAAAATCTATAGAGGTCAGAAAACTAGTAAGGTTCCATGGGGGGAGGCTTCTTGGAAGGGGACAGAGAATACAGTTTTATAAATTGGGAAAGGGGAGCAATGGAATATGAAGAGTTAAATAGGGTGGGGAATGGTAGGGCAGGGTAGAAAAAGGATTAAGGGGGATAAGTAACACCAATGGCCTTTTGAAAAAGTCAAATGGAAATTTATCACTATAGAAGCTTCTTAAAGTATTTACATATGCAATATAAAAGTAATTTAAATGGCGTCACCCCAAAACAGGGGCCAGTTCCTCACAGACACCATAGGTTAACAAATAAAAATCCCAATACTAGGAATGGGCTTTCCTTTTTGGGAAATTTTGCCTAGGGGTGATACCATAGACCCTCACACAATACTGGCTATTGCTATTGCTCTTGGTTACTCATAAGAGCTTAATGGTAAGACCTTATTGCTGAAGATACTACGTATGTTGTATTAGTCACTTTTCTCTTGCTGTGATTGAAATACTGACCAAAGCAATTTATAGAAGGAAGAGTCTGTTTGAGCTTATGGTTCCTGAGGAATTACAGTCCTTCATGGCAGGGAGGCATGGCAGCTGGAGGCAGCTGGAACAGGAGCAGTAGAAGTGAAACTCTCACATCATCATGTAGGCACAGGAAGCGAGAGACTGACTGGAGATCTGGCCAGGCTTAAGAACTCTGTAAGCCCACCTCCAGTGACATGTTTCCTTCAGGATAGCCACACCTTCTGAACACTCCCAAAACAGTGCCATCATCTGGGGACAAAACATCAAAACACTTGGAGCCTATGGGGGACATTGTCATTCAAACAATCATACATGTGTAGGATTAAAAAAATTTTAGAGCCCTAATTCTTTTTCAATGAAGTCTTAAAAAGAATTTTAAAAGAAAAAGGGGTAAAAGCATTACTGCTCTAGTTTAGCAGGTGAAAGGGTCAGACTATTTTTCTGTCACTTCTCCACAATCTGTGTGAGTCTTAGAGGTCTGCCTCAAAGTCATAAAGCTCCATATCACACAATTTTATTTACCATGTTTTCCATAATATAGCCACAACTATTCATGGTGCTCTTCTCCATTATTTTCAATTTAAGCCCATGTGTTATTATATTTCTCCATAGTGGTATCAAAATGTTAAAAGATGACTTCAAAATGTTCCTTTGTCATTTCACAATGCACCATTGTAACACCACAATGCTTCAGTATGGCAACATTATTGCCCCATGTGCGTATATATTGCTCCATAGAGTCATCAAAATATTACAGTATGAATTCACAGTGTTCCTTTGTGACATCACAATGCTCCAATGTTCTAATACTATGGTCCTAGATATGCCATCACAATGTTACAATATGACTTCACAATGTTTCATTGTTAAATCACAATGCTCCATGGTGCCATCACCGGGTTAAAATATGGCTTCAAAATGTACCAATGTGCAATTGCAATGCTCCAATGTGACATCACAATGCTTTAATCTGCCAAGAACGTAGGTCCATGTGCTAGTTTATTGCTCCAATATGCGAACAATGTTACAATATGACTTCTGAATGTTCCCTTGTGACATCACAATGCTCCAATGTGCCATCACAATGCTCATTGTGCCAACATGATGCGTATTTGTGTCATTACCATGATCCATTGAGTCCTCGTGATGCTCAATATCCAAACAAGATGATCAATGTCCCCTCACAATCTGCACATTTGACCACACAATTCTCCATAGTACCATCACAATATTACAATATGAATTCACAATGTTCCATGGTGGCATATCAACACTAATTGTTAGGTCACTATGCACAAGTGTGTCATTACCATGATCCATTGAGTCCTCGTGATGCTCAATATCCAAACAAGATGATCAATGTCCCCTCACAATCTGCACATTTGACCACACAATTCTCCATAGTACCATCACAATATTACAATATGAATTCACAATGTTCCATGGTGGCATATCAACACTAATTGTTAGGTCACTATGCACAAGTGTGTCATTACCATGATCCATTGAGTCCTCGTGATGCTCAATATCCAAACAAGATGATCAATGTCCCCTCACAATCTGCACATTTGACCACACAATTCTCCATAGTACCATCACAATATTACAATATGAATTCACAATGTTCCATGGTGGCATATCAACACTAATTGTTAGGTCACTATGCACAAGTGTGTCATTACCATGATCCATTGAGTCCTCGTGATGCTCAATATCCAAACAAGATGATCAATGTCCCCTCACAATCTGCACATTTGACCACACAATTCTCCATAGTACCATCACAATATTACAATATGAATTCACAATGTTCCATGGTGGCATATCAACACTAATTGTTAGGTCACTATGCACAAGTGTGTCATTACCATGATCCATTGAGTCCTCGTGATGCTCAATATCCAAACAAGATGATCAATGTCCCCTCACAATCTGCACATTTGACCACACAATTCTCCATAGTACCATCACAATATTACAATATGAATTCACAATGTTCCATGGTGGCATATCAACACTAATTGTTAGGTCACTATGCACAAGTGTGTCATTACCATGATCCATTGAGTCCTCGTGATGCTCAATATCCAAACAAGATGATCAATGTCCCCTCACAATCTGCACATTTGACCACACAATTCTCCATAGTACCATCACAATATTACAATATGAATTCACAATGTTCCATGGTGGCATATCAACACTAATTGTTAGGTCACTATGCACAAGTGTGTCATTACCATGATCCATTGAGTCCTCGTGATGCTCAATATCCAAACAAGATGATCAATGTCCCCTCACAATCTGCACATTTGACCACACAATTCTCCATAGTACCATCACAATATTACAATATGAATTCACAATGTTCCATGGTGGCATATCAACACTAATTGTTAGGTCACTATGCACAAGTGTGTCATTACCATGATCCATTGAGTCCTCGTGATGCTCAATATCCAAACAAGATGATCAATGTCCCCTCACAATCTGCACATTTGACCACACAATTCTCCATAGTACCATCACAATATTACAATATGAATTCACAATGTTCCATGGTGGCATATCAACACTAATTGTTAGGTCACTATGCACAAGTGTGTCATTACCATGATCCATTGAGTCCTCGTGATGCTCAATATCCAAACAAGATGATCAATGTCCCCTCACAATCTGCACATTTGACCACACAATTCTCCATAGTACCATCACAATATTACAATATGAATTCACAATGTTCCATGGTGGCATATCAACACTAATTGTTAGGTCACTATGCACAAGTGTGTCATTACCATGATCCATTGAGTCCTCGTGATGCTCAATATCCAAACAAGATGATCAATGTCCCCTCACAATCTGCACATTTGACCACACAATTCTCCATAGTACCATCACAATATTACAATATGAATTCACAATGTTCCATGGTGGCATATCAACACTAATTGTTAGGTCACTATGCACAAGTGTGTCATTACCATGATCCATTGAGTCCTCGTGATGCTCAATATCCAAACAAGATGATCAATGTCCCCTCACAATCTGCACATTTGACCACACAATTCTCCATAGTACCATCACAATATTACAATATGAATTCACAATGTTCCATGGTGGCATATCAACACTAATTGTTAGGTCACTATGCACAAGTGTGTCATTACCATGATCCATTGAGTCCTCGTGATGCTCAATATCCAAACAAGATGATCAATGTCCCCTCACAATCTGCACATTTGACCACACAATTCTCCATAGTACCATCACAATATTACAATATGAATTCACAATGTTCCATGGTGGCATATCAACACTAATTGTTAGGTCACTATGCACAAGTGTGTCATTACCATGATCCATTGAGTCCTCGTGATGCTCAATATCCAAACAAGATGATCAATGTCCCCTCACAATCTGCACATTTGACCACACAATTCTCCATAGTACCATCACAATATTACAATATGAATTCACAATGTTCCATGGTGGCATATCAACACTAATTGTTAGGTCACTATGCACAAGTGTGTCATTACCATGATCCATTGAGTCCTCGTGATGCTCAATATCCAAACAAGATGATCAATGTCCCCTCACAATCTGCACATTTGACCACACAATTCTCCATAGTACCATCACAATATTACAATATGAATTCACAATGTTCCATGGTGGCATATCAACACTAATTGTTAGGTCACTATGCACAAGTGTGTCATTACCATGATCCATTGAGTCCTCGTGATGCTCAATATCCAAACAAGATGATCAATGTCCCCTCACAATCTGCACATTTGACCACACAATTCTCCATAGTACCATCACAATATTACAATATGAATTCACAATGTTCCATGGTGGCATATCAACACTAATTGTTAGGTCACTATGCACAAGTGTGTCATTACCATGATCCATTGAGTCCTCGTGATGCTCAATATCCAAACAAGATGATCAATGTCCCCTCACAATCTGCACATTTGACCACACAATTCTCCATAGTACCATCACAATATTACAATATGAATTCACAATGTTCCATGGTGGCATATCAACACTAATTGTTAGGTCACTATGCACAAGTGTGTCATTACCATGATCCATTGAGTCCTCGTGATGCTCAATATCCAAACAAGATGATCAATGTCCCCTCACAATCTGCACATTTGACCACACAATTCTCCATAGTACCATCACAATATTACAATATGAATTCACAATGTTCCATGGTGGCATATCAACACTAATTGTTAGGTCACTATGCACAAGTGTGTCATTACCATGATCCATTGAGTCCTCGTGATGCTCAATATCCAAACAAGATGATCAATGTCCCCTCACAATCTGCACATTTGACCACACAATTCTCCATAGTACCATCACAATATTACAATATGAATTCACAATGTTCCATGGTGGCATATCAACACTAATTGTTAGGTCACTATGCACAAGTGTGTCATTACCATGATCCATTGAGTCCTCGTGATGCTCAATATCCAAACAAGATGATCAATGTCCCCTCACAATCTGCACATTTGACCACACAATTCTCCATAGTACCATCACAATATTACAATATGAATTCACAATGTTCCATGGTGGCATATCAACACTAATTGTTAGGTCACTATGCACAAGTGTGTCATTACCATGATCCATTGAGTCCTCGTGATGCTCAATATCCAAACAAGATGATCAATGTCCCCTCACAATCTGCACATTTGACCACACAATTCTCCATAGTACCATCACAATATTACAATATGAATTCACAATGTTCCATGGTGGCATATCAACACTAATTGTTAGGTCACTATGCACAAGTGTGTCATTACCATGATCCATTGAGTCCTCGTGATGCTCAATATCCAAACAAGATGATCAATGTCCCCTCACAATCTGCACATTTGACCACACAATTCTCCATAGTACCATCACAATATTACAATATGAATTCACAATGTTCCATGGTGGCATATCAACACTAATTGTTAGGTCACTATGCACAAGTGTGTCATTACCATGATCCATTGAGTCCTCGTGATGCTCAATATCCAAACAAGATGATCAATGTCCCCTCACAATCTGCACATTTGACCACACAATTCTCCATAGTACCATCACAATATTACAATATGAATTCACAATGTTCCATTATGACGTTACAATGCGCCAAGACTATCTCCCCATGTGCCATTATATTCCTCAAATGTGCCATCACAATTTAACAATATGACTTCACAATGTGACATCACAGTATTACAATGAGCCAACACTATTTACACATGTGCCATTCTATTGCTCAAATGCGCCATCACACTGTTACTAATTGACTTTACAAATGCTAAAATCGGACGTAACAATCCTCCAATGTGACATCACCATACTTCAGTGTTCCAACACTATCGCTTCATGTGCCATCAA
>NW_008345708.1:0-206 GCF_000622305.1 Nannospalax galili
GAGGTCCATTGACTGTCTTTGTATCCACACCTACTGCAGTGTAAGGTAGGCTGGGGTGATGCCCTTGATAGACCATAGCAAGGTGAGACCAGCCTCCTGTGATGGGGAGGGAATATGTTCGTGACCCCACAGTATCCTGCAAGATGACCAACCGAAGGACCTGAACATGACCCCAGAGGACCCAGCAGGACCAGAGGACTCCAGCT
>NW_008345709.1:0-250 GCF_000622305.1 Nannospalax galili
CCAAGCGAACTAGAAAAATATTCCTGCACAATTATAAATAAACTCAAAAGGAGTGCTCTAGTACTCCTGAAAAGGCTGAATAAAACAAAGAAACGACTCTTCCCATTCAACTGGGTAGTCTCATACTTCTGTTAGGTAGCTAGCTAGAGATTAGCAGCCTTGAGGGCATTGGGGGTGTACTCCCAGAACACATATTGAAAAGCAAGGTGTGGTTGTGTGTGCTTGTAATCCCAGTTCTGAAAGGTGAAAG
>NW_008345710.1:0-942 GCF_000622305.1 Nannospalax galili
AAACTTAAAAATTGCGTTACCCATTTTTAGGTTCTTGCTTACCCCAAACCTTGATTGGCCCCAGTCCGTTTTTACTTCTTTCTTCTTTCTTTTCTTCTTTTCACCTTCCTTCGAGTGCCATGTTGTGTGCCAGATGCCAGGGGTTTGAACCAGCGACCCCCGGTCAGGTGAGGATTGGGGATGAGTTAGCACGCTGTTCACCAGCCCATCCTGCCCCCATTACCCGGGGACACTCAGATGCAATGGGGAGTCTTAGGCAGAGACTCATTTATTGCAAGTGTCATAAAACTTATAAAGGCACCTGGAACTCCCCGCTCCCCCCTGAGGGTATATCTTAAGGATGGTCATGCACTGATCATGCACTCCTCAGCAGTGCAGAATTATTCTTCAGACTTTCAAAGCAAGCCAGGCTGCAACCCCAGTAACTTCCTTTCAGACCTATCTATGCAAGGTGGGCCTTTTAGGTCCCCACACTGGTAAAGCGAATTTCCTAGTTATATAAACTTTGCAGACAGACTGCAGGTCTCCAAGTTGTGAATCAGAGTGGGTGATATTAATTTAGCTTCAGAAAGCAGCATCTTTTATTATATTTCACACACCACAATGACACACTTTCCCTTCCAGCATTTCTTTAAGTATGTTTGTATCTATGTTCTGTCCATAGATTTATTTCTCTACCTATTGAAGATGTGATGATGTGTATCATCATAGCCCACTGCATTCCTACTGCCCCATGCTCATGTGTGATGATGCTCTGAAAACTAGTTGGAGCTTTTGAATCTGGAAAACATTCAATCAAGGTAGTTAATTTTGTTTCTGTGATGTAGCTGTATTGGCACGTGTGTCGGCATAACAAGTGCCTTTTCACATCAGAGCAGTGCACATCTAGCTGGCCTTCTGTGCTTCTGTTGACACCTGAGGCTACTTGATAGAAAAGCATAA
>NW_008345711.1:0-1582 GCF_000622305.1 Nannospalax galili
TCTCTTAACTCTCATCAATGAACCTTCCTTATGCAACAAAGGGCCATGAAGAGGAAACGACAGAAATGGTCAAAGTACAGGGAATAAAGGTCTTCAGAGTGTGCAACTTTGGAAAAGGACTCCTATAGTAAACCTTACCCACCCAGGACTCATGGATCTTTTTGGATGGGGGAGAGGCAAGATTGTAATACCCAGGGAGGAAGTTCATGACCTTAGAGAAATAGAGTTTAACAGGAGCATGGAAACTTTCTCACATGAAATTATAACAATAATGTCAGCATGCACAAAACCCATGCAAAGTCAAGTAGACAAAAACTCAGAATAGAACTGTAGAAAGGGACAGCAGGCCCCAATCTTACCAAAGAACTCCAGGCAGTTGATTATTACTGGAAGTAGAAGATCTGATTTTCTTAAAGGGAAGGACTCTAGAAGGCTGATTAGAAAGCAGTGGAAGAACTTCCACTGAAGGATGTTTGGGGACACTAACTTGACATGATAGGCCTTAATACTAATGACAGAATGCATGAAATCCCATGGATTAACTATGGGAGAATGCCAATGGTAAAGGAGCATAAAGATGATTAAATTTCCTGTTAACTAAATAAAAAGTTTACAAAGACATCTGTTTTGTGCAATAACGTTTCCATGGATTCTTCCAAACCGGGCTGGTAAGTAGTGTTCCTAATCTACTGCCACATTAAATCCTCATGCAGTAAATAAGTTTGTGTATCTTGAAAAAAATGTGGCACAGTGGGCCAAATCTTCTGAAGCATTTTCTTCTTGCTATGCTGAAAGGCCCATGTGCACTGTGTGTACGTGTCTGTACCTTATGACTGACATGGCAAGACAAGCAAGCCATGTTTGAATCTTCCTTTTCCTTATTTAGTTGGACTTTACAAACTAAGTTTTATTTAGATGGACAATAATTCAGTTTTTCATTCGTCAGAATTTGTGTTAATATATGTTCTTGAAAGGATTTATAATTCCCAATTAATACTCTTTTATTTGTTCTTTTTAAATCTGTAGCACCTCCGTATATATATATATGATGGATGCATCCCATCTTGCCAGGGAAAGGGGGGGACCCATGGGTCTAGAGGGTTCAGGAAGCAGCTGAATCTGTGTAATCTGGGAGGTGCAAGGGAAGATAAGGGAGACTGAAATTGGGGAATTCACAGGTGTAAAAGCACTTACTGTTTTGGTGGGACTCACAGGTATGGCAGATGCATAAAACTGAATAATTAGAGCACACACAGGAATGCTGGGTAGAGAGAACTCAAGGTCTGGAGGAACTCAAAGTTCTGAGCAAGGCAGGCTTCTGAAATACCTGATCAGGTCTGATAAGGGTGCCGTGAACTAGGGTGAGGGAACTCACTCAGCTAGGGAAACTAAAAGATCTGGGGCATGCATGAGACCCAAGCTGGCCTGAGAGTCAGAATGTCAGATGCAGAGGGCTGAGGGCAGAAAAGTCACCCAACTGTGGAGAGCTAGTGCAGGCCTGAGAGGTGAGATGGTGCTCACAGAATGGTGTTCAGTCTACGTATTTTTTTTTTCTCTTTCGTTTTTCTGGTTTTTTTTTTTT
>NW_008345711.1:2504-3694 GCF_000622305.1 Nannospalax galili
TAGTCACCAGTAAAATGAGTGACAAAGAGTTGTTCATATTTCCGGGATTGTTTCAGGACAGCCACTTTCCTTGATGGAAATTAGCAGATGTTCTCTTGACCCAGGGAGAAGTGCATATCCTCCACAGACAAATCTTAATGCTCCTTTGTTTGTTTTTGGTTTTTAAAAATATTTTATTTTTTATTTTTATTTTGTGTATGAGCGTATTGCCTGCATGTATGTGAGTACACCCTTGTCGTGCAATGCCGTGGAGGTTAGAAGGGCTTCTGATTCCCCTGCAACTGGAGTTAAGGATGGTTTGTAGCCACCATGTGAGTGCTGGGAATTGAACCCAGGTCCTTTACAAGAGCAGTTAGTGCTCTTAACCACTGGGCCATCTCTCCAGCCCCTGATTTTTGTTTTTATCTTCTTGAAGAGCTGGACTCCTGGGCTTGTGCTGAGACTCTGAGATTAGTCCAAACCACTCTAGCAGCTGTGTACAGCCTTTACAAATCCAACTGATTTGCATGTGCTCAGTCAGGGTCCACTGCTCCAAGGACTTCTTAATAGGTTGTTCATATCATAGGAAATTGTCATTCCCATTCAAGACACATAATGGACATGAGGCATCCTGCTCAGCTGCTTTGCCTGCTACTTTACTGGTTTGCAGGTAAAGAGATGATGAGGAGGTGCTTTTTATTTAATTTTTCAGTCCCGGTCCTGTGAATGATGCATGGTTTCTCAGAGAAGTCATTTGCAAAGTGATTAATACTGCATATTTATTTTATATTTCCAATCTCAGGTGTGAGACATGATATCCAGATGACTGAAGTTCCATCCTCCCTATTCATCTTTGGGCGACAGAGTCACCATCACTTGCTGTGCCAGCCAGGGCATTAGTAAATAGTTAGCTTGGTATCAGCAGAAACCAGGGACAACTCCTAAACTCCTGATCTGTAGGGCATCAAACCTTATGTATGGAGTCCCATCAAGGTTCAGCTCTATCTATTATCTATCTATCTATCTATCTATCTATCTGTCTATCTATCTATCTGTGTGTATATCTTTGTATCTATTATCTAGCTATCTATCATCTGTCATCTATCATCATCTATCTATCATCTATCATCTCTCTATCTTGTACCATATCTATCATCTACCATCTATCATCTATCACCTATTTATCATCTATTTTCTACCATATCTATCAT
>NW_008345712.1:0-341 GCF_000622305.1 Nannospalax galili
ATATGGCTTTAATTATGTTGAGGTATGTTCCCTGTCATTCAATTCCCTCTAGAATTTTGAACATAAATGCATGTTGGATTTTGTCAAAGGCCTTCTCTACATCTATTGAGATGCCCATGTGGTTCTTGTCTTTGAGCCCATTTATATGATTTATGGAGTTTATTGACTTATGTATATTGAACCATCCTTGCATCCCTGGAATAAACCTGACTTGATCATGGTGGATGATCCTTTTGATGTGTGTCTGTATGTGCTTTGCAAGTATTTTGTTGAGAATTTTTCCATATATGTTTATTAAGGATATGGGTCTATAGTTTTCTTTTTTTGGTTGTATCTTTACC
>NW_008345713.1:0-104 GCF_000622305.1 Nannospalax galili
TTTTGTTCTATATTTAGGATATATTTTGTACTGCATTAAATATATAATAAAGAACATATTGTACTACATTAAATAGATTAGTATTACACACACACACACACACA
>NW_008345713.1:628-717 GCF_000622305.1 Nannospalax galili
TGTTTCATTTCCTTCCTTCTGAACACCACCCCACCCCCAGTCTTTCCTCCCTACAGTAGCCTTGGATTCTAGAACAACAGGTATAACTT
>NW_008345714.1:0-26603 GCF_000622305.1 Nannospalax galili
TCCTCAGTTAGTGTTAACACTGCCTTTCCCGTTTCCACGTTAGCTAACGTCAAGTCGCTTGTACCGGTGCATGGGCATTTAAACTTCTCATTGGGAGGTGCCCAGTCACCAGCAGGCAGGTGAGCAGGAGGTGGGTGCTGGCCATTGAGGCGGTGGTCTTGCAGCACGGTAACTGGCTCTTCTGAACGTATGGGGCAAGGGGCATTGGGAGGCTGCAGCGGCCAGGCTGACAGGGCCACTGATGTGCTTGGCCGTGGGACCGAGGCCAGGGGCAAGGCAATAGCGGGAGCACACAGCCGAGGCAGGTTAGCAGGAGGCATCCAGCCGGATTTGAAGCTTGAGAGGGTTTGAAAGATATCGGGATACCTTCCAGGTGCCTCCTTTGAAATCCTCTGGGACTGCAAACGGGTCGGCAGGTTTTGCATGGGAGTAGTGCACCCAAGTAGTGACACCGTCCACTTTGAGTGCAGTGGGAGTCATCAAGAGGATCACAAAGGGACCCTTCCATCTTGGCTCGAAATTTTTCCATTGGTGTCTGTGGATGAAGACCCAGTTGCCAGGCCTGAACCTGTGGGGTTGTTGGGGAACAGCAGCTTCATATATAGCCCTGAGTTGTGGCCAGACCCGTTGGTGGGTTAACTGCAACCATTGGAGTGAGTCCAGTATGTCCTGGTCTCCCAAGGTCGATACTAGGTCAGTTTGGAGGCTAGGTATCATGGGAGGGGGGTTTCCATACATGATTTTAAAGGGGGTCAAACCCATCTGTTATGGAGTGTTTCTCACTCTAAAAAGGGCAAAGAGGAGGAGAGCCACCCAGTCTGCACCCATCTCTAAAGCTAATTTGGTTAAGGTCTCTTTTAGAGTTCTATTTATTCTTTTTACCTGTCCTGAACTCTGGGGTCTATAAGCACAACGTAGTTTCCAATTGGCCCCCAGTGCAGTGGCTATTCCCTGGCTTACCTGAGAGACAACGGCTGGCCCATTATCTGATCCAATTATAGTTGGGAAACCATACCTGGGCAGGATCTCTTCGATTAGCTTCTTGGCTACCACGTGAGCACTCTCATGCTTGGTTGGGTAGGCCTCAGTCCATCCAGAGAAGATGTCTATGAATACTAGTAAATATTTATATCCAAATTTTCCCTGTTTGATCTCAGTGAAATCAATATCCCAATACGTACCTGGTCGTGTCCCTCTGCTCCGGGATCCTGGGTTAGCATGGGATGGAGCTGAGTTGGTTAATTGGCAGGCATGACAATGCCTAACAATTTTTTCAATGGCTTGATTTCCTTCCTGAATTTTAACTTTGGCCCTTCTTAGTAAGTCTTGCATCATTCGGGTGCCCATGTGTGATGCTTGATGTATTTTCTTGAGATTTTTTCAATAGCTTGGTTTCCTTCCTGCATTTTAACTTTGGCCCTTCTTAGTAAGTCTTGCATCCTTCGGGTGCCCATGTGTGATGCTTGATGTATTTTTCTAGAGCAATCTTATGCCTAAATTCTGAGGTATGATAACTTTTCCATCCATTGTCCTCCACCAGCCCTCTAGGCACTGAGTCATAGGGAGAGTGTGTATCCAGGCTAGGTCCTCGGGGCTATAATGGGGAGTTTTAGGCAATTCCCTTGCTCCAGGGTCAACCAGAGTGGGTAGAATTGAGGAGGTCAAGGCTACTTCTTTAGCTGTCTTGTTGGCCAAATTGTTTCCCCTCTGGATGGGGCTGTTTCCTCTTTGGTGGCCCGGGCAGTTGGATTATGGCTAGTTTTGTTGGGCCCCAGAGAGCTTGCAGGAGGTCTAAGATTTCTTGTTTATTTTTAATAGTTTTTCCCTCTGTGGTAAGGAGGCCTCTCTCTTGATAGATGGCCCCATGAATGTGGGCAGTGGCAAATGCATATCTGCTATCTGTGTAGACGTTGAGTCTCTTTTCCTTACCCATCTTTAGGGCTTTGGTAAGTGCAATCAGTTCAGGTTTTTGGGCTGATGTGCCTATTGGCAGGGGCTCAGCCCAAATGACTCTCGAGGTAGTTGTGACCACTCCCCCAGCATGCCTTTTACCACCTCTAATAAAGGTACCATCCGTGTACCAGGTTTCTTCGGCGTCAGGCAAGGGAACATCCTTCAGGTCAGGTCTGATGCAGTGCACCTGTGCCAGAATTTCAGTACAGTCGTGGAGTGGGTCCCCAAGATTGGGATCTGGCAACAGTGTGGCTGGGTTTAGGGCTGTCAGTACTTGGAAGGTAATCCTGGGTGGATTTAAGAGCAGAGCCTGATAATGAGTTAATTGGGCATTGCTCAACCATCGATCAGGGGGTTGCTTGAGCACTCCCTCAAGGGCATGAGGGGTCACCACAAGCAGGTCCTGTCCCAGTGTTAATTTGTTAGCATCCTTAACCAGCAGGGCCACTGCTGCTATAATTCACAGGCAAGGGGGCCATCCAGCTGCTACAGGGTCTAATTTCTTTGATAGGTATGCAATAGGTCTCTTCCAGGGACCTGCTTTCTGGGTGAGGACTCCTTTTGCAATACCTCTATGTTCATCCACATATAGACAAAAAGGTTTGCTTATGTCTGGAAGTCCTAAGGCAGGGGCCTCTAAGAGCTTGTGTTTTAGGGTTTCAAAGGCCCCTTGTCTGTCCTGTGTCCAGTTGAAGTCCTGTCCTTCTTTGGTAGCCTCAGGTAGGGGCTTTGCAATTTCAGCAAACCCTAAAATCCAGAGGTGGCAGAACCCCAAGGCGGCAATACCCCACGGTACCCAGGAATTCCCTCACCTGTTTTCTGGAGGTTGGTGCAGATGTCTTTAGCACAGTCTCTTTGCGGGCCTTAGTCAACCACCGCTGCCCCTCCTTGAGGATGTACCCTAGATAAGTCATTTCTTGCAGACATATCTGAGCTTTTCTTTGTTGAGGCCTGGTATCCCAAGTCCCCAGGTATGTGGAGTAAGTCCTCTGTCCCCTCCAGGCAGGACTTCTGGTCCGGTGCTGTGATCAATAAGTCATTTACATATTGTAACAGGCTTATGTAGGGGTGTTGGGCTCTGTACTGACCCAGATCTTCATACAGGGCCTCATCGAATATAGTTGGAGAATTTTTAAACCTTTGAGGCAGTCATGTCCAGGTCATTGATTCCTGCCTCCAGATCATGCCATTCTAAGGCAAAGTAGGGCTGATTGCTGGGAGTTAGTGGCAAGCTGAAGAAGGCGTCCTTGAGATGCAGAACTGTATATCATTGCCAATCTGGTGGCAGGGTACTGAGTAACGTATAACGGTTGGGGACAGTGGGATGAATGTCAATGGCTCTCTTGTTCACCTCCCTCAAATCTTGTACCGGTCTATAGTCCCCAGATTGGGGCTTTTTGACAGGTAGGAGTGGGGTGTTCCAGGCAGACTGGGTCATTCTCAGCACCCCCAGTTCCATTAATTTTCTGATATGTGGAGTAATTCCACGTTTTGCCTCTAGGGGCATAGGATAACCCCCAGTTCCATCAATCTTCTGATATGTGGAGCAATTCCACGTTTTGCCTCTAGGGGCATAGGATACTGGCACACTTTAACAGGATCTGCTCCTGCTTTGAGTTCAACATATATGGGAGGTCTGTGTCCCGTCAGGCCCATACCCCTTGTTTCTGCCAAGGCTTGGGGAAATTTTTGAAACCAATCGGATATATCAGGGTTAGGTTGAATTGACTCTTGATGGAGTCTATATTCCTCGGTCAGGTCATTAGTGACTAAAACCTGAATCGGTGCCCCATCACAAAGCAGGGTGGCTCCTTTAGCTGTGAAGTGGATTTGTGCCCTCATCTTTGACAATAAGTCTCTGCCCAGGGACATTCTGGGATTACTAGAAACAAGTGGGATACTCAGCCCTTCCCTAAATCTACTGTTCTTTGGGTAGTCCATGAGTAGGGTTTTGTTCCTGTGACCCTCTGTACCCATGTAGTTCTGGAGGACACTGGCCCTCTTGGCTCCAATAGAACCAAATTCTGGGCACCAGTATCTACCATAAACTCAATTGGTTTCCCCTCTATTTTCAGGGTTACCCTGGGCTCAGGGAGGGGACCTGAGCCCCATCTCCCTAGCCACTGTCTTCACCCCCAACTAGAACCGGTAATACCTTAGCTGATTGTTTTTCTTGGGGCAGTCCTTTACCCAATGTCCTTCCTCCTTGTAGTACACACACTGGTTCTTTCCCACTTTGTTTTGTGGTCTGGATCCTGCTGATGAGCTCCCTCTGTACTGGGGGTTGGTTGCCAATAATATCTCTCTGAGGTCCTTTTTGTGGCGTGCCTGCTGTCTGTCCAGGACCCTGGTCAGGCTTGCTTCCTGTCTTTTTTCTTTTCTTTCCTCTTTTTGTTCTGCTGTCTCCGTCCTATTATAAATCTTTTCCACCACTGTTATTAAGTCCCTAAGGTTCTTTTCTCCTAGTCTATCTAGAGACTGCAACTTCTTCTTGATGTTGGGGGCTGCCTGGTTAATGAAAGCAAACATCACAGTTTGGGCTGATTCCTCTGCTTCTGGGTCATATGGAGTGAACCGCTGGAAGGCATCTTGTAACCTCTCTAAGTATGCAGCTGGGCTCTCTTCAGGCCCCTGTCTGACATCATAGACCTTAGACATATTGGCAGGTTTTCTAACCACTGCTTTGAGACCCACTAGCAGAGTCTGGTGATAGACCAGGAGCCTCTCCTTACCTTCTGCTGTGTTGTAGTCCCAGTTGGGATGGCTAGGGGGAAAGCTGCATTAATGATGCCTGGGTCTGTGGTAGGGTCCCCAGTGGGGCCTGTAACCAATTTCTGGGCTGTCTCCAGGATCCTGTTTCGCTCCTCAGTAGTGAACAGGACACTCAGGAGCTGGTGGCAATTGTCCCAGGTGGGCTGGTGAGTGAAAAGAACGGTTTCCCATAAGTTAATCAAGTCCCTGGGGTTCTCAGAGAAAGGAGCATTCTGTGAGCGCCAATTATAAAGATCAGTGGTGGCAAAGGGCCAGTAATGAAAGAGCTGATTGCCCTCTCCATCTGGGGGCCCAGCTGGCTGGAGGGGGAGGACAACCATGTCAGGCTGGAGGGCTGCCCCCCTCCTGCTCCTTGTGGCCTGTGCAGGCCCCTGTGGGAGCGATGGTGGTTCCTCAGATTTAGGAGGCAGGGTCTACACTTTTGGCGCTGTTGGCAGGACACTCGTCTGAGGGGAGTAGGGCGGGGGAAAGATGTCACTCTCCTCCATGCCTCCCTGGAGAATGGGTTTCTCTGCTGCCTTTGGTCTGAGAGGGAGGACCTGCGAAGTTGGGGAGGGGGGACAACAAGATTAATAGGGGGAAGAAAGGACTTGGCCCAGGTGGGGGGGCTGTCAGGTTGCTCGATGAGGCCCCGCCAGGTTACAGTGTATGGAATCTGGTCCTGGTGGCCCATATGTGGGCGGAAGACGTGGTCCTCTACTCTGGAAATCAAACTCAGGTTAAAAGTCCCTTCAGGGGGCCATCCAACATTTAAAGAGGGCCAATCAACTGAACATAAAGTTGTCCATTTTTTCTTTTTTACATCTACACTATTGTTATGGGCAATCATCTTAATGTCCCCCCAGTGGACTAACATAAGATCCAGAGGGGAAGATGGGGTGTTGCCCATAGTATTAGTAAGTCCTGTCCGTTTTGTCAACAAAGAAATTAGAACAAAGAGCACAAGACACAGGAAGGACACAGACAAACAGAGGGCCCAGAATAAGCTGCCGTGGCTTTCAGATGGTCTGGACTCTTGGCTGGGTGAGTTCCCTGGCTCGATTATGCCTTGCGACCATGGGTCGCAAGGTCCTCTGAGGTTTCAGATGGACTAGTGTCCTGGTGGGGCGTCTGATGAGCAGCACCTACCCTGAGGATGGGGACGTCTCCCGAATCCTCCAGGTTGCCTCATTAGCATTTCAGCAACAAAGAAAAACAGATCAGATGGCCGTGACCAAAGTGAAAGTATAGAGAAGACAGGCACACACACAATTTACAAAAACTTACCCAGCCGGTTGATCACAAACCTTTTGGGGTCGGTTCCTCTTGGGGGTCTCTGGGGGGGATCCAGGACGAGCCCTCAAATGTTATACCTCATTCACAGGACCCCAAGAAGATCACCGAGGACCCAACACACCAAAAATGCAAAAGCAAGGTTTATAGTTTATTTGGGCTTAAGTTCGGGCTCTCAGACTGCACCAATATAACAGAACCGTGCTGAGAGCCCCAGGTGGGGGAAGAAGGGGCTCTTTATAGGTTAGAGACAAAGGGAGGAGGGGAATAACAGTGTCACTTTGTGGTTGGTCCAAGAATCCTGTTTGCGCCAACACACCTTTGAACTGATTGGTTGTACAGGATGCGGTCCTGGAGATTTTTTATTGGCGTGTTGTTCTCAAGGTTGTGGAATGTTCTGGCCATCTGTGTGGTCAGGAGTCTTTATTTTACTCTATAGAGCAGTGTTCATACCTGGGCTTATCTAATCTATAGTTTCCTGGAAGGGGAACAGCAGGGGAGGAGTAGCAGCAGGTGTGCATTTCAAGCATTACACAGAAGCTGAAAAGAGCAATCAGTGTGGTGTCAGGAGGGGTTGAATGAGGGGATCTCTGGGTCCTACATTTTTTGTGTGCTGCTCCTTGTTTAGGGGTCTGTAGCTGTGCCAAGCAAGATCATTCTCTGTCTCCTGACTTCTAGTTAAAAATTTATCATCTTCCGTTCCAGTGACTGTAGGATTAATCCTCCTTACCTTATCCATTTTTCTTCTAACACGGGTATTTCTGTCTTTTTACTCTTTAAATATTTCCTTCTTGCTCTGTCCTCAGAAGAGACATAGAAAATCTCATTTTTCTTTTTTCTCCCCTCCCCTCCCCTCCCCACCTCTCCCCTCCACTTCTCTGTCTCTTCCTTTTCTTTTCTTTTCTTTTTTAACTTCCCTTCTCTTCTTTTCTTTATTTTTTTTTCCTTTCTATTTTGAGACAGGATCTCCTTGTAGCCCCAGCTGGCCTGGAGCTCACTACATAGAGCAGGCTGGCCTCCATCTCACAGAGATAGCCTGCCTCTGCCTCCTAAGTGCTGGGATTAAAGGCGTGCACAACTGGCTCAAAAAAATCTCCTTTTTATGTTGTAGTTCTTTACTTTTATAATTTCCACTGTACTCCTTACCCTCCCCACCCTGAGATTTTAGTTATTGTGGCATTACCTAAAAGTCCCTCAAATTTAATGGTTTCATAAGCAGCTTCTTACTATTTCTCAGGATTTTTCTGGGACTGAGGGCTTTTTATCCTCTGCATAAACCTTCAGTAGGGATCTTTCATGTGTCCGTATGCGGGTGGGAACTCAGAAGTGACCCTTATGCCCAACGCCTGTCATCTTCTCCATCTTAGGCTTATGACCCAGCACATTGTCAAGTGGCCACTCACTAAGGAAGAATGGTCTGGACATTCTTATAGCTGGGCATCTGGATTCCCAGAGGATCCATACAGCAGCTACCTGGGTTTGTTTACTTGTTTTGAGGACAAGGTCTGGAGCTGATGATTCTACTTATTCTGTTAGTCAAAGCAAATCAGAAGGCCAACCTATATTCAAGGAGGGAGAAAATAAGGCACTTTTTTTTTTTTTTAAAAAAAGCTTTTACAACTTTATTAACTTAAAGAAAAATCCTCAGGGTAGGTGACCTGGTCATCTTGGCAGCTGCCTTGTGGAGGTGAATAGTGGGAAGAAGGAAAGAAAGCCATGGAGCCATGAGGTGTAGAGCCTGTGTGGGAAGTCAGACACATGGGTGACTTGCATGACTGGGAGAAGGAAACTTTAGAGAAAAAGTGAAGAAATACAAGCTGCTAGGGGGAGCCCAAAGCCTTAGAGAATGCATGTTAGTAAGAAAGGCATGAAGAAGAAAAGGCACGAAGAAGAAAATGACCCTTTCCTGAGGAATGCAGGAAAGCGGACAGACTTACACAGACCTACATGACTGTGGCTGGTCTGGAAGTTCCGCAGAGATCTGCCCTCGCTCCAGGCAGGAAATATTCGCTGCCTCATTAACACACCAGGTATTCTGCCCATCTATTTAGCATAACTTAAGGTGAACTTGCCTTCCTAGGAGTGGTTCTATCACCAGGTAATTGACCAGTGAGACTGGAAAAGTGGGTCCTCCAACAGATAGACTAGACATTTAAAAAATATTTTATTTATTATTTTTATTTTATGTGTATGAGTGTAGTGCCTCCGTGTATGTGAGTGCACCTGTGTCATGCAATGCCGTGGAGGTCAGAAGAGGGCTTTGGATTCTCCTGGAACTGGAGTTAAGGATGGTTTGTAGCCGCCATGTGGGTGCTGGGAATTGAACCCAGGTCCTCTGCAAGAGCAGTCAGTGCTCTTAACTGCTGAGCCATCTCTCCAGCCCTCAGACTAGACATTTTATAGTCTGGACCAGTTAAATTTACAAGGCTTTTTGCTGCTCTAACATTCCCCCCCTCTGAAGAGGTAACCCTAAAATCTTTTAGGGGTTAGATAAGAGCTCCCAAATTACTTTTGACATTTTTGGCCTTTGGAACAGAGTATGTTGCAAAGAGGCCCAAGGACATTTTGACTTTTAGCCAAGAAAGAAACTAGGGTCTTTTAACCCTAACTGCCTAGCCAATTTCTACGTCCTACTCTTATCACACCAACCTCTGAAGAGGTTCACCCAAATTGCTGATAGGGAATCAGGACACAGACCACTCTGGCTTCTTCCATGCTGAACTGGGATGCAGGGTAAGGCAATTGGATACCTCCTCAGTAGGTCTATCTAAAAGACTCCCAAATTGCATAACTCTTGACTATGGGGAGAAAAGAAAGTCCTTGACTAGTGCCTAGGAGATATGAAGGAGAAGTAAAGGCAAGAGTAGTTAGTATTACAAGTTCCAGACAGGGAACCAGAAAAAAGTCAGAACAGGGCAAATTTCAAATGTCCAAATCAAGTTCATTGGAATTTCTTGACGAGGGCTTCCAAAAGCATCCATCTACTGGGTTCCTCCTGATTTTTCTTTTGTCTGCTAAGGCTGAACCTGAGAGTGATAAACTCAGGATTTGTTGTCAAGCACTTTGATAGCTGTTGGAGCGGCTAGAATCAGTTTCCTCTTAAATGGCCTCTAGATAGGGAGAGAAAACAAATTTAGCCATCATTTAATTTTTAGGCTAGAATAAATATTGGTTTGTCTCCCTCAATTGTAGGTGGGCCCTACAGTATTGCAGACCAAGATTTGAAGTCTTACAGCCGAGCAGTATTTTCTTGTTAAGAACAAAATTGTTAAGGCTAACAATCAGAACTTTAAGGCATACTTCTTAAAGAGAGAGATGGAATGTTGGTGGCCATGTTTGGGGACTGTGTGTGACATTTCTTCTTCCTTATTTATTTTCTTCTGAGCTGTAGCCACTCTGTGTTTGCTATCTGACTCCCACACCAAAAGTATGCTCTAGATTGTTCATTTCATTCACTACTGTGTATTCTACAGCATACTGCCAGCCACAGAATAGGTGCTTATATGTATTTTGAATGAATGTTTAGCACCCTGGCTCACAGCACTTCTCCTGGCTGCTCTGCTTGGGTATTTGTCACTGAAATGGCTCCTCACAGGTGATCTGAACACACACCTTTAATGCAAACTTATGGATTTTACTTTTGCCACCTGTGGACTTGCTTGCACTGCTTGTGTTTTTGGAAGCTGACTCTAGCATCAAAGGATTCTTCACCTAGTCTGAATCTTGAATATGGAATGAAAGTGGAGAATTTGATGTCAGCTGGCCTGGGCAGCCCTGTGCTCATTCACATGGTTTATCTTCTGTAGTTACATATTCCTGGATGCCACTACAAAGACTAATAGTTCCTTAGGGCCAGTAAGACTGTATTTCCTCTTATGTGTTAGGAAAATAAATAAATACATATATTTAATACATAGAAAACTAGGAGTAAAAAATAGAACATATTAGAAATAGCTGGATAATAAAATACAGAGCTATGACCCCACAATCAAGTTCTGAAGAACTCTGAATGTCTAGTAATATTTATCAATGAAAAATGTACACAAATTTAAAAGTATTTTTTTAGGGTGTTAGAAAACTAATGGTTGTTGGAGATCTGAAGCTAGTTTATTGATCTAGCTTTGTTTTTCACTCTGCTCCAGTGTAATCTATTTTTTTTTCTTTTTCAGTATCTTTCCTCTAAATTATAAAATTTCTTACTGGAAATACATATCATTTTTTTAACCTCCATGTCTCATTTCTCCAGTGATATTTGATGGGAAAGTATATGATTGTTTTAATCCTAATTTTATTTGTCCTATAGCTTCCTGATAAGATATTTGCAGGAGAGAATTGCTTGTTGCCTTTACACTATATTGTTAGAGGTAGAGCTGTCTGATATGCTCATATCATGAAGCTATCTATGGTTCTGGAAACCACACATACAAATCAGCTTAATTTTTTAATAGCCACACCTCATGAAAGAGAGCATGATGTGTGAAAGCCACATCAATAGATGGTTTCATATGTAGCTAAAATTGCATACAAAGGCAATGGATGCCACATGATTGGTTGTGTAGAATGAAAATAGCTATTATTCGCTTTTACGGGTTCTGTGTAAGTAACAGAATACCACAGCCCTGGGATAATTGCTGGCAGGATTCTTTGGGTGAACTTTCAACAAAGAGAGAGAAGGAAGAAGCTAAAACATTTAAAGAGAAATATTTAAATAGTGCTTTCAAAGCACATGCTGAGAAACGTCCTGAAACACATCATGAGACCCATGAATTATTAAAATCCAGACCATAATATCACTCCTTCCTGTTAAATATAATAATGATATAAATAGAAAGCATCTATAATGTTCTGTAGGATGGTGAAGGGAGAATGCAATCATAAAGTTGATTTCCTAAAACAAACTTTCCTAAACTAAAATGGTGAATACAAGCAGAAGAGTGGATAGAAACATTTAATCACATTTTTTTGATAAATGAGTTCATTTCACTGCCACCTTTTTTTTTCTGGAAAGATAACTAAAAACCTTCCAAGTAGCAACAAAAAGAATTACCAGACATCTTTGTCAGATCCACTTTACACAGTACCTCATCTGAAGCATCCAAACATCTTTTTTAAAGGGAATTTTAAGTCTCTTAAATTTTGTGCACTGAAAACAAACATCTCAATGAAGTGGTTGGCTAAAACGGAATGGGGAATGCTGGTGAGACTGTGGGGAAAGGAAACACTTTTATTCATGTTGGTAAGAATGCACACCGGCACAGCTACTAGAGAAGTCAGTGTGGAGCTTCCTGCAAAAGCTAGAAACAGACTTACCACATGACCCAGCCATATCTCTCCTGGCATTTACTCAACAGCTACAATGTCCTACTACAGAGATGCATGCTCAGCCATATCCATTGTTACTCTGTTCACAATGGTTAGGAAATGGAAACAGACTAGATAGCCATCAAAGATGAATGGATAATGAAAATGTGACATATAGATGAAAGCAGCTCATTTAGCCATTAAGAAAAGTGAAATTGTGAAATTTGCAGGTCAATAGATGACACTGGAAAAAAAATCTTACTGAATCATACCAAATGAGTCAACCCAGACCTAGAAAGGCAAGCACCACATGTTCTTTCTCACATATGGATTCTAACTTCCAGCCTTCGGGTATGTGTGATTAATATGAAGTATCTATGAAGAAAGGAAACTAGAAAAAAGTAATGGTATGGAGGAGAAAGATGTTTAAGGAAGGGGAAACACAGGTGGCATGAGGGGGAAGTGGAGTACAGGGGAGGTTTAAGTGGGAGGGAGTTAGGAGGTTAGGGCATAATGAGTTGGGGAGAGATAACTAATTCTAGGGTGCTTTAAAAATCTCTATGGACATCTACTCTTTTAGAAGCTTTCTAAAACACACACACACACACACACACACACACACACAGAATGTACATGGAGTTAGCCTATATAGGGGGATAATACTTCTTCCTTGTGCTATAGGCTATTAAACAAAACAAAAATCCCAGGTGTGGGATACCTCTCTCTGAGTTGTTGGTCAGGGAGCTCCCAGAAACCTTCAAAATGATAGACTGTTTTCATTGCTCTTGGTTACCCACCAGAACTTGACAATAAACTCTATCGCTGAAGACACCTCACACTTCGGTCATAGGACATGGAGAAATCAAGGTACTACTGACCTGGAAGCCTCTTCTCTACTGGCTAGATTTCGTAGTGCCAGAAGGTACTAATAAGCTTAGGACAGAGAAAGGTCATCAACAACCTTACTCAGCTGTGACCCTTGTGAGTAATAATGAAGACCTGGTAAGATATGTTCATTGGTGTAAATGCTCTCGATGCTATGGGGTAACCAACTGCTTTCTGATTGGACTTAAGATCTACTACACAGGCTTGAGCTCATGCCTGGCATTGTAAATTTGGCCAAGAACTGATGGCTGGGGAGGCTATAGGCTCTAGAGGAGACCTCTGTTATCTTGCTAAATGGACACAGTATCAAATTGTTTTCTAAATACTTATCTGTGTACCCATAGACTTGTGCAGATCTCAGACCTCACCAGAGAAGTTTCTTTTTGCTGTAGATGGCAGTTCATGTGAAGGCTCATAGCTGGTGAGAATGCAAAGGATGAGTAAATGTGGAGTGCTCAGTTCTAAACAGGACGTCGGTTTCATCCTTCCTCTCCCCATGGCTCAGGGAATGTCAGGAAAGAGGAAGTAGAAGATTTTAAGACCTAGAGGTTGGGGAGGACTGCTGCGAAGCAGTGTCTTCTGTACATGAAATGACCATTGCATGAACTCACAGTGGTTGCAGAAAGATCAAGCCACTCAACATTCCAGCATAGATGGGGAAGTGGGAGCTTATGAAGCCTTCCCCTAGCTGAGGAGCTATGGAAGTTGAGGACTGCTGGTTTACGGATAGTCTTTTTTCCCCAGAGATGTGGATTCTGGTACAATGCCCATTATTCAGTGGAATGCGTCACATCCAAGCACATATGGACAGCACTGATTCGACACAGTGGCTATGAAAAGAGGATATCAAGTTAGGAAAGGGATAATGGCAGAGGACTGGAGGAATTAGAGTGTGAGTAGGGGGTAGATATAATTAAAACATATTGTATAGATATATGTGAAATTCTCAAAGAATGAATAAAAATAAGAAACAGTAATTTGTTTTGTATCCAACTGTTTATACATGTATATAGGATTCTTGTGGAACTAAAAGAGATCTATTTTGATCACCTCCAACCCCACCCAAAAAGAACCACAAAATAACTATATGTGCATTATACCATTTGTGGAAAGAATAGACTTAAATGGATTTTGTAGGAATAAAATTCCTGTTGGCTGAAGATTAATTGTTGAGGATTCAGTCATTGCAGAGTTACTTGAATTTTGTAATATAATATTAATTTCATATATTTATCTTATTTTGTACGAGTAGACTGAGTTATTGTTGCTAGCAGTTTGTAAGACTGTGGAAAGCTAAAGGAAATAATCATCTTTAAACCCTAAATGTAGTGATAATGGCTGTTAAGATTTCAGTTTATTTGCTTTCAATATTTTTGAATATGTACATACACGCACACGTACATAAATACTTGGTGTAGTTGAGATGACCTTCTGTATACGTCTGTATCTTGCATTGTTTTTACCCACCTCCTGTTGATGTTTTATGTTTGTGAACTTTGTGTAGAACTTCTGAAGGTGGAATCATATTTTACTATGACTCCCTTATTATTGGATAGTATATTAAATTTTATAAGTAATTTTATAATTTGTGTGCATAAATATATGCATTTTGATTATTTTCTTAGAATTTATTTTTAGAAATGGGACTATTTCTTTTAAAAGAGTCACTGTTCCAATTGTTTTTGGTACATTGTCAAGTTTCTTTCAGTGCAGTTTCTACCGATGCACCACATGGATTAACTGACACCAGGAGAGTCATCTTATCACACTATTGGCATTGAGGATCAACAGCCTAAAGGAAGCTTCTATAGTAGCAGGTCTCCATGTGACTTTTCTGAAAAGCCTTCAGTGTTAGTTACCCCTCTCATACTTCCTTTACCCTGCCCTCTTATCTCGCACCACATTTAACCTTTTCTGTTATATAAACACAGTTTAAGTGGAGTTACCCTATAACAGAGGGGGAGTGCTCCTACTAGATACCACAGGTTGGCAAATGAAAAACTCAGTGACAAAAATGACTGACTTCTTTTGGAGTAGTTGGCTAATGGGGTCCCACAGAGTCTCGAACAGTACTGGCTATTGCCATTGCTCTTGGCTAATCTCTAGAACTTGATGGCAAGGACTCTATTGGTGAAGATACTACGTCCTTGAATCAGAATGTGGAGAAATGAAGCTGGTATTGATCTCAAAGCTCATCCCTACTGGCTTGCTTTCATAGTGATGGAAGGTGCTATACACACTACTGGAAGAAAATGTAATAACCAATTTTACCTAGTTGTGAACCCTGTGAACTTCATGAACAACTGGCCTGGCAAGGTATGCATGCTGGTACATTAGTGGCATGAATGTTACGGGAGTAATCACTTTCCGACTGGATTTATGGTCTGCTCTACAAGATAGAACTCATATCTGATACCATAATCAGGGCCAAGCACCTGTGGCTAGATGGGTTATAGGCCCTAGGGGAGAACCTTCTACTATTAGTCTACTAAGTGGACATAGTATTAAAATTACTTCTAAGTACTCATTAGTATACTTACAGATTAGTGCATCTCTCAAACCTCATCAAAGAAGTTTCTTTTTGCAGTAGATGGTGGTTAACACAGAGTCTCACAATTGGTCAAGTTGCAGATAATAAGAGACTGAGGCATGCTCAGTCCTAAATGGGACATCTGTATCATACCTGTCCTGTAAAGGCTTAGGAATTGTTGTGGAAGTCTAGAAAGACTGTAAGAGCCAGAGGTGGTAGATGACTACAGCAACACTGTATTTTCTGGACACAACTTGGAAACTGTACATATAAGCTCACAGAGGTGTGACAGCATGCATAAGACTTGTTCAAACTCAAGGTAGACAAAAATCTCAGCGTGGAGGGAGGAGGGGGACACAAAGTCCCACCCCTAGCTGAGTAGCTATTAGCAATAGGTAGCTGCTGGATGAGGGAGAGTCAGTTCTCTTTAAGTGTGTGACCTCTGGTAGGTCAACCAAACTCCAGGATGGATCTACTCACAAGAGTACTTGAACAACAAATTCAACTCAATGGGCTTAAAAAACGAAAGAGGATGCAAAGGCAAGTGTACATGGAGGGGTGGACTTTGGAAGAGATGGTAGGGGAGGATGAGTATGAGCAAAACACATAGCATTATGGGTTTTTTTTTTTTTTTTTTTGGTCTATGTGTGCTGGGATCTCCTTGTATCACCATCTCTCCAATAGCCTAGGTTGGCTTTGAACTCACAGAGATCCACCTGCCTCTGCCTCCCGAGTGCTGGGATTAAAGGTGTGCACCACCACACCTGGCTAGCATTACATTCTTTTAAAAAATATTTTATTTATTATTTTTATTTTACGTGTATGAGTGAATTGCCTGCATGTGTGTAAGTGCACCTGTGTGATGCAATGTCAACGGAGGTCAGATGAAGGTGTCGAATCCCCTGAAACTGGAGATATGGACTGTTGTTAGCCACCATGTGGGTGCTGGGAATCAAACCTGTGTCTTCTGCAAGAACAGTCAGTGCTCTTAACCACTGAGCCATCCCTTCATCCCAGCATTACATTCCTTGGGAGGCACAGGCAGTCAGATCTCTATGAGATTGATGTCAGTTTGGTCTATATAGCAAGTTCTAGGCCAGCTGGGGTTACAGGGAGACCAAACACCCTCACCAAAAAACTAAACCCAAAATAATAATAAAAAAAAACCTCTCTAAAACAACAAAAAAATCCTAAAACCAACTACCATCACCACCACCACCAACAGTAAAGTCTCCAAAATATAGAGCCATACCATCTGCAGATAGGTATAGTTTAACTTCTTTTCCAGTTTTTCCACATCTATGCCTTTCTCTTATTGCTGTAGCTAAGACTTTGAACACTACATTAAATAAGAGTGAAGAGAATGGAAACCCTTGGCTCATGGCAGATTTTGGGGGAAATGGTCTTAGCTTTTTCCTTATTTAGTATGTTGGCTGTAAGTTTTTCATGTGTAGTCTTTGCCATGTTAAGGTATATTCTATAGATTTCCAGTTTCTTTAGGACTTTTGTCATGGAGGGAAATTGAACTTTGTAGTGTTTTTCTGCATCTGCAAAGATAATCATGTAATTACTGTCTTTAAGGTTTTTTTTAATAGTGACTATACCAGTTCTTACCCATTATAAAATGCTAGTCTTGGATGAATCCACTGAGGCATTTACTAAGCAAAGCCACATTATGGCCATGCTTAAATCAAAATAGCCTGGCTCTTAAAATCCATTTTAAGGCCAAGAATGGACCTGAACTGCTGAGAATCTGTTCCTTCAGATTTCTTTTGTAACTTTGCTTTCAAACAAGGACTAGCTCTTTGTTTTATTGAAAAAGAATACCCAGCATGAAATGGGGAAGTAAAAGTCAGACCCTTGTCCTATCAGAGGATTTTGACCATTCTGACCCCTAGACCTAGACGAACACACACACACACACACATACACACACACACACACACACACACACACCACACACAACCTTTAACAGATGTTATCAGTTGAATTCATCTATTGCTTGTAGCACAAAAGGGGTAATCTTCTATCTTTGTTTTTTCCAAAGTATAATAGCTGCTTGCAGTACTTTTGATATTTACCATATACACACCCATACATACATTTATTCTAGGTCCAGGGAAAGGAAGGATCATGAGGAATTAAAGCTATATTTAGGTCACAAGAGGAGCTCAAGGCTCAGTGAGCTTGTCTGCATTATAAACAAGGTAAGATTAACTTTTTTGTTTCAAGGTTAGGTAAAAGTCATTTGTCCAGAGTATGTCCCTATTGTAAAAGTCATTACTTAAATCCACTATTATGCTTAACTATATACCAGGTCAACTGACAACAGCTGACTCATTACTTATATTTTCTTACTTTCTGCTAGTGTTTCAGTTTATGCTCAAAGTCAGAAAACAACAACAAGAAGAACAGTCCTCCAAACTTTCCACTCCCCCCGCCCCCACCCCAATCAGGCCAGATGTCAAAGGCAGTCAATCAGGAAGACATCTCTCTACTCCAGAGACAGTCAGCCTTGCTGTATTCAGGACTTGACAGGATGAAGCCCCCTCATGTTTGGAAGGGCAATCTGCTCTGCTCATATTAAATGCTAAATTCATCCAAAAGTAACATCACGGAAGCACGAGAATAATATTTTAATAAATATCAGGGCATCTGTGGCCCAGTCAGATTCACACACACAACTACCACACTACCACACTACATTGTGGATTATTCCCTTACTCTATGAGATTCTTTGTCCTTGCCTGTCTTTCAGGTTTTTTCCATCTACTAGATTCCCAATCTTTTCTACCTGTAGAAAATACTACCAAGAAATCCCCAAAGCTCCTTGCTTCCAACTCCTATTACATTTCAGTTATTACATATCAACTCTTCCCCAAAGCCTCCAGAAGTAATCTGTAAATTAGTTTCCGTATTCTTACCTTTCCTCATTGCTAATTCCACAATAACACACTCCAGTCTCTGGGTCTCCCACTGCATCTGGACTGTATTTAACAAACTGTTATTTTATTAAACGCAATGAAAACCATTGGTGAAAAGCTGTTAATCTTAGACATTTTGCTTTGTCGTACTACCTTTCTTGGGCTCTGGAACAACAATCTTCTGCTTTTCCTTGAGTACCACTCTTTTTTGTTGTTTTATCTTTCTCTTTCTCCAATTTGTGGCACTTAAGTTTCAGTGTTCTTTAGGGTTGCCTCCTAGGTGCTCAGATATTCTTAAACTGCACAGGATGTCAGGGATTCTCATTTATTTTCACTGCCTCAATAACCATTTGTATGCTGATTTTCCCTCGTGTGCATCTTGTCTGATCTTCATACCAATATTTTCAAATCTCTTGACATCTCCACTTGGATGCATTTTGTTAGGAGCCTCAGCGTCAGCATCCCTGTAGCTGAGCTCATCGCCTTTCCGCATTGTCCTTCTCATCCTGTAGCTGTTTCCCCCTTGCACTCTTTCGAGACATTAAGACTGTCTAGCTTCACAAACTAAGGTAGTGGGAGGCACACAGTACATTTCGTTCCAGTTATCTATATCCAACATTAAAACAAAAACTTCATGCATGATAACTTTTAAATATTTCTTGAATGCCTCCATTTCTCTTCATCATCCTGATTTAGGTCACCATTACATATTCAGTAGCTTAAAGCAACTAACTCGTAAAACTCACCTCACTGCCTTTGTTTCTTACTCTTATCCAGGTCATTCTGCCTCCAAAGCCAGAACCACCTTTCAGATGTCACATTCGATCATTTTCCTCTCCTGATTAAACCTCTCCAGTGACTTCTACTGGCCTTTAGATGACTGGTTCTAAACTTAAGATCTCAAGAAAACTTTAAGGCTCTTTACTGTCTGCTTGGCACTGGGGCAGACAAAGCTGCTCTTTGCTTTTTGTTTCATAAACATCAGGCGGCATTCATGTCCAGCGCGTAACCTCTCACCGTTCTGGTCTTTTAGTTGTCACTTCTCCCATTTCTTCTTCCTTAGTTCCAGTCACACTAACACTAGGATTCAGGGTAGCTAGTGCTTATGAAACCGGTTTACCAAATGGGAATATGTAATTTAGCTCAGACAAGGGATTGCATGATTTTACACAAATAAAAACATATGCAGAATATCTTTGTAGTTCCTGACACATGGATTGATCACTAGGTAGAGATTTTTTTTCCTATATCACAAAAGAGTCTTTGTAATACAGACTGGCTTCAAAGCTGTGATCCTCCTGCCTCAGCTTCCTGACAGCTGAGATTATAGGCATAGCCACCACACTGGGCCTTTTGCACTTCTTTCTATGCAAGTATATTCTATTAGTTTGAGAGTCCTTTGAATGATCTCATTTTTCATAAGTCCTTTCAGTATGGGATTATACATGGCATTATAATGCTGTTGTTTTAATATAAAGGAGTATTGCTCTTTCTGAAATGATCTTCAGAACATTTCAGTCTAAGAATTTCTTACATTGGTGATGCTGACAGGAAAAATGCATTCACTCTGACTATGGTATTTTCTTGGTCCATTAAAATGTCGTGTTTTTTCAGTAAAAAGACACATTGGAGTTCAACATATTTGCTGTATAAAGAGTGATTCTCTTTCACATCATTTGAAATTAAGCAAATACATAGCTTCAAGATAGAAGAAAAATTTTCAGATATAAATAGCTATCATTTGAGATTTATATGTATGTGTGAATCATCATTAGAAGGTGGCATTTTAAGAGACATGTAAAATGATACTCGTCTCACGTGGCTACAGAGGAGACTTTAATCATAACATTACTGCTTCTGTAAAGGCTCCGTTTAAGGTAAAAAGACAGAATACCATTCATGTTTCTGATTCAAATTCTATAGGTGCTGACACAGGATACTCAGAACAAAAGAAACCTTGAGGTTTTTCTCTAGGCTGTGGTAAAGCAGCAAACTGAAAAGTAAAAACCTCAGAAAAACTTAATGTTAGCTTTTGTTATAGGACAAAAAATGGGCTGAGTAATTTCAGTCCTAAACAACTGGATTTTATCCGTTGAGTGGTACAAGTGTGGTGGGTGGCCATATAAGCATCCCATTTTAAAATCTTTTGGGATGGGTGAAACTGTGATTGTTCTCGCAAAACTGCAAAAATCATAGCATGCGAAAGTTACATAAGACAAGGAAGCAGCTCGAAGTTTAAAGGTTACGTGTCTTAAACAATGGCATCCCTCCTGTTGCATGACAGTTTGACATTTGCATCTCTGAGCCACTCTCCTTTTGGGTTAACATGGTACTTTCTGTTCTATGTGGACATTTGAGCAGCCAGACTTCTCTTCTGATCAACACCAGATTCTCCCAGTGTGTAAATTAAACTCTTTTGGAATCCTCTACCAGGCCACAAGGGTATTATTCAGTGCACTGAAGTAGTAATCTACTAAATGGGACCCTCATGGCCTAAAATAGTTAACTCAGCTTCCCAAATGCCTACCTTAACCAGGCAATGGTTTATGGTCTGGAGAACCTAATGAGCGTTCAATTACACAATTACATTTGGAAAAGGAGACTCGTATCTCCTCAGAATTTGTGGATGTATTGCATGCTTTAGCTCAAATTCGGGTTATTTTTAGCCTTCTTACATCCACCATTTTCTTCCACTGGGTTGTGTAAGTAGACTTCCCCTCCCCTAGTCAATGATTCTGCTGGGTTTTAACTGTTTTTAAAAATTTGACTCCATTTGAAAGAATGTTAGAAAAGTAGATAAAACACTAAACAATCTCAGTCATTATTTTTCAGATTTATTTTCAGGAACAAGTTTTCTACGTAGAAATTGAAATGTTAGTCCAGGCATGACTTTATTGTGATAGTCATAGTGCAGTGTTTTCTGTATAGACACACATTTGTTCAGCAGCAATCAGTGTTGTTTTCAACTTCTAAAAGGCTGCATGGTGCTTCATTCTATCCAAAGAAATTAAAAGCATAAGTAGGAAAATCAAGTAAAAATCGAATGAATATGGCTTAAGATAGGACATTAAGATATTTCACATTGCTTGTGAGATTTTGAATCTGATCTGTTTTAAGAGGCCAGTGTTTTCATGCAGTGCATGTCGATGGCTGAGGTGTTGTCATTTCGACCTTCTCTAGGTGGCAGCTTAGCTCTATCTTTAAAACATAGCCCTTTTGGTATTTTTCCCAGTGGCATTTCTTTTAAAAACTGGAACTATGATGAACAAGAACACGTAAAATGAGCACGGACAACCCTGAGCTGCCTGCCTTTAATATCTTCACAAGGTTCTCATGTAGCTTTGCCAGGATGATAATTTTAATGGAGGGCCTTGGATAAAGCAGTATTCTAAAAAATACTCTTATTTGCCATTTTCCTCACATGAAGGTCAGTAATGCTCATTTTTGATTAAGCTTCAGCTACAGGGAATCAACATTCTAGATTCCATACTTTTTCTGCATGTGTTGAGCCAATTGTCATGCTGCTTAGTAACACCTGAGATGTGTTTACTTCCTTCTATGATAGTTATCTGAGCAGCTGGGTCTGAATGTCACAGAATTCTCATTCTGTTCAGTAGGAGCCCAGATGCCTTTCTGAGAAACACACACACACACACACACACACACACCAAAAAACAAAACAAAAACAACAACAATAACAAAAAAACAATAGCTTCAAGTGAGAGTAGGAAGTCACTCTATGTTGTAGAGCATTTCTCTCAAACAGGGGTGATTGTACCCCTCAGGAATGTTTGATGGTGCCTAGAGACAATTTCTAGTATTGAAACTGGGCACAAAGAAGGGTTACTATCAGCACCCAGAATTTAAATAGGAGGCAGGGATGTCATGAAGGAACCTCGAGGGCAGAACTCGGTCTCCACCACAATGATGGCCAGAGTCCTGGAGGAGGAAAATCCCCCTGTAGAGGACCAGAGACACAGTGGATGGCTATCAAGATCAGTACAAAGCTTTATTAATCAACACAACAAATTCATATGACAGTAGATTACTTGAAGATATGACCGTGATACCCTTAGAAAAATATACTTCAGAAAGCGTTTTCCTTTGATTACTCTGGTAACAGGTTTCTCATGACATGATTACTCTTGTGTTGCTCCACTTGTTTTGAAGCCATGTCCTTGAATTTTATTTTCTTCATTAAAAACATTGCTCAGGTCTTACTTTGCATACCTACAAACTCAGGAAATCCCTTTATGAAAAGCATTGTTTACTGAGCACACAGAGTTGGGCTGCACAGCTGTCAAGATTTATTATGCAGTTTTTTGCCTTTTCATTTTGTAAGTCAGTTTTATTAAAATGGGTTTGTGATGTCTCAAGTTGATCAATCCTATTGACTATAGAGTATTAATTAAAAGTATCGAATATCAAGGTTTGAGTGTATTGAAGTTTCTGAAGAATTTAGTGTAAGAGGCTATTTATCAGTGCCCGGAGGCTGTGAAACAATGACAAACTTGTTTAGCATCCTGAGACTGTGCCACAGACACCATTTATCATCATGTTCTGCGTGAAGATCCGTTGTGGGACATAATTAAGAGTACTCACTGTGTATACATTTGTCAGGTACTCTGACATTTAATAAGTGGATATGGTAAGGTTTCTTGGTTATCCTTTGATCAATTATCTTTCAGATGAGATCTTATTTTAAACCCTTGCACATAAAATGGATTAAATTTGAGTAACTTTTGTTGTAAAACAGAAACGTGCAACACCCTCACAGGAGCTCAGCCTTCTGCTGAAGAAACACTACAGTAGGATTGATGTCTCGCGTCAGTCACTGGGTTTTAGTTCTTAAGGCATCTCCATGTTCACCTGCGGATGGGGGATTCTTTCAACCTCAAATCCTTTCTAACTAAAATTTTCTTTTCCTTCCTTCTTTCCCCTGAAAACTTCTTGGCGATATGTTTTCTATACACATTGTATACTTCTTTAGGAGTTCCCAACTCCTAAAACCATTTATTTCTTTGACTTTTCCTGTTCTCTGGACACTGTTTTGTCAGGAACGTTGGCCATGTCTTTGGGGTCTGTAACTGAAGGCCATTCAGCTCTCAGCTCATTCCACATATCAACAATCACAGGCAAAGCAGAACTCTCCTTCCTCCTTCAAACACCCTTCTGTCTCCCTTCCTTCACTGGCTGCTTCTCATCTTTCCCTTTAAAGTGATGGAGTCCTTCAGGACCCGAACCTTACTGTCCTTCTTCCTGGACTCTCTCTAGGTCATCTTACTCACTTTCACTACTTCAAATACTGTCCACATATTCATAACCATGTTTTATATCTCCAGGCTTGTTCTCTTCCATATGGATTCACTCAAATGTCCACTAAAATGTCCTAGACACCTGCTTTTCTCATCTGAATTTTTGCCACTCAAAAAATAGCATGACTGGTCAGAGAGAGTGGTTCTGATTAAGAACCACTTAGGGTCTTTCTTCATGTTCCACTGTCTCTCACCATTGATACCTCTCTGAAGGAACTCCTGTCTATGTTTTCTCCACTCCCAATGCTTTAAACATTTCCACATACCTTAATTTCTGCTGTGACCATGTTTAGCTGAATCACCATCACTAAATTGTTTTTGTTTATATTTTTGTCCCACCCCCATCCATATCTCTACAACAATGATGGGTCAAAATTGAGGAATTCTGAAGGTGGGAAATCCTCTTGTAGAGGGACAGAGTGGATGAGTTTAAAACTTTTAAATAATATTGAATTGATTTTTCCACCTGAGGAGCTTTTCATTTGCTCCTCTCGTATGACCCTCCAACTCTTTTTATACCCATTTCTCTGTGTTTTTCAGCCCTTAAAAGCCATAAAAATTGTCACTCTAATCTGTATTTATTTTTCTTCTTTTTTTCCAGACAGGGTCTCCATACAGCCCCAGCTGGCCTGGAACTCACTGTGTAGACCAGGCTGGCCTTGACGTCACAGAGATCCACCTGCCTCTGCCTCTGCCTCCTGAGTGCTGGGATTAAAGATGTGTGCCAGTATATCCAGCTCTACTTTTCACTATTTTTAATCTGTTCACTTCATTATCATCTGTCTCACAGAATTTAGGTTTCATGATTTCAAGGAACTGATTTCTAATCTTTGGCTGGAGGCTGTTGGGTGCCCTGCTTGGATTGGATGAAAAATGCATAATTGTCAGCATATGTAGGAGGGGACAGGATTACAGACAAGCACACATCTTCTTGTCCTATACTTCTTGGCTTTGTAGAGGAAGATATCCCTAAGTAGGGATGAGTGATAGATGATGTCTAATAGGATTAATAAGGAAAACGGGTTGGTTATGGAGCTGTCATCTAGAAAACAGAGCAAGAAAATGGGCTGAAGTTAAATTAGGAAGAAAAGAATTAGACCTGTGTGAGAGATGGTGCACTGTGGCTCACCAAGGATGTTCACCTAGAGTATGAATGAAGCATCTCCAGAACCAGTGGCTCTCCATCCCTAGGGTTATGCACGCGTTTTCCTCATTGGGGTGATGGGATTTTGTGATTTCCAAAGTGATCTGTGTCTTCCAGTAGCAATCTGTTATTGATTCTATATGGTAGGCATAGTTCCCAAATCACACTTTACTGGAGATCTTTTTGTTTCTTTGACAGGGTCTAGCTATGTGGCCCAGGCTGGCTTCAAAACCCCCATCCTTCTGAGTATATGCTAATTTGTACATTAATATTTGTGCACTATCCTGTCTGGGTAGACATCTTAAAGCCTCACTGTTGGTGATAATGAAGAAACCAAACAAGCTAAGCTGCCTTGGGAGGAAACCACGTAAAACACTAAATAATTGGATAGAAAATTTCTGTGTAATGGCTCCATCTTTCAAAGAAGAGATTATGTGTGTATAACCAAACAAATGACTGCTTTAGACACTATTTTCCATGCATTTGTGCATATCTAAAATGGAATTGATGAGAATGCATCTTCACTTATTCTATGTCTTTATGACTAGAAGCTAGACTATAAGGTTGTTTCTAAAACAACCTCACATCTTACATTTTGAGCTTTATTTTTTAAAAGCACCACAACCTGCCATCATATCTTTTAATGTTTTCCCTGGATTTTCTTATTTATTTTCAGTTATCAGACAATGCATTTGATATAAGAAATACATAGAAATAATACCTGGGACTGTCCCAACATTAATTGGCTGACTTTCAGAGATCATAAAACCTCTTAGACAAGGTCTTTCCATTCATCACAGCACTGGGAAGCCCACAGTCCAGATGCAGCTGAGGAACAGCCAGGCTTCCAGAGCTTGTTTGTATTCTGTCATCAAAAATGATTCACACAAAGATTTTTCAGTATGTTATATGTGACTCTGCAAAATACAAGAAAATCTATACTCAATCACTTGTCATTTGAAAACTGTGGTTTCTTGAGGGTATTTTTCAGAATATAGAGGAAAAAAGCTTCTTAAACAATGCAGAATTATGGGCTAATTTTAATTTTTTTGTGTGGCTTGCCCGTATTTTCAATGTTATTCTCATTGGGACACTGTTTTTCTTAATGTTAACCATTCTGGTTTCATCACTTACATAGTCTTTATTTTTCTGGTGGCCCAAGAGTACTTTATTGAAGCTTGCCATGCTATGTAAGGGTTGTTGCACCAAAGTCCCACTTTAATTCTTTACCTTATACAATTTGGCTTTAGTGCTTTTATTAGTCAGTTTGCTGTTACTATGACAAAATACCAGAGGCAATTACGTTACACTGAGAAGAGGTTTATTTTGTTGGGATTTTTGACCAAGATCAGATGGCCCCTTGTCTTTGGGTCTCAGTGAAGGCAGCACACCATGGTAGGAGTGTGCAACAGTGTAAACCTGTCTCATTGTAAGTCAGAAGCAGAGAAGAGAAGGCAGACTGGGTCCTTAATCCCCTTTGGGGATCTACCCTTAATGGCTGAAGGATTTTTCATATGGTCCCACCCACTAAAGGTCCTACCACCCTCTAGTGGCACCAACCTGGGATCAAATATTTAACATGTGAACCTTTGGGAGATGTTCATCCAGACCACAGTAGCACTGCGGTCAGCTTCCTGTTAACAGTGTCATTTCTATTGCAGGTAGACTATTGTTTGACATTTGTGAATTCATTAGCTTGCTCCCTTCCTACAGTTTTCTCTAACTTTTTATTTTTATCTTCCTTAGTATACATCATGATAGTTAGAAGTTATCTCTCACTGCTTTTTGGAGACCCTTGTCATTCAGTTTCTACTGTGAAATACTGTGTTCTGTGTATTTCCTACTGCTTTAAGAAATTTCAGAGGTGAAACCTCAAACTTGAGACTTTCAGTTCTGGAAGTCAGAGTTGGAATGGGTTTCATAAAGAGTGTCCAAGGCTGTGGTACTTTCTGAAGGCTCTAGGGCTTGCTTCCAGCTGCTTCAGACGAGATGTGTCCTTTGCTCCCACTCACCGTGTATGTCTCACATCTCTCTAAACAGATTACTCTTTCTATTTTGTACTCTTCTTTTCAACTGGGGATTGAACCCAGGGTGTTGAACATGCCAGGTGAGCAAACCCTCAACCAACTGTGCCATCTCCCCGCCCTGTAGGCTGTAGAAACCCTGTCGTAATACTGAACTTGCTGGATAATGCAGAATGATTTTCCTACTTTAAAATCAACTGACTACTAACCTAAATTCCACTTGCAATTTAAATTTAATTGCCAAATAATAGCAGGGGAGCATGTTCTGGGGAGTAGGATGTGGGTTTTGTGTGTGTGTGTGTGTGTGTGTGTGTGTGTGTTGAGGGGACATTACTCACTCTGTTGTGAGTACCAACCTCTCCTTGATGTTTGCCTTCTCTCCTGTAACCAGACTCCATTTCACTCAGTTGGAAGGAGCACTCACATTACACTTGGTTTGCAGTTGTGACCTCCTCATTCTCCATCTGCCTAATCATTTTATAT
>NW_008345714.1:26811-75038 GCF_000622305.1 Nannospalax galili
TAAAGTCTAATTAGAATGACTCACTTTGATATATAAGTAATTTGGGACAAGTAGATAAGAAATTACTCATCTCTTTCCCCCTTTCCCAACTATTAATATCAGATCCATTTTCTTTCTTTCCCCCTTTCTGTAATATATAGCTATTTTTATGGTAATAGAGACATCAAGAGCACAATGAAAACTAGGACTCCTGAAAACAAGCATTTTTGTTTCTAATGGTTTCGTTTTTATTCGTAACACATTTTATATCATTTTTGTGATTTGCTAAGAAATTCTCAAATGAGTCAGACTTGCCCTTCTTATTCAATTTAATATTAATCCATATAGTTCTGCTAAAGTCTTTCTGTGTTTTAAAGTATGCTACTCTGTTTCTTCTCTCTCTGCTACAAAGAGCCATGCACTTAGCAACCTCTCGACAGAGAAGTTTTGGACTGAAAGAATGCAGATGGTCTTCCATAATTAAGGCTAGACAGTTGCCAACATCTTGCTCTGATTTCCAACATTTAACACCCACCCACAGGTAATAAGCTTTTGCTTTATGTCCCGCTAGTAATGCTTATCTGACTTATCTTAGACATAATGCCATAAGCCTAACAGTAGCCGTATTTTTATATTTTGGATATATGCTTTCTTATGCCTCTGAAACAAATTAAGACCAAAATGACATGGTCAAGAGCAAGAATTTTGAGAATTTTGGATAAGAAAGTAATTTTTGCTATGTTTAAATTAGCTTTCTATTAGAGGAAAGATATTCTCATATTTTGGATTTATCATTCATCGAGGTCAGTTACTCAGAATGAAGAAGGTCTTTCATGTAGTTGATGAAGCCAAGCAGATCACTACTGTTTCTGAGTCCAGTACAAATCCAGTATATGCCATTGGAAGATCCCTGTTGCTGAGAGTGTCCTCTGTAATCACAGCAATCGTAGAAAATGATCTAATTTTTTTCAATTATGTGGATACATTTGCTCTAAGATCTGGCATATCAGATTAGCCAAGTCCTTGGGCTTGCCTTTTAAATTAGGCTGAAATAAGAGAAAAGGACTGTACAATGTGTGCTCTGAGAATAAACTGGGGCAGTCAGTCAGGTCATTTCCTTGTTCTCTGCATGTGCAGGTTTGGTGTTTTCCGTAAATCCAATAGAAATATTTGGATTTTTTTCCTGGATTTTGAATTTTTGAGTTGATTCTATAAAACTAGTAAAAAAAAATAGAAAATAGTTTCATCAGTATAAGTTCTGAGTAACAATTTCAGAAAGACAATTGCTTAAAAAAATTTTTGATACCAGGAAGGCTAGTGGCATTGCCTGGAAATGCTAAAAGATGCCACTAGTTGGTAATTTGCAACTGGTTCATATGCAAAATATTGACGGGTTGAGAATCTACATGGAAAGTGAGCATCAGAATCCCTGTTTTTAGTTTTTGATACTTCCAGGGCATGCAGACAAGAACTGGTAGGTGCAGATCTTTAACTTGAAATAATGAGAGAAGTTTCTCTTTCTGAATTAGTTAGAAAGTTGGCACTAAAACAGCCCCAAGGCATGGGCTGTGAATCCAAGTGTAGCCACACCAAGCCATCTTTCATTTAAGTCTGTTTAATAAATCATCTTCCTAACTGGAGCTAAGGGTATAAAAGTTCATGCCTCTGGCACAGTGAAAAGGAGAAAAAGATCAGGCACATGGAGTTTTAAAAAATGTAATATTATTTTCAACTTGAGTTTTCTGACATATAAGGTAAAATGCTATTTTAAAAAATATTTCTACTTGGATAAAAGCAGCTACTCCTACATGGTTAAAAATAAAATTTGGAAAGCCCTTTGCCCAGGGCTCAGTGGACCTCACAGAGCAAGGATGGAACCAAGAGTTTGTGAGAACAGGGCTAAATGATCACATATCAACAAATGAACTAATGAAAGAATAAAAATTATTTTTTGACACTTTCAGATCTCAAATAAGCTGTTTTGATAGGTATAAGGAAATAGGGTTTGATAGGATACCATTGTTAGAGATTTTTCCCCCATTTAAGTTTATGGGTTTTCTTTGGCAACAATTTTATAAGAACCTAATAAATTCTTTGTATTTGTTCATTCGCCATGTTTCTAAGACATTTATAGTAATAGTAATGTGATTTATTTTAAGATATCTGATTTATTATTCTTATTTTATGTGAATGAATGTATTACCTGCATGTATGTAAGTGTACCTGTGTTGTGCAATGCCCACGGAGGTCAGAAGAGGGCATTAGATCCCCTGGAACTGGAGCTATGGATGATTGTTAGCCACCATGTGGGTGCTGGGACCAAAGCCGGGTCCTCTGCAAGAGCAGCCAGTGCTCTTAACCATGGAGCCATCTCACCAGCCCTGTGATTTACTTTAGATTCAAGGCCTTCATAGTTATATATGTTTACTCAGTAAGTATGTGTTTCCTGAACATCTACTCTGTGCCAGGCAGTGTCAGGTGCCCTAGAGACTGAGGACACCATGGTGAGTTGACACATACATGTCCCCTAGCCTTGAGACATTGGCATGTACCCAGTTGTAATCCATGTACCAGTTAAAAGTCAACATGCCATCAGCAGCTGAATAAAGACATATAGATAATGGTATTTTATTCAGCTGTAAAGAAAAGTGGAAGCAAGGCTTTTGCAGGAAAAGGAATGGAACTGGAAGTCATGTTAAGCAAAGCAAGCCAGACCCACTGGAATCTTGCAACTAGAAAAAGAGAGGGGGAAATGCAGGAAGAGGATGATAGAATATATATGATGGGGGAGCAGAGGAGACTTGTGGGAGGTAGAAGTGAGTGGTGGGAGGGCAAGAGGGACAATGAGAAAGGGAGGGCAAGGGAGAAGGGAAGAAGGCAGAGGGGGAGTCAGGAGTTGCTCAGGAACTAAGGTCAGTGATCAATAAGTGGGACCTCATTAAACTAAAAAGCTTCTGTACAGCAAATGAAACAATCAAAAAAAATGAAGAGAAAACCCACAGAGTGGGAAAAAAATCTTCACCAGTGACACATCTGACAGAGGTTTAACATCCAGAATATATAAAGAACTCGAAAAAAGATGGGCTAAAGATCTAAAGAGAGAGTTCTCAAAGGAAGAAATAAAGATGGCTAAGAAACATCTCAAAAAGTGTTCAACATCATTAGTAATTAGGGAAATGCAAATCAAAACCAACTTAAGGTATCATCTTACTCCAATCAGACTGGCTAGGATCAAGAGAACAAATGATACCAAATGCTGGTGAGGATGTGGAGAAAGGGGAACGCTCATTCACTGCTGGTGGGGCTGCAAACTGGTGCAGCCTCTATGGAAACAGTGTGGAGAACTTTTAAAAAACTACAAATGAACCTACCACATGACCTGGTTATACCACTCCTTGGCATATACCCAAAGGACTCATCCTATTGTAGAGACACTTGTACAACCATGTTTGTTGCTCTGCTTTTTATAATAGCTGAGAGATGGAAGCAACCTAAGTGTTCCTCAACTGATGAGTGGTTAACAAAAATGTGGTCTATTTACACAATGGAGTTCTATTCAGCAGTAAAGAAAGATGAAATAATGAAATTTTCAGGTAAATGGATGGATTTAGAAATTGTTATACTAAGTGAAGTAACACAGTCTCAGAAAAACAAATGACGTATGTTCTCCCTCATATGTGACTCCTAGCACCAAACCCTTTTAAATTCCAGGTCCTTTTAATAAGATGATGATCTACAACAGTCCATTCTGCATGAAATAACTACCATCATCATGACTTTGGCTGAGCCGGATTGCTAAACATAGTCACAGTTGAGCTTGCTGAAGGTTGTGCTCATTCATTAAAAGAGTGCCAAGCAGGATCACTGGACCCTCACCTGAGTATCCAGCCACTCTTCCCAGCCAACTATTCCAGCCTTGGAAGACAAAAGAAAAATGAGGAAGAACCCAATAGAGGGATGCCTTTGGAAGCCCTTGTCAAGAAATTCCAGTGGACTTTCATATGAGCATTTGAAAATTGCCCTGTTCTGACTTTTTTAGTTCCCTGTCTAGAACTTGTAATGCTAATTACTCTTGCCTTTACTTCTCCTTCATGTCTCCTATTCAGGATTCAAGGACGTTCTTTTCCTCCCTTCGAGAAAAGAGTTATGCAATTTGGGAGTCTTTTAGATAGACCCAATGAAGGGGTACTCCAGTTGCCTCACTCTGCGTCCCTGTTCAGCATGGAAGAAGCCAGAGTGGTCCTTATTCCCTATTGGCAATTTGGGTAACCCCTTCAGAGGATGGCGTGATAAGAATAGAAGGTGGGAATTGGCTAGGGAGTTAGGGTAAAAAGACCCCAAAGAAATGTAGCCAGTTTCTTGGCTAAAAGTCAAAATGTCCTTGGGCCTGTTAGTATGTTACTCTGCTCCAAAGGCCAAAAATATCAAAAGTATTTGAGAGCTTGTATCTAATCCTTAAAAGATTTTAGGATTATCTCTTCAAAGGGGAGAATGTTGGCGGGGAGGGAGTGGGCATGGATTTGATCAAAACACCTTATATACATGTATGAAATTCTCAATAAGGTTTTTATAAAAATTAACAACAAAAAGAACAGTGTACCACAGAAGTAAATAAGATAAGAATCAAACCCAGACTTCAGTGGTTTGTAAAACTTTTCCAGAATAAGTAACATCTGATCTGCAACTTTGATGTTAAATAGGAGGGAATTGGAAGCTGGAGGTGGAGAGCATTAGAGGCAGGGGGCTGGCGAGGGTTGGGAGCTGAAAGGGCCCACAGTGAGGGGTGGGAAGACGCAAGGCTGACATGCCGAGCAGGGCCAAGGCAAGAAGAAAGGTGGGCCAGGAAAGATTCATAGTTCCAATTTATGGGCCCAAGTGTGGAAACAGAGGTGACAAAGTTTGATCCAGTTTCCTAGGGTGTATGCTGGAGACACTTACAATCTTCAGAGATGTTCTCCTTAAACAACTGAACAGAGGAAAAGGAACTGGGGAGGAGAGAGAGGAAGGTGATCAGATGGGAAGAAGTATCAAAACAGTGTGGGTATGCCATATGTACTGTGTTTAGCTATAGTAATGTGCCTTAGGGGAAGAGAAGTGGGGAAACTGATTGGTCAAGGATGTTGAGGGAAGACATTTTCTAAAATTTACATTTAAATTTTTATTTTTATGTACTTGTGTTCCTGACAGTATGTTTGCACACCGCATGCAGGTGACTGTAGGGTCCAGAAGAGGGCATCAGATCCCCTAGACTGAAATTACAGGTGGTGGTTAGTGACCTGATGATATGGGTGCTGGGACATGAACTCCTGATTTTTGCAAGAGCGGCAAGTGCTGTTAACCACTGAGCCATCTCTCCAGTCCCAGAAGAAACTATTTTGAGAAGGAAACTACTTTTTCTCCTTGGAGACAGTACCTTGGGGTTGTGGGAGCAGTAACTGCATTGTGAAGAATGAGGAGAATGGGGTCAGAGAGATGGCTCAGCAGTAAAGAGCACTGGTTGTTCTTGAAGAAGACCTGGGTTTGAATCCCAGCACCCACATAGTGGCTAACAACTGTCTGTAACTCCAGGGGATCTGAAGCCCTCTTTTGTCCTCCTGGAACACTGCACCACAAGGTTGCACTTACACACATGCAGACAATGCACTCATCCACATAAAATTAAAATAATGAAAAATTTTAAAAAAGAATGAAGAAACAAGGACAAAAGTGTGCACACTGCTTTAGAAGTTGGAGAGCTGAGCAATGGCAAGGAACATGTGCTCACTGTGTAGGTTTCTGGTCTCTGTTCCTTATTATTTTATTTATTTATTTATTTTTATTTTATGTGTATGTATGTTTTGCCTGCATGTGCATAAGTACATGTGTTACTTGTACTATCAGAAACACAAATACATGTGCAAGTACTGACAGGCACACAGTGCCTATAGAAGCTAGAAGAGGGTGTCAGATTCTCTGGAGTTGAAATTATTGATGGTAGCTAGCCGCCATGTGGGTGCTGGGAACTGAACTCAGGTCCTCTGCAAGAGCAGCCAGTGCTCTTAACCATGAAGCCATCTCTCCAGCCCCTTGTTTCTTGTTTTAATGTGTGAGACCAGAGTATTTTCAGATGCAGATGGGAACAAGCAGTTGAAGAGGAAGTAAGAGGTATAGGAGGAGAGGCGGTGATGCTGGGTAATAGAAAGGAAAAAGATCTCTCAGGAGAAAGAGGGCATAGGGCCCCCTAAACAGCTGTGTTACAGCAGCGACTGGGTTTAGGCAAGGTAAAACATGTTGCCTGGATAAAACTGATGGTGTAGGGTGTTGAGAAGAAGAGGTCTGGGAATATTGAAAAATGTCTTAGATGGCAGCCATTGGAAAATAGAGGAAAGCTGAGGAAGGAGGAGGAGGAAGAGAAGACGGACAGCACTGGGCGCCCCACACCAGCCGAAGGACGTGGAATTGCTGAATGCCAACGTGCTTTTATTTTCCTCAAGCAGTGCTCAGGCCTGACTGCAGGTGAGGTCACAGCCGAGCTGGTGGGCATTTTCTAATTGTCTGTGCATGGAATGCAACGGGAAACGGACCTCTGGAAAGATGACTCATGCAATTGGCTAGGCATTTGTCCAGAGATTTGTTCTCATCAAAAACAATCTTAAAAAAAAAAAAAGCTATCTTCCTCTCACACATTTCAAAGTTGGAAAAAAAAGTTAAGACATAAAATAGTTGCAGAGGATGTCTTACTGCTTATCTTATATAACATATATAAGTTAAATATGGTTTTATCCAAATCTTGGAGTGTAAATTAGTTCAGTTTATAGATCATGTCCTTTAGATAATCAAATCTCATTGTGAAACTTAATCAGCCAAATTAGGATTACTTTTCAGCAGAAAACAATTTCATTTTAGAATTCTTATGTCTGTCTCACACCTCTATTCTGAGGCTAATTAATGGATAGACCAGTGATAGCTTTGTAGTTAGTAGATAGGTGGATAACACAAAATGTGGATTAACAGACTGGCCCTTGCGTTTGTCTCCTGGATGACACAAGCTCCACTTATTAAATCCTTCTTTTTCTGAAATTTTGTCACTACTGTCCAAGAATCCTCCCTTTCAAAACAAAGCAACATTCTAAATGTGCTCCTTTTTGACATTTCTGAGCTTTTCAGACTGGGATAATTCACCAAAGTATGATTTAAGACAGGGAGGGCATACCTTTCTTTGTGAAGTATAGACGGACACATGAAAAGTGAGAAAGGAAAGACTGTCAGGCACTGGAGTCAACAGGCCGATCAGCTTCAGGAGTTGCTTACTCATCTGGAAGCTTTAACTCCATCACTGCTTAAGTGCTTTTACACACTGGAAAGACTTTGTGCCCACCTACAGCTTGAAGCTGGGCAAGGCAAAGCATGAGTGGGAGACTGGAAGACTTTGGATAAGGACCCTGATGTCTCCACTTTCAAGATTTATACCCAAAGCTAAACAGGCATTGGGTAATGCCAGTATGTTTAAGTAGTTTATTTGTTTACTGAGAAATAAAGAGTCCATGAAGGAGGGGACTAGAAAATGAGTTGCCTTAAACAGAAGACCCACTGGGAAACCCACTGGGAATTGAAACCAGGATCTCCTGTTTATTTATATTTTTAATTTATTTTATTTTTCTTTTTTGTCCTTTTTGAGACAGGGTTTCCTTGTAGCTTCAGCTGGCCTTGAACTCACAGAGATTCACCTGCTTCTACCTCCCGAGTCTTGGGACTAAAGACGTGTGCCACTACACCTGGCTAAGGAACTCTTCTTTATATGACAGGTGTTTTTGCCAATTAAACCGTAGAGCTAAATGGCTTATGTACATTTACTTTATTTATTTATTTATTTATTTATTTATTTATTTATTTATTTACTTATTTATTATTTATTTTTGAAATTAGAAGCTCTGCATTATGTTTTATTAAAAGTGGAAATGTTAGAGTACATTAGGGGCTTGTGCGTATGTGTCAGGAACAGTGCAAAGATAGTGGATGTGAAAGCCAACACGTCCTCATGTGGCCACATGACAGCCATCTTTTCTGTCCTCCAGTGTTCTCATTTGTGAAACCTAAATAACAGTATCTGTCCTTCAGATAATAGCTGGTTCCTTTAGTAATCAAATACTTATCAAAGCCTATGTGCCAGGCACTGTTCAAAGAGATAATGAATGCCAAATGCACTATTGTAACATAAAAATGAGTTAATCAGTGGGAACTGGCAGGAACGCCTTTAGGCGTGGGATGCTTGTTGTTTTCCAGAGGAAACACAAGGATAATAATGACCAGGTCAAACAGAAAGACATGACAAATATTCACCATCCGTGTTTCCTGAGGCTCATAGGCTTTAGGTATAAGCTCTTCTCATCCTACTTTTATCAACATATGTGTCAAAAATATTTTTCAGCAATCCTGTGAAAAAAATGAATGAATATTTGTCAATGATTTTATCCAAGTCATTAAGAACCAATATAAAGGTAAAATTATGTCTCAGAGTATTTGAGGAATAAAAGTATGTGCATGTATGCATATGTATGTGTGTATACGTATATGTATATGTATATGGGCATATATACACACATATATTTTATCAGGAAGTATACTAAAATAATGTTAGAATAAGATAGCTTGTCAACATCGGTGAGGTCTCACAGGGCAACAAAACAGTAAGTTTTAAGGCTCTTTTTCTACTTCTCTTAAGTCTATAGCATAGTATATAATTTTTACTGAGTCTAATCTCTCCTCAAATGGTAAATAGAAGAGTCAAACACTGGCAATTAAATAACATAGTCTGTGAATAGCTTTTAAAATAATATAGTAGGGTATTAAAAAAGCTTGCTGCACCCTTTCGCCCTTATTTTTAACTTTTATATACTTGTTTCAAACTCTGGCATTACTCTGTTATTATTCTTAGTGTAAGAGAAATTGATTTTTTATGTTTTAAAACAATTTCCAAGACTCTCTAAATTGTACAGATGTACATGTGCACTATCATATACTCAATTAACACTCTTAGATTTAGACAGGCTTTGGGTAATGCCAATATTCTAAAAATAATATATAGGTTAAGAGAGACAAGGAAAGGGATAGAAAAAAGGAGCTTATGATAATACTTTTGGGGTATTCAAATTAATTTCAGAAGCCATATCCCTACACTCAATTGTACATATTGTGAATTCGTAATGTATACTGTGGCATGAATAAATGCACTGGCTCCAACAGTTTTGCATGGTATTTGCTCAGAACTAGCCATGGTAATTATGGAAACAACCTTGCAGTGGGGCAGACATATTATGGCTCTCATTTTAAGGGTAAAGAATGTGAATTAGGAAGTGACGGCAACAGGGCCAAGACTGTAAATCAGTGCTGCTGTCCCGGCTCTGATCTCTCGAGTCTGACAGGCAGGGAGATGCTTGTAAATGCAGCGCCTGGCTTCCAGATGAATTATGCTCCTAAAGATCATTTGTAGGTCAGTTGTTTTGAACTGGACACATTTTTTCCATAGAAATTGTGTGATAAATACAGGTTATGTTTCCAGTCCATCCTGCCAAAGTCTTTAACCCACAGTGTGGCTTAGCCACACAGAGCCTTGGGGCCATTTGTTTCTGCTGGAGGATTAGAGTTCAAGGCTGTCACTTGGAATGCTGGGAATACTTTCTCCCCTGTTATGCTCCCCACCTTCCATCTGAGCATGAGAGGGGACGTGGCAAACCGTATCATAGAGCTATGGAAGCTCTGGTAGATAGAGACCTCCATGAGTATGTCCGGAAGCCCTTGATACAGAATTGCTGTAGAGCCAGACCTAAGTTTCTGTGCAGGACAGAGGCTGGACTTTGGGCAGATGCCAAAAAACTGGGCCATACCCTGTGTTGTGTGTTGATAGTAGTAGTCTATAAAAGTGGTAGACTTTGGCTGATGGAAGGGAGTCCTCACTTTTTTAGTATGTCTAATAGTATGTGTAATACCTTTAAGTGTGTGTGTGTGTGTGTGTGTGTGTGTGTGTGTGTATGGAAGGGAGTCCTCACTTTTTTAGGGAGTCTAATAGTATGTGTAATACCTTTAAGTGTGTGTGTGTGTGTGTGTGTGTGTGTGTGTGTGTGTATTGTGTCTCAGTGTGTTGTGTGGTATGCATGCCCGGAGGCCAGGGGAGGGTGCTTGATGTTCTCTTCTATCACCCCTTTCTATATTCCCTCGAAACATGGTCTCTCACTGAACCTGGAGTTAGGCTGGTTGCCAACAAGCTCCAGAGATCATCTTGCTTCTATCCCCCATAGCACTGGGGTTACAGGCATGTGTGACCATGACCAGCTTTTTACATGGGTTCTGGAGATTTGAACTTAGTATGTGCTCTTAATCAAGGAGTCGTCTTCCCAGGCAAGTGTATAACAACTTGATATATGCAATCCACAGAAAAGCTTTGCAGGTACAGGCACAAAAAGAAGAAAATCACCTTTTGCTTTCTTCCTATTGAATTCAGTTTGTTTAAAAAATGGTTGCAGTTGTTTAAATCCCCTTTCCCAAGGAGGCTGACACACCCAGTAGGTCTTTGTTTACTCATCTGTGAGATGGGAATAATGACAGTGTTTTCTACATTGGACTAGCTAAAACATTGCTTGAGGTAATCCATGTGAAATCATTAGCTCAGTGCCAAGAACATGGTGAATCATCAATAAATGTTCATCATTATTAATTTTTATACATAAAACAAAGGGGTGAACTAAGCTATCTTTAAGGTCATTTCCAGGGCTACAAATATAGACCCACCATACTGAAAATGTATACCTGTCCTTGTGTGATCCCTAATCTAGAAAAAAAATGAGGACACAGCAGGTTTAAAATGAGCAAAAATGAGCTCGGTAATTGCTTTCAATTTAAGCAATATCTGTGGTAAAATGAATCAGGAGACTAATATAAATAACATAACCTATAAGAAGTGCCTTTTGCATAGTGAAAGACATAATCAAGCCACTAGAGTACAGCTGACAGCATTTAAGGCCACCTGTTTAACTCAACTTATACTTTTACTGTGGAGGATGAAAAAAACAGCTAAAACCTTGCAAGTAAATTCTACGCAACATGGAGAACAGTTATAAACTGTCATTCATCTCAGCCTCTACTGAAAATCAACGACTCTTACAGAGAAGTCAAATGTAAATATTTGAAAAAAATGGAGCACAGCAAGCTTATCAAACAGAGTTAGAGCTGTTGACTTGTCAACATTTTGCTTTTGCAAGCCAAACTCTTTGTGAGCTCAGCTTGGTACCTTCAAATATTGAGCATAGGGATTTTTCTATGGGAGATTTCAACACTGCAGTTATTTATTTCACCCTGAGGTGTAACATCCTCCATCTTAAAGGAACTATGTGATATAAATTCAGAATTCTATAATCCTAGAGTTTAAAGAGGACAGAGATATAATCTTGTCTATAAAATACCAAGTAATAATTTGGTCATGGCTTGGCTCAGATCTTACAGAGTCACAGTAAATGTTACAAGTACTCACTGAAATTCTGTCCTCCTTCTCCTTCCAAGGACTTGCAGTTATATGCTTTGGCCAATGAGAGTTAAGTGAAAATGATGTAAATTCATCCCAGGCAGAACCACTTGAACTAATTTTGATCCAAGCTCCACTTCCCTGCCATGGCAGCCTGTGGGGAACCTGTGTTTGAATAGAAACGTGATCTGATGGTACAGCCTCTGTCATCTTGGGTCTCTGAGTGCTGCGGTGAGCGTGGCCTTTAGCGACCTGGGTTGGACAGGTAGTATAAATAAGAAGCAAAGTTTTGTCTGATGATCTATTGAGATTTGGGGTTCTTTGTTGCTACGGTACAAACTAGGCTAATATGACAAATACTTTTCAAAAATGTACTTTTACATAAGCCCCATTTATAGCTGGACAGAAACATTATTTAATGTTGTGTTGTATCTTACATTGAGCTAAGATATAACTTTACATAAAGTTTAATCTTTTTATGCCATCTGGAGCAGAAGAGAATTGTCACGTTTGTTCATCCACATGACAATCTTTCAAATATCAGAACATAAATATTGCACTCACCACAAGCCTCTCTTTGAAAGGAACTTCGTTTTTCTCCTGGCACATGATTCTTTTGCTTTTCCTCATCCTGACTGTTCTTTGGATAATTTTTATTTTGCTAATGTCATATTAAAACATTTGAATCTTTAGGTTTGTGTGTTTTATTTGGAGTACCTTACAATCCAGGAAGCCGGAAAGGAGCCATTGGTGGGGAGGGTGAAGTAGAAGCTTTAGGGAGGAGGGGAACACTGGTGATGTGGAAAAGGGTAAAAGGGTAATAATGAAGAGGGTAGTTTAAGTAGAAAGATGGGTGGGATGGGAGGGAGAGGGAGGAGTTTGGGGAGGGATAACATACTCTAACTACATCTGAAGAAAAAAAATATGGAAACCTTCTAATATATATATAAATATATATATATATTCAAATAAATGAACTTAATTGGAGATATCCTACAGGGGATTATGCTCATTCCAAAAGTCACAGGTTGCCAAATTAAAGTGCTAGTGCCAAGTGTGGGATAACCTCTTTTTGCGTTGTTAGGGCTCTCTCCCAGAGAGCCCCCAAACAATACAGGCTGTTGGTGTTGCTCTTAGTTGCCCACCATAACTTGAAGAGTCTATTGCTGAAGACACCACACACATCAGTCACAGGACATGGAGAAATCAAGTTGGTATTGAACAGGAAGCTTCCTCCCTGCTGACTAACTCTCATAGTACTGGAAAGTGCTATGCAGGCTGCTGGGGGGAAAAGTCATCAACAGCCTTACTCAGCTGTGAACCTTGTGAACCTCAATAATGACTGGCATGGCAAGATATGCCCATGGGTGCAATAGTGACATGAATGTTATGGGGCTAACCAATCACTTTCTGGTTGGATTTAAAGCTTTCCTCCACAGGAGGAAACATATGCTCATTAATGCAAATCTGGCCAAGAACTCATGGTTGAGGAGGTCACAGATCCCAAGGGTGAACGAAATTCTATTATTTTGCTAAATGGACATAATATCAAACTGTCCTCTAAATTCATATCTTGTACACAACTGGGACATCTACAGCACATCCCTTGCCAATACTCAGAGGCCATTGTGGAAGAGGGGGCTGAAATAGGGGGTTGAAAGAGACAAAGGTTGGGGAGGATTGAAGCAAAACAGTGTCTTGACATGGCAAGACCACTGCACTCATGAACTCATAGCAGCTGTGGGTGTCTGGATCGGACCTGCACAAGATCAAGTCATGATTCTAGCATGGAGTGGGAAGGGGTTCATGAGCGCCCACTCCAAACTGAGGAGCTAGGAACAGTTGAAGTTTTCTTGAGAAGAGTCAGTTTTCTTTAAGGGTATTGCCCTTGGTAGGTCAACCATACTCCCTTGGATGGCCCCACACTGAGTTACATGGACAAATTGGTGTCAATGGGTTATTAAAGAAAAAAATACGTATTTGGGTTATTAAAGAAAAAATGTATATTTGTGACATGAAATCAAAGGGAGGGAGGGGAAAGGGACCAGTGGGAGAGGGGAGGACAGAGAGAATAATAAGTGAATATGAGCAAAGTGTGGTGATATACGTGCATGATTATGCCATAATTATACTGTTTATTTTGTATGCTAACAAAATATTGCACCTTGATCTTGAAAATATCTTAACAATAGTTACAATTAAATAGAAATTGTACGAAATGATGCAGTAGAAAAGCTCACTACTTGTTGCTTTGATATCTGTGATGATGGGTTATAGTTATTTACCAGAAACATTATTTTAGGACACGTTTGGGGCTGAATTTTTTCTTTTGGTTCTGGGAGTTGAACATAGGACTTCACGCATGCCAAGTACATACTGTACTATTGAGCTGTACTTTAAGCGACAGGGATATTTTAAGTTAGGTTTTAAGTTGGGTTTGGTTTGAAGGGCTTTCCCTTGTTTATCTCCATCATAAGACAATATCCTGTAGAGAACAACAGTATCAGGAGTATAGTGTGTAGCATGTCTGAGATTTAGTTCATTCAAAATGGGTAGTACTGAAAAGTTTTAGTGGGACTGTGATAGGACATTCATGCTGCAGGAAATAACTCTGACAAAATTAAAATGAATAGTCAGTAGGTGAAACAAACTTAGGAAAGGTTGAGGCTAAAGGCAGAAAGATCACAGAACCAACTAACTAATCAGCATAGTTGCCTAGGGCCTGCAAGCATGTCTAACCTGTGGCTTTTGGGTGGCTGCATGTAGCCAAGGATAGCCACAAATGTGACTGACCACAAAACCATAAACTTACTTAAAACATTGTGACATTTATGTTTTGCTTCTTTTTTACGGGGTAACTTAACTGCATGATTCTCTAGAATCATGGTGTCAAAAGCCTGGACACGCCTGGTAGGCAATCATGAGAGTAGGTCAACCATACTCCCATGGATGGCCCCACACTGAGTTACACGGACAAATTGGCATCAATGGGTTATTAAAGAAAAAAAATATGTAAATTCACTATGTGAAATGGTCCATTAGTGCAAAAAACCCGTGTCTGAACACATGCAGAGAATAGATAGTCAGGAAGTCAGGAAAGGTGGTCAATGCCACGGTACAATGGTCAAGTGTTAGCAGGTAATGTAAATGAGCAAACCGTAAAGAATGGAGGTTGAGGTCCAAGGACAAGATTTCCGATGCAGAGATTTGAGGAGAAGTGCTGGTGATGACAAAGTCAGTGGAGATAACAGATCTTGAATGGTTTACAGACATTTAAAAACTCAGAAGTAGAGTTGCCTCAGAAACTACCCAAGCAGGGACTGGCTCTTCCCCGACCCCTATCTTTGACTGTCCTTTTCATTTGTTAGTTGTTTCTTTAGGAGAATGTCCTTGTGGTGACAAGATATATATTAGTGGTAAACAAGAATCTACACTTATTACTCTATATTTAGTGGGAAAAAATGTCCATTTTATATAACCAGTAAGTTCTGAGCTTTGTTCTAAGAGGATGGTTCCCAAGTCACTTGTGAGCATGCGTTAATTCTGAAGGAAGAACTAATGTCAATTATTAAAAAGCATGTGTAGTAAGGGATGGGTTTCTGTTCAAAAACACATAGGACATAATTTGTAAGGGTTGAGGGTAGGATGGGTCCTGTACAGGTAGTCCATTTGTGCTCTCTGTATAGTCTACAGAAAAAATGGGGCCAGATTCAGAGAGGCAGAGGATTGTTTTTTTTTACTAGCTAATGGGATGGTAGTAGGTGGATTCTGGGGAATGAAGAAGACACTGACATGAACTCCTCACCCTTAAATACATGAGATAGGAGAGAATGAACAGTCCTTTATACAAGATAAAAAAATAGTTTAGGACAGAGAACTTTTTTTTGTTTAAGGAAAAGCAAGGTAAAATCAGAGACTGGGTTTTGAGAGACTTTGGGCAGACCATGTTTTTTTTTAAATTAAAAGATGGCAGCAGAGAAGTGGTAATGTCACCCATTCATACCCAGGCTCTGCCAACACTATTGCCACCTGCAGGTGGAGGGTTTGAGCCATCTGGTCTGCAGCTCAGAAGAGAGTGGGTATTTAGTAGGATATTTGTAGCTTGGAAGAAAACAAGAAAAGATTCAGTCCCGTTTAGGAGAAGAAGGTTTTTTGTGAAGCCTTTTCATGTTTTCTTCAGCTGGATGAGCTCTTTCTTTTACACAGGTATTTCCCAACTAATAAGACATGTGTGTTACCATCATTTTGACTACTTTGAGTGAAGAGCTAGTTTCTGGAACTCCAGATTCCAGTGAAGCATACTTTGTTAGCAATCATAACCACTTAAATGTTCATCACTACACATGTTGGCTGCAACCAGTTTCTCCTTAAGTGAAATGCAGTAGGTACCTGCTACCTTTGCTTCTCTGGCCATGAGAAAACCTGCTCTTCCAGTCATTTTGGGGACCCTGAGCTTTGTGTTCCAGTACAGATGAGAAGTCATATTCCTCTTGGGTCTGGAAATCCACCTCCTGGGAGATGGACACTCATCGTCCTGTGCCATTTTTTAAATAGTTGTACTTTTTCATTGAATTTCTTCAAATTTCATACAATAGTTTGATCTCATTTAGATCCCCTCCCCATCCACACCTCCCCCGACTGCCACCCGCCCAATTTAACATAGACTCACTGTATATAGAGAGTCTGATTCATGTCCCTAAATGTCCCTCATTCCTACGACACTTTTTAATCCAGAGCCCTTTGTGACCCTCTCCTAGAAGCTCTTCCTCTTTAGCCGCTGTTTAGGATGCAGGAGGCCGGCCGCGATAGCATGGTGCTAGCGTACTGCCCTTGCTCATTCTTCATGCCTATGAGTGCGTATCACTCCTCTCGGATCAAGAGTCCCTCCATGTTCCTATGCACAACATGATCCATATGTTTCTCCTCAGCTTTGAATGTTTCCCAACAATGTACTTCTAACTCTCATTCCTACTTCAGGGAAATACTTTTATTGTGACCATTATTTCCAAATATTTTATAAAACGACATTGTGTATTTCTGCCTCTAACTTCTTCTTTTTGGTCTTTTTGACACAGGGTCTCCCTGTAGCCCCAGCTGTCCTGGAACTCACTATGTAGACCAGGCTGGCCTTGAACTCACAGAGATCCGCCTGCCTCTGCCTCCCAAGTGCTGGGATTAAAGGCGTGCGCCACCACACCGGGCAACTTCTTGTACCATTTTCTTTTTTGCATTACCTTTTAACATTTATCAGTTTCTGTTTTAAGTGATTGTCTGTGTGTTTCTCCTGAGTTCACTCTTTTAATAGTCTGTCTTGTCTGCCCTGTGTTCTCCAGGGCACCAGAATGGTCTCTTGGGAATAATTTCTACTCCAATGTTGAAATCGTTTATTAGCTCAACTGAGAATATCACAGAAAAGATGTGAGTCTTTGAGAAACTCAGCTGGCAAGTTCTTGTGGAAAGAATGATTCTGGTGTGGTCTTGAGGTTCATGAGCCACTATCTGGGGGAAGACGAGAATTAAAAAATTACAAACTGGTTGATTTCTGGAATGTTGTAAATATTGTATAAATTGTCCTCAACTACAGTTATGGAATATTCCTAAGTTTAGAGGAAATGCTGTGATTCTTATACCTCATGAATATTCCATGAAAGGTAATTCTTCATGAAAAGTGGTTTCCCTAGTAGGCTCTTCTAGAAATATGCTATAAACAATTTTGTTGAAAGTTTTACTGTCTGATGCAGTTGAATTCTTTATGTTTTTTTTTAAGATAAAGCTGCTCAGCTATAGCACAATATTCCTAAATCTATATTTTATTATCGTTCATATTAAGAGAAAAGATAATGGTACATTAACACAATGGCTGTTAATCTAATGGAACGGTTTTTAGTTTTACAAGGCAGTCTATGTAAACAGTCATTAATCTTTGGAATATTGAGATAAAAGCATTAGAAATATTGTCATTAATTTTTAAAGATATTGTAAAATGAGTTCTAATGGCAGAAACCCCATAAAACTTCGTATTTTGAATTTTGTCATGTTAGGTATATGAAGAAATAAAACTTTGGTTCAAATATCTTTGCATTCTTCTTTGTACAAATTCACATTATTGACCTAAATTTATAGATGTGTTAATAATAAATCTCTTAACTAGGCAAATATTTTTTATGCAAACAAAGAGTACTTTTCTGGAGCAAGATTTTGTCCCTGTCTGAGCACTTGATAAATATATTAAGGTCATGTTTAAACAGGTCCATTATAAATTTAGGGTTTTTTTTTTAAAGGTCTTTCCTAAGAGTTCATAAAGTATAGATTTTTCCTCCCTCTGGAGCAAATACTAAGAATGTGCTTAATATTAAGACTTTGAAGAAATTTAGTCCTCGAAATAGTGAAGTGTGAACCTGAAGTGTCAGAGTAGGAACTGATTTGTTAAGATGGTCAAGTCAAGAAGGGCCAATGTCAAGGCTAGAATTACACATTCTCTTGAATTCCCAGGATGAAACGGATTGATCTGCAATTTCATCCCTTTATCATTTCATTTATTTTCAGGGCTTTGAGACCAAACTGTGTGCTTCAATTGATGAAGATTATATTAAGTTGGCAAGATATGCAATTTGCAGCCTTTGTGCTTGGAGTAATAAGAAACAAATTCTATGGTTTTAAAATAAATGAGATTTATTTAGCTTTTTAAATAAGATTTAGAATCTTATTAGTAGTGAGATGAAGTAAAGAGATTCTAAAGAATCTGTGAGATTTTATTTTTGTTTTAAAATATGCACTATGTTCTCAGAACAAGGGGAAAGCTACAGATATTTATTCATCTAACAATTTTCTTCTAAATGTATTCTTAAGCATGATAAAATAGAAACTAGTATGTTAACATTCACTAGACCAATTTGTCAAGAGAACTGATATCTGGTTTGATATAATTAGAAAGGAGTAGGGCTATATGCTCATTAGACTCTCTTATATTTGCTTATGCCTTGGCCCAAGGAAGAAAGCTCATGAGAAAAAATTTAAGTGGTTTTCAAAGAACAAAGTTATTCATATGGCATCTGATTTTCTATGGGATGATATTTTCATGTATTTAGCACAAAAGAAAATCACACTTATCCATGGGTAGTTAATATTCAATATCTCTATTGTGGTATGTGAATTGATGGCTTCCTAAATTTGTCTAAACTTTAAATCTCTGGAATCTATGCAGATGTTACACTATTTACACAAAGGATAATTAAATCTGATGATGGAATTAAATTTGCTAACCAGGTGACCTTAAAGTAGGGAAAATATCCTGGATTATCCATCAACCTGATGTAATCTCAGGAACCTTAAATATGCAGAAGGGTGAAGAATAAATCCTAATCTCACTGGCAGAATAAATGCGAAGTAAGAAAGACTTAAATGTTCATTGCAGGTTTGAAGATTGGCTGGAAGGAGGTGATGGAGAAGCCGGAAGAGGCGAGGATGCAGCTACTCTCCTCCAGCCTCCAGAGGGCAGCAGTGCCCTGGCTAACGCCTTGAGTTTTGGCCCGTTAGACTCAACCCAGACTTCTTTCTTTGCAGCGCAGCAAGATAGATTTGTGTTGTGGGATGACTTAGTTTTTTATAATTTGTTACAATGAGGAGAAACGAACATAGTTTTATTAATAATTTTTCTGGGAGTCTGACAATTAAAATTGTGAGACCAATTGAAGGAGAGGTACTTAGCCACAATAGCAACATCACTGGTTACTTTGTGTTTATAAAATTCTTCAGTCCAGCATCTCATCAACTATTTTCTATAATTCAGCTAATAAAAGTGGGCTTGTTGAGGTATACGCATAGCTAGGAAATAGCCTTGTACAGGTGGGGTGGCTCAGAAAGAGGTGGAATTCCTGGCTTTTTGGCCTGCATGTGGGTATCCAGTCTGGGAGGCACAGAGACCTTTGTAAACACGGGACTTGTTTCTATTTCCAAGGGCCTGACCACAGTTTAGAGACCTGGCAGCTTCTTGGATTTCCAACCAACCTTAAAAGTTATATATGCCTTTGAATTCAATCTTAATAATCTAGTGTTTTGTTTGTGGGCAGGTGAATACAAAGAGATTACAACTTCTTGTGAGTTTCTATTATGATCTTCAGAATGATGAACAACGTCATTTGTTTCCTGAGCTAAGAAAAATCTACTTGTTCAGCTGCTGACAAAACTGACAGAATAAATGACTCTTCTTGCTCTCTCTCTCTCTCTCTCTCTCTCTCTCTCTCTGTGTAAATTTCTGTTTATTTTTGTAATTCATTTTATTTTAAATTTAATATTACTGAATTCAGTTTTTAACTTGTAATTTATTTCAGTCATGGAGTAAAAAAAAAAAACTCTAAACAATTATTAAAGATTGAGAAAGGGGTAAACATTGGGTTCTGCCCTGAAGCAGAGGAAGCTAGTGGGTCAGTCTTTTGAAGGGGCTGTGAAACTCAATTCTGGATCCCGTTATACCAGCTTCGTGATTTTGAACAAGTTATTTATCCTTATTTATTACAAATTATTCATCCATAAGATGGAGGGTCAGATGTGTTTGGACATGTCATCAATTCCAGCACCTTGGATGCAGCCACAGGTGGAGCTCTGTGAGTTCAGGGCCATCCTGGTCTACATAGCAGGTTCCAAGACAGCCAAGGCTACATAGTGAAACCCTGTCTCAAAGCACAGAAAATAACAAAGAGAGTTACAAATTATTTATCATATTTATGCAAGAATTAACTGAGATAAAGTATGGAAAGCACTTAGAAAGCAGCCCTATAAATGTGAGTTATATCAGTTTATATAATTTTTGTAGTGCTGGTGATTGAACCTAGAACTTTGCATGTGCTGCAAAAGCACTGTACTACTGAATTACATTCCAGCCCCTACTATTGCTGTTTTAATTCATTATTATTAAAATAAGAAGAAACTCAGTTGTAAAGAATTTGTGACATGATAATTGCTAGTTTATTAAAGTAGACAAACATTGACAATGAGAAAATTAGCACCCCTCCATTTTTTATGACTACTTTTGAATGATAATTCTTGACATGGTATGGATTCTTGGCAATTATTTTCTCTATTCACTTTAACTAGTGATCTTAACTTGCTGATACCTATACCCTAGTTCAGAGCAAGGTTTTATCCTGGTAGGCTGGAGTGCCTGTGGAGGGATTATATTGAGACCATGATAGATCCACGAAACTCAGGCTAGTTAGATAATGGTGAAAGATTGGTAATCAGGAGTTCTCAAAGAAAAACTGTCTTTAACAAACATTCGAAAATATATTAAGTATATTTCCCTTGGTAAATTAGTGATGTTCACATAAGATGCCATTTTACAAATATAAAATTGACAAAATTTAGAAAAAGATCTTATTATAATCTATTGATAATCCTGGTATGAAGTAGGAACTCATGAATATTGTTAATGACCTGTACAAAAGGATAATAAAAAACGTGAACTTTTTTGGTCTAGGAAAAAATCTACAGGACAAGATGACCAGGTACAGAAAACTGTTGTTAACTTCCACAACTGGGGAAACAGTTTGAACTCAATTGTAGAGAAAGAAAAGGTGAGAGGAATTTTAAAATAGAGGGTGAGCTAGTGGAGAATAGAGGGCTTAGGAGTTTGGCTTCTCAATGTTATGAGGCCATCTGTGTTTGATAACTGTGTATTATTGAAACTAGGCACATAATTTCCCACAGAAAACAGGAGGTAGGGGCACGTCTCTACTCTTGATTACATTTCTTAAGAATGTGTCTTGACTGCATCTTTGAGAAAGGCATTCTGGTCTGTAACCTGATATTCTTTTTTGTAATTATTTTTATTTTATGTGTATGAGTGCATTGCCTGCATGTATGTAAGTGCACCTGCGTCATCCAGAGTTTGGAAGAGGGTGCCGGATCCCCTGGAATTAGGATTACAGAATTTATTAGCTGCCATGTGAGTACTGGAATTTGAATCTGGGTCCTATGCAAGAGCAGCCAGTGCTCCTAACTGCTGAACCATCTCTCCAGCTCCAAACTGACATTTTTGGTTATAAAACAAGGGGATTTTAAGGAGATTGATTTCCCTAAGGAGCAAGGAAAGACTTTAGGATCGTAAATTTTAAAGTAAATCTTCTACAAAAGGCAAAGTTAGGGGCATATAGTTGAGAAGAAGTTTGTCTGGAGTTTAGTCAAGCTGAGAGAAATTTCAAGCAATCTTAGTTGAAGAGCAGTTTGTCAACATCTAGCAAAGTTAAAGGTGTATGTAGTACACAGACACTACTTCTGCATATGTACTGTAGGACATTCATGAACCTGTGCCACAATGTTCAGTGTAACCTGATCATGAATAGCAAGTGGTTAGGGGAAAACAATTCATCAACAGGAGAATGAATGACAACACATTATAGAATGAATATATATTAATATAATCTTAAATTCCATACACTGTATTTTGATCACATTCAGGCCCCTCCCCCTCAGTATTTCCCCACTGACTCCTTTTCCTATTTCATGTCCCTCATTATTATCTGCCCTTTTCCTTTCTTTCCTTATTTTTTTTTAATTTCAATTTTACTTTTGTTTATCCAATCGTTCTTTCATTTTTATCATTTATTAATCCCACAAGCATTTATTGAGCTTTGTGAGCTGGGCACTCTATGATGGCTGGGGATATATTCATAAAAAAGGCCATGTTGGTGCCTGTCCTCACATAGCTCAGAGTCTAGAAGATTCAACAGGCAATCAGAACGATTCTACAGAATTACAAGGCTAGGTGGCATTCTACCCTCCTTAGAAATTTTCATCACGTGGAGAGCAGCAATCAGCAACCTCTATTCTTTTTTTTCACTTTCCATATTTTTATTGAGTTTTTGTGCATTTCATATAATACATCTTAATCAAATTTAGATCCCTTTCTCCCTCCCTGCTTCCCATACCCCAACCCACCTGATTTCAGGTATTCTCTCATATATGTTAAGTCCTATCCAGTCAAGCATTTCTATCCAGGTGTCCCTCAGTGCAAGCTCTTTCACTGGAGTCTGGTCAGCCTATCTAGGGTCACTCCCTTAAAGAAGATCTACTCTCCCTCAGTGCACAGTAATCATTTGCCAATAGTTCCTTGGCTAGGGTTGGGGCCGGCTGCTCATTTCCCATATTCTATGCTGGTTTTTTTTTGTCTGACTCAGTCGGCATGGGTCTTGTGCATACTGTTAGCATTGTTGCAAGTTCATATGAACAAGTTCCCAGTGGCCTGAAAGCCTCTGTTTCCTTATGGTCATGCACCAACCCTGGTTCTTACAATCTTTCTGCCCATCTTCCACAATGGCCCCTGAGCTCTGGGAGGGCAGGGTTTACTATAGGAGTCCTATCCAGTGACACACTATACAGTCTCTTATTTTCCACAGATTGGTCCTTCTGTGTTCATCACCCTGTGTTGCATGAGGAAATTTCACTCAATGAGAGTTGAGAGACGCATTAGTATTCTCTCTACCCCCTGTTCCACTATGATCCATGAATCTTAGTATAGAGATTCTATGGTAGATGTGTCACTTAGGGCTGGGCATCTTACTGACACTTATCCTCTGTGTGTAACCAGTTGTGGAGCTCTGTAATAGTCTCCATCTGTTGTAAAAAGAAGCTTCTTTGATGAGTATACTTGTCTGTAAATGTAAGGAACCATATTTAGTATACAATAAGAAATTATGTATGTCTAGGGATATATAAGATGTAGGGTTTTCTCTCGTATTTATGACCTCTCCAACCATTTATATTTGGCAATTTTTACAGTCCCACACATGAGTTCCCTCCCACTGAGCGGGCTCTAAGCCTAATTTGATTACCCCAAGATAAAAGTGTCACTACTGCAATGCATCAATTTAGTTTGCTGTGCTGGTCATTGTTGTGGTTATTAAGGTTTAGAGCTAGGGTTTGACCATTGATTGACTTTCTCCCTTAGCAACTTGCACAGTGTCCTCCAAAACTATGAGAGTCTTCTGGGAGGAGGCTTCCAGGTCAGTTCCAGCTCCGTTGCTCCAAGTTCTATGTCCAAAATATGTCCTGTCTTCAGCAATAGGGTCTTACCTTCAAGCTCTGGGAGACAGTCATTGCCCGTGGCAATAGCCTGTGTAATTTTGAAAGTCTCATGGACTACCCTGTCCAATGACTCAAAGGGAGACTCCTCCGAATTAGCTCTTGATGTTTTCAGGACCACCATTCCGCTTATGGCACTGCCTACCATGGGACTTGTGTTTTATACTCTTTGATATATCTTAGAGACTTTTTCTTCTACCCTGGTTAGCACAGTCATTTCTCAGTCAGTAACTGCCGTTGCTCAGGGTGAGATTTCATATTTTGTTTTTCAGTTTTCTACACGAATGGACGATGTTTGAAATTTTCTATTATATACACGTGCAACAATTAGTGAAGTGGCTGGAGTGATGCATATGTTTTATATTTCGGGAGTGGGCAATGAGTACCAGGTTTGGGTAGCTTTTCCATTCCATTAAAGGTGCACGCCTTTAATCCCAGCACTCGGGAGGCAGAGGCAGGCAGATCTCTGTGATTTCCAGGCCAGGCTGCTCTCCATAGTGAATTCCAGGACAGCTGGGACTACAGGGAGACCCTGTCTCAAAAAGACCAAAAAAAAAAAAAAAAAAAAAAAAAAAAAAAAAGCCTCACTGATTTAAGTTTGCTTGCACGTGTTTGGATGTGGGATTATTTACTGGATCAGGAGCAACTTACCAGCAGTTACATCCTTGAAAAAAAAAAGACTCTCCTTCCCGCAGAAGCCATTAATTGCCAATAGCTCCTCAGATAGGGGTGGGGCTTTATGTGCTCATCCCCATCCATGATGGAATGTTGATAGACTCTCTTCTGCAGGTCACCACAGCAGCTGTGAGTTCCTGAGTGCAATGGGTATGTCATGTCTTGAAGCGTTTCACAGTAGTATCCCCTAACCTCCAGCTCTAACATTCTTTCTGCACCCTCTTTGTCTGTGTTCCTTTGAGCCTTGTGGGGGTAGGGTGTATGTTGATACAGAGGTCCCATTTAGGACTAAGGATTCAGCAGTCACTTATTTCCAGGCCTTTGACCAGTTATGGGTCTCTGTATTAATCACTGCCCAGTATAGAAAGAAGTTTCTCTGACCAAGTTTGAGAGCAACCCTAATCTATGGTTATAAACAAATATTTAAAAGGCAGTTTGATAGTATGTCAGTTTAGCAAAGTAACAATAGAAGATTCCCTGTAGAACCTTCCCAGCCATGGGGTTTTGAGCAGATTTACAGTACCAGGCATGAATTCCTTCCTGTGGAGAAAGCCTCAAATGCAACCAGAAAGAGACTGGTTTCTTCCTTAACATTCATGCCACTATTGTACCTGTGACCACATCTTGCCTAGCAGGTCAGCATGCAGGGTCCACTGCTAGATAAGACCACTGATGCTTTGTAATCTCTCAGCAGCTTACATAGTACTATGAAAACACTGTGAAAGCTAGCCAGCAGGCAGGAAACTTCTAGGACAGTTCCAGCTTGATTTCTCTATGTCCTGCAATAGGGTTTTTCTTATTATATATATTATTTATTTATTTATTCATTTTTATGTGTATGAGAGTTCCCCTGAATGTATGTAAGTGGACCAGTGCTGTGCAGAGCCTGCAGAGTCCAGAAGAAAGTGTTGAATCTCCTGGAACTGGAGTTACAGGGGGATGGTTGGTTGTTGGCTGCCATGCAGGTGCTGGAAACCAAACCCTCATCCTCTGTAAGATCAGTTAGTGCTTTTAACTGTTGAGCCATCTCTTCAGCCCCTTATGTGCTTTTCTTAATAAAGAAATGCAATTACTGGGGCTGGAGAAATCACTCAGCAGTTAAGAGCACTGGCTGCTCTTGTAGAGGACCTGGATTTGATTCCCAGCACCCACATGACAAGTAACAACTATTTGTAACTCTGTTTCCAGGGGAATTCAATACTCTCTTCTGATTTCTGCAGGCGTGGCACAACAGGGTGTATTTACACACATGCAGGCAGTACACTGATACACATAAAATAAAAAAATATTAAAAATAAATGCAATTATGCATTTATTTATGTAAAATAATGCATTCCTTCTTCATGTAAAATAATGAAATAATTAAAAAAATCCTTTTTTTTTTGTTTGTGGTGCTGGGAGTGAACCCACAACTTCATATGCTAAGTACATATTCTACCACTGAATCACACCCCCAATTCACTCTTTGAACTTTTAATATCAATGTTTATTCCTTATCAGTCTGAATTCACAGAGTAAATTTTCTTTTCTGAAAGATCAAAGTTAAAAGCAAAATAGAAGAAACAATGTAGTGATAGTTTACCTGAATTAACAGAACTATTAGAAAGCATAATGTTAAAAAGCAAAGTGCTGCTTACAGTGAACATACTAAACTCAAACCAAAGCACTAGAGCATTAAAGAATTGTTTCAGGAACATTTTGACTTCGACGCTGCTGAGATGAATCTCTTAAATTGCATGATTGGCTGTTTTGAAAGGAACTAGTTGTATACAATATAACTCAACTACAGACCAGCTATCAATGCGAAACCTGCTGAATTTATAACTGTTGCTTCACACTTCATGCTCCTGTGTTTCTCTCTCTAGATCTACTTTCATCAGACTTGATTACAAACAGCCAAAGTACAAAAATCTAAGATTAAATCATGCTTGTTTGCTTAAACTAAATTTATGTTATAAATGAATGAGTGAACAGAGAAAATTAGCATGTAAGGATCTTGAAGACACGAAAACCATCTAAAACTGTATTTATCCTAATTGTTTATTAGCCAGATGAGAGCTTCCTTGCAAGGAGTGCTCACAGCACAAACTTCTTTTCAGCAATACCGTTTGGCAATAAGCAGGCCTGACAAGTGTAGACCTTGAGAGCAGGCTTACAAGTAATCCATACGGATAAATTGTGATCACATAAATATATTGAATTTTTCAGTCTCATTAAGATATTTACCCCCTCAAGGTAAATTGACTTAGTATCTCAAATCAATATCAGAATTCAAATCAGACATCTGAATATCCTCCTGTCTGTGCAAGGAATCTTTCCAGTAAATTATATTTACTGTTTTAGCATTTCAGTAGTAAACTAAAACAGGTTTTTTTTGATATACACGTGCATGTCTAAGGTTTCCTTGTATCACTGCATTTAGATTACTTTCATTTAAAGACATAGTACAATGAAATAATAAAAGAACAGTACTGATATGTAATCAATGATTGAAAATAATTTTTAATTTTTGAGAGTTTTACGCATAAGTACTGCATTTACATCATTTTCAACCCTCCCTCTCCCTCCTCCAACTCTTTCCATGTCTCCCCAACCCCCTCTCAACCTTGTGACAAACCTACTGCTTTCACCGAGTCGTGCTTATATATATATGTTTAGGGCTGAGCACTTGGGATTGGGATTGGATAACGTCCTGGGAGCTCATTCCTGAAGAAAACTGATTCCTCCCATCTCAGCAGCCACTGATGACCTGTATCTCTTCATCTAGAGGTGAGACTTTGTGAAATTTCCCTCATCCACGTTGGCATGTAAACTGGTGTTTTCATTATGCAGGTCTTGTTTAGGAAACAATATTGTTGAGATTTCATGGGTGCAGCCTCTCAGTCATGTCTAGAAGATGCTATGTAGCAGTAGGTATCCTGGCCCTTTGGTTCTTACAATCTTTTGGGAAGTTCCTAAGCCTTAGGTATAGAGGTTCCATTGTAACTGTTATCAGTTAGGAATGGGAACCCCATGGTCACTTTTTCTCTGCATTTTGACCAGTTCTGGATCTCTATAATAGTCTTCATCTGCTGCAAAAAGAAACTTCTTTGATGAGTGGTGAGAACTATACTTATATTCTTCAAATTGAAAGTTACCTCCCAATTAAATAGTATGTGAATTAAAGATAAAATAGATGAATTCCAGTAATACAAGAATGAAAACATATTTGAAGAAATCCTAGATTTCTTTTACTCCTCAGTCTAGATTTCTAAGAAAACATGACCCCTTTTTCCTCTTCATCTAGAAAAGTGCACAGACCAGGGTTATTTGACCTTGACTTTACTTTTGCTATGTTCTATTATTTACTTCTGACTATGAGATCAAGGATATGCCACAAAATCATTTTCATTTCTTTTTAAGGGAGATGAGGCTTCATTTCCTTAATGAGATTCACTAAATGATTTGTTCTGTTCAATAGAATTTATTGGGCACATTGTTCACATTCACAGGGCTTATAGCCTAGTTGTTGAGATATATAGATGCCACACAAGAAGACTGGGTCTTTGAAGCCTAGGGTCTTTGGGAGAGGCAGGCAAGGGAGTTGGATGAAGCAAGAGTGTCTCCTGCTCATCCTGCACTGTGACATTTCAGGATGAGTGTTGTTAAGTGTGTGGGAAAGAGTAAGACTGTTCCTAGGGAAAGAACTGTCTGTTGGTAGGTGGGTAGGGGTGTGAGGGAGCCGTGCATACTGAGGCTCTTGTTTATGTCCTCCACACTTTGGAGAATCACCAAAGGCAAAAGAAGCAAGAGGGTTAAGCTGAGAGGCATGAACAGAACCCAAGGCTGTGCTATTTGATTTTAGGGCAGTGTCTGCTCCTCTCATGCTATATTTGTTTTTTATTCTCTGAGTGAATGGGAAAGGAGTTCAGTTTACAGCTTCCCCTAGGAAGAGGAGACTCTGTAGAGATCTAAGTACTAGGGAATTTTAACCCTCCTCCCAAGCACATCCATTATATAATTAGTCTTCAAACCTTAGATTTAAAAAAAATGCTTCTTCTGAAAGGTGCTATCTTTAGTGGATTTGATTTCAAAGTCCATTAACTTAGTTTACTTCTTTTCAGAGGGAGCTGGAAAATATTTTAGCAATATATTTTGTTCAGTTCAAGCTGTGACTGGTCCTATTACCCACAGATAAAATTAGAACACAGTAATTCAAACATTCCAGAACATATTCTCACCAAGTTCTTGCCAACTTGATTCAGGTCCTTTTGTTTTCTAGAAAGTTTTCTTCTGAGTAGGTCGGCACACATTGAATGGGAACTCTAATCAAAGTTTATGGTTGATGTTCTGGTCCGTTTCCTTGTTTAGTGGTTTAAAATATTTTATTATTATTTTTGTTTTATGTGTATGAGTGTGTTTCCTGCACGTATTTAAGTGTACCCATGTTGTGAAATGCCTACAGAGGACAGAAAAGGGCATTGGATCCCCAGGAACTGGAGTTACAAACAGTTATTATCTATCATGTGGGTGCTGGGAACTGAACCTAGATCCTCTTCAAGAGCAGACAGTGCTCTTAACTGCTGAGCCATTTCTTCAGTCCCCATTTAGCAGTTTTTTGAACCTGTTGTTTTTTCAAAGTAATTATTATTCTTAATGCTTGTGGTAAAATCTACTTGAATGACTTTGATGGAAAACCTCTTTAGTTGCACTTTGCCTTGATAGTATTTTGTAGTGTGCGAGACTCACATGTAATATTTAACACTGAATGTTTAAACATTGAAATTTAAAAATTTCAAGTTGAGAATATTCTGTATGTGGAGTTGTTTCCCTCTGAGTTTTCTCCGTATCTCAGGATGCAGTGAACACAGCTCTAACTTAGATACATGTTTACATATGAAAGCATGGGCAGCGATAATTTTTCTTTTCTCAGCCATGCCCAGCCTCCGTGTAGCATGCTTCCTTTTCAAGGACAGCCTGCAGAGCTGGTAAAACACAGTGTATGTGGACAGGAGTGACTATTTCCCTTTGGAGCAGTGGTGGAAAATCCATTTGACACTGCTGGCTGTTTATCTACTAGCTGGTTCTCTCTTGGTCTATACAACCTTTTTGTCAAGCAGGACAGTGCTAAGATTTGTCTTACATAAGCATAAGAGAAACTAGATAAACTAAGCAAGAGCCCAAATGCACATGACTTAATTCTGAAACTTTATAATTGTCCTTAGGATAATCTTGACTTATGGGAAAATTATTTTGATGGGCTATGGTTTTAATTTTGTTATTTATTTATTATTACTTATATTTTTTATCCTTGTGTATATATGTGTATGCCATCTGTGTCCAGGTGCCTTTGGAGGCCAGAAGAGGGAATTAGATCCCCTGAAACTGTAGTTTCAGGTGGTTATGAGCTGCCTGATGTGTGTGCTAGGAACCAAACCCGGGTCCTCTGAAAGAACAGCACATGCTCTTAACCACTGAACCATTCCTCCAGCCCTCAGCTGTGATTTTTTAAAATTGGATAAACTTATGTTCTTTATTGGAATGAAGTAACAGGAGAAAGCTGATTATATAGTAGCATCCCTAAGAGATAAGAATCTTCGTGTCATAAATACCGAAAGCTTGTGTGTGTGTGTGTGTGTGTGTGTGTGTGTGTGTGTGTGTTGCAGTGTGTGTTGCATGCATGTGAGTGTGCCGGTTTGTACCTCTGAGCATGCCCAATGACGAGGCCGGAAGGGACATTGGGTATCTTCTATTGCTCTCTGCTCGATTGCCTTGATATGCGGTCTATCATTGAACTGTACGCTCATTATCCCATCCAGGCTGCCTGGCCATTGAGCTCTTGAGATCCTCCTGTCTCTGCCCTCTGATGCTGGGGTTACAAAAAAGCCTGGCTTTTTAATGGTGCTAGTGATTTGAACTCAAGTCATTGTGATTGCAATACAAGTGCTCTTACTCACTGAGTCATCTCTCTAGTTCAGGTAAAGCTTTTCTTGTAAAATGTTCTTGAAGAAAGGGATCCTGTAAGGCAAAGAGGCTGTAGAATCATGGTGGGCCATTTAAATATTGATACAGAAACAACAAAATTAGAGTTGACATTATTCTGTATGCAGATTTTTTTCTCTGAATTTTCTAAGTTCTTAGCATCTATGTAGAAAGTATCTTATCAACAAAAATATTATTGTTTATAGAAAAGAGTCACTTCAGGTCTCAACAATTCTAAATTTATTAATCATACAATGCAATGTTAAGATGATTACAAATGATTGTATATGATAAGACATAAGAAGATCAATTTGAATATGCAGTCAAGGAGCCCATTAAAAGAATGACTCAAAGGATGATTATTCCATCTACACTATTTTTAATCTTTAGATAATAAGTATAAGAGAGTATTTTACTTTATTTTAATGTACTTGTAAAAATTTTTTAAAGAAAAATGATTTATTTGAAATTTTTTTGTTTCAATATTTATTTTTAGTTGTTTTTGCAGATTTCATACAATACATCTTAATCATATTTAGACCCTCTCTTCTATGTGCTCCCACACATAGCCTGCCCACCAGATTTCATGCATTCTGTCCTATATGTTAAGGCCGATCTAGTTAAGTTTGTGTACCCAGATGTCCTTCTGTATGAGCTTGGCCACTGGAGCCCATTCAGCCAATCTAGCGTTACTCCCTTAAAGAAGGCTGACTCTCCCTCAGCCAGCAATGATCATTGTTTGATAATATCTTTGTGACAAAACCAAGATATTAGTGAATAAAACTTTAAGTTAGGGCTGGGAAGATTGCTTAGTGGGTAAGAGTGTTTGTTGTGAAAGCAAAAGGACCTTAATTCAAATCCCTAGCACTCAAGTAAAAGTCAGGCATGATTGCACATGTCTGCAATGCTAACGACAGAGGGCAGAGACCAGAGAATTCTAGGAAGGTGCTAGCCAACCGGCCTAGCCAAAATGATGGGCTTGAGGAACAATGAGAGACCATGTCTCAAAAACTAAGCTTAGAGTGATTGAGAAATGTACCAGCATCCTCCTCTGGCTTCTGCATATGTGCTCATGGTTGCATCCACACACATAGGTGCACACATACCACATACACATGATCACCTTTCCCTGTACCCCATATACAGAAACAAATGAAACTCAAAATGTTGGAATGCGGTTTTAGTGATTTTCACAACCCTTTGTCTGTTTATACATGAATGATAAATCCCTTCTTTCACATAATTAGGAATTCCCCAGATAGGCCTTACAAATGTTGCCCTGCTGAAACTCGATTTTCGGGCAGAAAACCCCTGTGGCTTCAGTGTACTTTTCTGCTGGATGCTACTACTTCTTGGTAGCGGTGGGGTCAGGGTCTGAGCAGGATTTGGGGCCTTGTGGTGACCCTCTGTAAGAGGAGATGTGGGAGGCAAGCTCTCTTCTGCTTGTAGTGTGCTATCTCCGAAAGACTCTTCCAGCAGTGTAGCTGTACCTCTGTGATGGACAAAGTTTTGAGTGAACATACCTTTTCAGTTTTCAGTGGTATTGCTCTGTTTCCAGGATGTGTCTAGAGAAATTTCTGAGGACAGAGGGAACTACAGTGATCACTATTCCTCCTGGCCTTTAAAGTCAGTCATCCCTTAATTAGTCTCCTCTCTGAGATACTTTTGGTCCAAAAAGATACCTGTCAGGTCATCCCTCAAATTTACCAGACGTTTCTGTGACAGACTTAGCAGTGACATGATTTGAATTGCTTCCCAGGAGGCCTCTGCAGTCTCCTTTGCAAGGAGGCTTCTCTCACAACTGTCTTAGCAGCTGAAGTCTGAGTTCCCACAGACTCAGGTAGTGTGCCATTGAATTTAACAAGTAGCAAAATGTTTAGGGGCATTATCTCTTGGGGCATTCAACAAGTATGTATCAGGTACCTACAGCAGAACAGGCATATCAATTGCCAGGTATATGAAAATATCCAAGTTATAGTCTTCATCTTAAATGAATTCAGCCTTATTAATACTTATTAGTGTCTAGCTATAATGGACTGGGATTAGTTATATACAATGGTAACACTGTAATACGAGGGAGAGATATGTGTGTGCCCAGGCAAAAAGATGAAGACATCAGATTTCCAGAGGGCAGAGGTATGCCTATGGATGAAGAGAGTAGAGAGGAAGGTTTGAAAGTCATGGAATGCGATGTAAGTTGAAGGCTGGACACAGGTTTACTGTTCTATATTAAAGACCTTGGAAATTGTGGAATCACCAGATTTTCAATGTGGCCGAGAGTTAGACTAAGCCTAAGTGTAGACTTCAGTGTCAGAGAAGTGGCTTTTGTTGGAGGAGGCAGATGTGTGATCTCCGGTTGTTCTTATTACACAACAGAAAAGAGGCAGAAATTTGAACAATGTTGCATCTGCGCGGCAAGAGGTGATGAACTGTGTATAAAGGGAGTGCAGAGGCTGTTTCGGAATTACACATTCTTAGCAGGCAGAATCAATATGACTTGGTAAGTCTGGCTTTGTGAGGTGACGGTAGGAGTCTGAGGATGCCGGGATTCCTTCTCTGGTTACCTGTATGTTGGCATATTGAAGCACAGGGCACTGGATAGGAAAAGTTCAAGTGATAAGGAACAATGAGTTGTCACAATATTATAAATGGCTAAAGGAGAGGACAGAAATGGAGAAAAGGAGATAGAAGACAAAGAGAAGGGACACATAAGCGATAGAAAAATTATGGACAGAAACAGGCCAAGACAAGAAAAGTAAGAGAAAACCAAAGAGGCAGAGTGACGCCCTAGGTGATATTTAGTAACTCCATCCTCACTTTGTGGTGCTATGACACACACACAAAAAGCAAAGGCTGTTTTCATTTTGCAACGATCGTCATTACTGTTTATTTTTCAGGATTGCAAGTCAAATAAGATAAAGATTTGACCTCTGAGATAGAGGAAAAAGTAAAGACTGGTGTATGAAAGGAGGGAGAAGAAGACATAGGCCAAGCCCAGTTACACTGCAGCAATCCTGCACTTACCGCCATCGCCACCCTTATAAAGAAATTGGCATCCTTAAGATTAAGATGCAAGAAAAACAAACTTAATGTTTTCACTGGATTCATCATCTAATTAGTATATTGGAAACCAATTGGCTGGAAAAGTTGAACAAAGAAAAGAATGTGTAGGCTTTAGTTTGCTTTGTTGATTGGATAGGTGGCCATCTCTACCTGTAGACATCAGGAAGGCACTGAAGTCTGGGATTGGAAAGAACTGACACAAACCAGTTCCTGATCATCATTTTCTTACTTGTGTCCACACACAAATGCCCATATAAGCTTACTTGACTGAAGGCTCATGTTCATATATCTGCTTCAGTGAGATAGTAAGGTTGCACCCACCGTGACTATACCACATTCAAATACGTGTTCCAAGAAGTATTTATAATTAGGTTTTATTAGCTTCTATTTTGTTCAGGGAATAGAAGCTTCACCAAAATCATGAACCTTGAAAAAATATTTTTTTCATTTATTATTTTTAATTTTATTTAATTAGTAATTAATTAATTAATTTTTTTGTCTTTTTGAGACAGGGTCTCCTTGGAGCCCCAGCTATCCTGGAACTCACTATGTGGACCAGGCTGGCCTTGAACTCACAGAAATCCGCCTGCCTCTGCTTCCTGAGTGCTGGGATTAAAGGCATGTGCCACTTATTTTTTAACTTTTACAAAGACTTTATTGAGAATTTCATACATGCATATAAGGGGTTTTGATCAAATCCATGCCCACTCCCTCCCCTCCAACATTGCTCCATCTGAAGAGGTAACCCTAAAATATTTTAAGGATTAGATACAAGCTCCCAAATACTTTTGACATTTTTGACCTTTGGAACAGAGTATGTTGCTAACAGGCCCAAGGACATTTTGACTTTGGGATCTTTTTACCCTAACTGCCTAGCCAATTCCTACTTCTTACTCTTATCACGCCATGCTCTGAAGGGGTTACCCAAATTGCCAATAGGGAATCAGGTCGCAGATGGCTCTGACTTCTTCCCCTTCAGGGATTAATTACTCTTGCCTTTACTTCTCCTTCACATCTCCTATTCATGATTCAAGGACTTTCTTTTCCTCTTAGAGACAAGAGTTATTCAATTTGGGAGTCTTTTAAATAAATATTTTAAATTGTTGAAGAAAGGAAAACATGTTTGGGTTTTTGTCTCCTAGGATTACTATGTATCAAATGTATTCTCTATGAATTCACTATTTTTTATGAAATCACCAAGGGAAGACATATTTTGAAATAAGATTTATGCTATAATATACAATCAACATCCAATTGATTTTCAGTTCCTGAAAGTGTGGCTCAAATTTGATCAATGCACAGCAGAGGATTAGTAATTAAGCAGTAGTGATTCTTTGAAGTGGAGGTGGTTAATATTATAGCAAATTGCTTTCCTGAGAGTAGTTCAGCGTTCTAATGTTTTTGTAGCTGATTTAGAGAAGAGAACCAGACTTTCATTACATTATTATTTCAGGCTTTAGCTGATGGAATTTAAAGAAAAGCACGTAAGCCTATCATTGTGAAGATGTGTGACAACCTGAAAATTACTAACTTGAGAGGCAACCTCTTCAGAGATGCGAAGACCCTGTACGTCTGGTCTCACTTGACACCTCATAGGGGATGGGCATGGAAAGTGAACAGTTGCCCTTGGCAGAAAAACAAGAGCTGGTAAGAAGTGAGCAAGCTTCAGTGAGACTGTTCTTCAAAAAGTTTGCAGTGATGCCTTTAATGAAAACGCAAGGAGTAAAACTACTCTCATACTCTCTAACACAGAAACCCACTGTTCACTTAACCAATATTCTGCATCCTTATTTTAGTGGCTCACACAAATGCTAGGGGATGCATCCAGAGGGTTAGCTTCGAGGCTATCTTGAGATGTTCTAAATTCTTTGCATGTGAAGTTATAGGGAGAGGCTGTACTGCTTGCAGGTAGGATTTGACGGTTTGATGATGATCACATTGCATAGTACGCAAGACTGAATCTGTCAGTGACACATGGATCTGAATACTTTTTGTGGGGGGACATTTAAACAACCCTTAGCAATTCAGCATGATTGAACTCTGTTGACCACAAGGAATAATGTGAACAATGGGAAAAATCTGCCAGAGTTTGTTCCAAAAGCCAAAATGATATCCCTAGGTATCTACACCACCTGTTTAGCTTATATTGAAAGGTTGAGGTATAGTGGTGAGGTTTCAAGTATGCAAGTAGTTCAGACATAGATCTGGAGGCTCTTGCAGAAAATCCTAGACCCCAAATAACGTCACACATAAATATGTGCCTCTAATATATAAAAGCTTTTAAAATAGCATAAACACAATAACATTAACGTGACCAACACATTTCACATTATTCCTTCAGATCACCTCACAACCACTTCATATTACATCGCTCCTCACTGACTGCCTTGCTACACACATACACACATACACACACACATACACACACAGACACACACATACACACACATATACACACATACACACACACACACACACATAGTTTTGTTCATTTGAACTCGGCCTCATGCATAGTACGCAAGTGCTCTACCTAAATCCATAACACCACCAGCTCTCAGAAATACCTTTTTATGCTTGTTAGACTCAGGATCTTAATAAAACCTAAACACGGCATTTGTTTTCAGTGTCCCATGTTCTCTCTCCTTTTAATTTTTCTCTTCAGGTTTAACAGTTGCATTTCTTTCTTCCTTCCGTTTATTTGTTGCACACTGTATTAGTTACTTTTCTGTTGCTGTGATAAAACATTTTCTATAAGGCAATTTATAGAAGAAAAAGTTTATTTGAACTTACGGTTCCAGGGCTAAGGGTCCATAATGGTGGGGTAGGCATGGTGGAAGGAGATGGCAGGGCAGAAAGCCCATTAATCACATCTTCAAGCTGGCACAGGAAGCAGAGAGTAACTGGGATCTGGCAAGGCTTAAGAACTCTCAAAGTCCACCCCCAGTGACGTGCTTTCTTTAGCAAAGCTACACCCCATAAAACCACCCAAAACAGCACTACCAACTGGGAAGAAAATGTCCAAACACTTGTAGCCTATGGGAGACGTTCTCATTTAAACCACCACACACGGGACTAGAGAGATGTCTCAGCAGTTAAGAGCACTGACTGGTCTTGCAGAGGACCCAGGTTCGGTTCCCAGCACCCACATGGAGGCTAACAACTGTCACGTAGCTCCAGCTCCAGTGGATCCAATGCCTTCTTCTGACCCATGTGGGCATTGCAGGACACAGGTGTACTTACACACGTGCAGGAAATACATATAAAATAAAAGTAATAAATATAATATTAAAAAAACAAACCACCACACACATTTGATAATTTATCTCTTAGACTTTTTCAAGTTCTAGATTTGAATGATTATTTCTTCTAGCATCATTCTATAGATTCTGTCTCTATATTCCACGAGTTTTCTGTAAATGGTGCTGAATAGAGATGTGTGTGTGTGTGTGTGTGTGTGTATATATCTATGAAGACCACTACCCTTATTATAGTTCTGTCATTTAGTCCACAGACCTTATATTCCACTAGTAGTCCTGATAATGTTCTTTTTTATACATTATTTTTATTAGAAGGTTTAAATTTATATTATGAGAGCTAACAAAAGATAAAAGGCATCAAAATAAAAATGAAACCCAATGGAAACAGTTAAATGCATAGAGACATGCAAAAACAGAAGACCACACTATTTTCTTAGCACTGATAATCAGAGGAGGAAATACATCTGGAAGTATTTGAACACCAGTTCCCAACATTACATAATCAAGAATTTAAAATAAATGGCCAGATATCAATCCAATCAATCCTGACTTTTTAGATTTTAAATATAGTACAGATACCAGTTACTGAGATTTAATTATGAAGTAAATTTCCTACTGACAGAAATTGTTCCTTCTCTAATTGATCCATTTCTAGTTTTCTGACATCTACTTTGTTTTACTCCCATGTAGAAACACATCTACAAAAAGAAAATAGGATCTTAGATCTTAGTACGAGAAAGACTATGTGGTGTCGGCCTTTCTGAGTCTGGGTTCCTCACTTATGTACTATTTTCCAGTCTATCCATTTTCTTAAAAATTTCATAATTGAATTTTCTTCACTGCTGAGTCAAATTCCTTCTTGCATATAAACTTTGTTTTCATCATGCTTTTATCTACTGATGGGCATCTAGGCGGATTCCGTTTCCTTGTCATGATGAATAGAACAAGAATAAACATGGGTGAGCAAATATTTCTGTAGTAAGGGCTAGAGTCCCTTGTCTGTACACCCAGGAACGGCATAGCAGGGCCATATGGAAGTTCTAGGTTTAGTTTTTTTAGGTTTTGGCTGCACCCGTTTACACTCCCATCAACAGCAAATCAGGGTTCCTCTGTCCCGTACCATCTCCAGCATTTGTTTTCTTCATGATAGTCATTCTGATGGGGTGAGGCGAACGGTTTGATGTGCATTTCCCTGAGAGCTAAGGATGTTGAACATATTTAAATTAATTAGTGGCCAATTGTATTTCTTCTTTTGAGAATTCTCTGTTTAGTTCTGTGGTCCAGTCCTTTTTTTTTTTTTTTTTTTTAACATGGTCATTTGCTTTCTTCTTGTTTAGCTTTTTGAGTTCTTTATATATTCTGGATATTAATCCTTTGTCAGATGAATATAGATGGTAAGGGTTTTCTCCCATTCTTAGGCTGTTTCTTTACCCACTTAACTGTTTCCTTTCTGCAGAGAAGCTTTTTGATTTCATGAGGTCCCATTTGTGGTAACTGACTTTATTTCTTGAGCAACTGGAATCTTATTCGGAAAGTCCTTACCTTTGCCTATATCTTGAAAGGTGCATCTCTAATTTCTAATTTGCATTTTCTCTCTCTTTTGGTTAGTTTGGCCAAGTTTGTTGATCTTGGTTAGCTTTTCAGAGAATGCACTCTTTGTTTTATACATGTGTTTGGTTGTGTTCTACCTCTCCCTTCTACGATCCCGTCTGTGTAATCAGGCTGCTGCAAGCAGAGGGGAGACAGAACATTCTGGCTGTCCGGCTCTTTCACAACTGTAGCGGCTCCTAAGACAGAGGAACTGTGGCTTTTGTGGATTCCCATAGCTGTCACTGATTCCTTGCCAAAGATTCACTCTATTGAAGTAATTATTCCTTTTGGGTTGTTCAAAAGGCACTATTGGAGTGTCCCAGGGGATTTCTACATTTCCCTTCACTGTCAGAAGAATCCTTTCCTGACCTTCAGGCCAGAGCTGGTGGGCTTCTTCTTGCTTTCTGTCTGCCCCACAGGGCTCTAAGCTTCTGGCTATGTTGAGTTTAAGTAGAGGGATGCTGCAGGGAAAGTGGCAAGCTTAACCTTCAGTTTGGAGGAACTAGGAATTCTAGTAACACTTGCTGTTACTTACTTTAAGTCATCCATTAGGCACCTTTGTACCTATCTGTTCTAGATTTTAAAAATATTTTATGTGTTTTTTTAAATTTTATGTGTAAGAGTGTATCACCTGCATGTATATAAGTGCACCTGTGTCGTGCAATGCCCTTGGAAATCAGAATCAAATTGCCCTGGAACTGGAGTTACAGATGGTTGTTAATCACCATGTGGGTGCTGGGACTCAAACCCGGGTCCTCTGCAAGAGCAGCCAGTGCTCTTATCCATGGAGCCATTTCTGCACTCCCTACTCTAGCTTCTGTAGTTGTATTTAGTGGGGAGGAAAGGTTGAACACGTATACTTCATCTCAACTGAGATCTGTATCTTTAAAAAATTTAATTAAAAAATTGTGACACATGTAGTTCCAAGTTCAAAACTCTGACCAAGATTTTCTAGAGAGGTCAAACCTCTCTGCTTGCTTTCTCTTCCCTCGGAGGTAGCTACATTTGTAAACATCGGGCTGCCTCTCATTTTCCTATGAAGAAGGTAGTATTGATATTTGCATTCTGCTTCCTTCATTCTTACAGAAAAGGCAGCACACTGGCCACACTTTTGTGTCTTGATTTTGTCCCTGTTAATTATATGTTTTCAATGATTCCGCTCTACTATATAAAGGCTTTGCCTTACCCCTTTTAGAATCTGGATAGAGTTCTACTGCATGGATTTACTAGTGATTTTATCCAGGTTTTCTTTCTCTTTTGACAGGGTCTTGGTGCACACCACTGGCTGGCCTGAGTCTATAAAGCTCATAGTGACCTCAAACTTGCGGCTTGTGCCTCACCTTCTCAAGTGCTGGGATTACAGGCGAGAGCTGCCACAATTGGCTTTCTATTTTCTTATCAGTAAGAAATATGCAACATTTCTGGACTTGATTTTGCTACTACTAATAGTCAATATATTCTTCAAACTAAGCTTTCTTTTTCATTCTCTTTGGGAAAATGGAACATATTGAGAAGCCGTTTATCTTAGTTATAAGATAAATAAACTAAAGGTGGTGCACTCATATACATGCAGTTATAAGATAAATAAACTAAAACCTTTATAAATAACTAAAACCTTTTAGTTTCAAGGTATAGTTGGTAGTTAATACCAGATATCTGTCAGTAAATAATTCTTGAATTGAGCGTGGTGGTGCACGCCTTTAAATCCTAGCACTCCGGAGGCAGAGGCAGGTGAAGTTCTGTGAGTGTGAGATCAGCCTGGTCTACATAGTGAGTTCTAGGCCAACTGGGTATACAGGGAGACCCTGTCTAAAAAAAGTAAATAATTCTTAGATTTGGTTCACATACAATAAGATGTCTGAATTCTGGAATTTGTTCTCTAAAGACACTGTTTAGTGGCAGGAAATTCCACCATCATCTTAATGTTGACTTGTGGACAGCCCTAATTACTTAAGCAGCTTTCTCCTAGCACTGCTGGGGAGGCAAAACCCTGCTGGTTTGTCAGCTTCAACTGGTAATGAGATAAGAAGTAGAGCATATCAGAGAGGATAGACAAGATGATTGGCAGTGAGGCTGCTCTACATTGCAGTAAAATACTACGAATACTGGCTAGGAAGCCAACCTCAGAGTTTGGGAATGTGGACTGTGGAAGACTGGGATAAGGTAGCGGTAGCCTGCTGCTGCTGTGCTGCCTCTTCTAAACTTCAGCCCTACCTCTACAGTCACATTTCAGTTGGTCTTAAAGGGCACAGCCCAATATTTTCTATTTCCAATTTGTTTATTTCTAGTTTAAGTGCATGTTGACCTGAAAAACAATAAGGTTAATCTCTCTCTCTTCCTGCCCCCCTCTCGTTTTTTTTTGAGACAGGATCTCATGTAACATAATCTGACCTCCAACTTGTGATCCTCCTGACTACACCTGCTAGGTACTGGGTTAAAGGTGTACACTGCCATGCCTGACTAATTTTCCATTGTGCTGACATGGGGCAGGACATTTTCTCCCCAGTAATGTCTTTCCTAGCATCTGTGCCTCTAGTGTAGGGAATGACTTGGCCTAGGCCTAGGCCTTTTCAGGGATTTTATATTTACTGTGGCTCTGTTATGGTTTTAGACAAACATATAAGAATAATCTTTGAGCAAAATATTCCATCAATAATGACATAATTAAGGTCGCCATGCGATGCATAAGACAAATGCCAAAGGGACCTGTGGCCTGCAAAGCTTTAGGCAGCAGAGGTGGCTGTGTGACTTCATCCGAAGGACCAAAAGAGTCCCTGTTGACCTCTGCTTATTTTGATTTTTCAGTCACATTATTCTTTTGGCTAATTTTAATCTGTGTTATTTTTGACAATGACACACATGTACATGATCTATTTTGGTCATGTTCATCCCTATTCGCCCTCTTTCATCCTCAACTTTCCACTCAGCCCTTTCTCCCCAGCAAGTCTTTTCTAACCTCATTTTTTTTTTTTGTCTTTTTGAGACAGGGTCTCCCTGTAGCCCCAGCTGTCCTGGAACTCACTATATAGACCAGGCTGGCCTCGAACTCACAGAGATCCGCCTGCCTCTGCCTCCCAAGTGCTGGGATTTAAGGTGTGTGTCACCATGCTCGGCTTCTAACCTCATTCTTCTAAAACTTGTTTGTGCTTTAAAAATATTTTTCCTTTTATGTCAGTCACATTATTCTTGAGCAAGGTTAATTCTTTTATATTTTGGTCTTTCATAGCATAGAAGTCCTAACACTTAACTTGAAGTATTTCTGATCCCATTTTGACTTGCATTCATCACAATGTTATGGTTTGAAAGCTGGCCTCTTTAACTCTTCCCATTTTAAAAGTGTCTTATGATTCTGCATTCTAGCATGAAGCAATTCAGTCATGTGTTCTTTTGACTGTAAAAAAAATGGTAAAAATTTAGGTAGTGTAAAGAAAGGCTGCTGCTCATCCTTGGCTGGTAGAAAGGCTATTGGACCAGCCTTTCTTGGACCAGTACTGGAAGCATGAAGGTGGCGACACTGAAAGTTCTGCTTAAGTGTTGTGATTTCCACAGTAGGATCCTTGATTGTCATTCTGGAAGTCACTTCAGGTGACTTTCTCTGCTGGTCTATGTGTCATATTTGTAGTCTTAGAAATGTAGGTTATTTTTAATCATTGAGAAGTTCAGAGGTATACATTTATGAGCTAAAGATGGCCACTTCAACATAACTATTAGCAGTTGACTCTGTGGCAACAGCCTCATGCATCAGGCATTGGTTCAGGGGCTAAAGAAAAAGAACGAACATTTCCTGAACATCTTTTATATGACAGGTAACATGTTGAACATTTAACAAAAATACCTTACAAAATTCTTACAACAAAACTTTAAGCATGTGTTATATCAATTCTTAAGTCAGGAAATTGAGATTCCAAAAGTCCAAGTGATTTGTTCAGTGGTACACAGTGATGGGAAAATATTTATATGAATTCAGGTCTGGCTCCTTGGGCTTTTTCCAATGAATCTCTGAGTGACAGAAGGTCAGTGTTTACAGGACCCTAGCCCCAGTGGGGTGGTACGGTGCTGCATAAGATGCACAAGTGTGCTTGTTAACCCCACAAATGTTACTTCAACCAGCACATTTGATATAGTTTATTTATTCTATATGACTGATGAAAAGACATTGTTTGTGGCTGGGTGTGGTGGCACACGCCTTTAATCCCAGCACCCGGGAGGCAGAGGCAGGTGGATCTCTGTGAGTTCAAGGCCTGCCTGGTCTTCATAGTAAGTTCCAGGACAAGTGGGGCTATAGGAAGACCCTGTCTCAAAAAGACCTAAAACAAACAAAAAATACATTACTTGTTAAAATATTCAGTTTATTTTTCTTAGAGTGCATACACTTAATTGTTATGTTAAATGTATAAAGAATAACAGTTTTCTTTTTATAAATTTAATTACTAAAATTATTTTAATCTAAGAAAAAACTGAAAAATCTTAAAACTTCGATCTTGGGATACTGATGATTTTGAGTATCCTGTGATATAGAATGTATGTTGAGGGTTCTAAGGCAATAAAAAATCATGAGGATGGAGGGAACAGGCCTTTGTGTTAGCTGATGAAAAGCCTCAAAACCTTGACTATAATGTAAATAAGATGAACCTGAAGCAGAAGTTCAAATGATTTATGGATATGAGCTCTTTGTCATCTTTGAGGAAAAGACGCAGCGCTTTAAAGCTTTGAGTCCTCTAAGGAGCAAGGAGGGGGCTGGAGAGTTGGCTCAGTGGTTAAGAACACTGGCTGCTCTTGCAGAGGACCTGGGCTGGGTTCCCAGCACCCATATGGTAGTTCACAGCCATCTGTAACTCCAGTTCCAAGGGATTTGATGACCTTTTTGGGGGTATTGCACACATGTGGTACACCCACATATATATAGGGAGAACACTCATACAAATAAAAATAAAAATTAAAAATAAAACCCAAGTAGCCCAGTGGACAGGGTTTCTCTGACAGGGTTTCTGACACTTCTCCAGTAAAGGAGTAACTATGGATACCCCGAAGGACAGGACGGGCAGGTGGCTAAACTTATATTAAAAGAACTCATTTCTTGCCCTTTGATTCTGAATCAAGGATGAAGTGTCAAAAGTCTGCAGGATCCAGGAGAATGGTATAGAGGAGCATGTTTTATTTTATCCGCTGCATTCTAATAAGCAGACATCTGTCTTCCTTTAAGCACCTGGATGGTGAGAGCTTAATGTAATTGACCTCGTACAGCTTGTAAAGAAAATTAGGAGCCCTGTCTCACACTGAGAACTGTAAGTTTTCATAAAGAAACTTAGCCTGAGGATCAGCTCTTCTACCTGAAAACATATCTATTTATTTCTCAAAGTGCATTACTTAGAACACTAATTCAACAAGATACTCAATGGAAAAAAATGTTCCAGTTTTAAATCTAATTTGAGAAGTTCTCTCTGTCTCTTTCTGTTTCTTTCTCTCTCTCTCTCTCCCTCCTCCCCTCCCTCTTTTTCTCTCTATATCTATATTTATAGATATGTGCATTATAGTTACATATTTATGGTAGCATTATATTTCTGTTCAAATAGTCTTTATCTCTTTCATACACATATACAGCACACACCCATGCACATATAAACACAAACACGTAAGAACACCCTTCAGTGTGGGCAGGGGGGCAGTAAGAGGAGGTTTTGAAAGGAGAGAGGATCTAAATACCATTAAATTATATTGTATAAAGATCACAAAAATTCAATAAAAAATTTAAAAGAACCACATGCATCTATCATATTAAGATTTCATAGAGCTTATAATTAAGGCAGTGTTTTTGGCGTACAGATAAACATGTGGAACAGGGTGGAGGCCTATAGCAGACCCTCACAGTCTTATGATAAAACTGGCACACAGTGCAGCAAATAAGGTATGCTCTTTCTTTTCTTTTCTTTTAAAAATTGTTTTTAGCTTATTTTATGTGTATGAGTGTATTGCCTGCGTGCATGTAAGTGCACCCATGTTGTGAAATGCCCGCAGAGGTTAGAAGAGTGTGTTGTATCCCCTGAAGCTGGAGTTACGGATGGTTGTTAGCCACCATGTGGGTGCTGGGAGCCGAACCCAGGTCCTCTGCAAGAGCATTCAGTGCTGTTAACCACTGAGCCATCTCAACAGCTTCAAGGTATGTGTTTTTCAAAAAAAGTTTCTGGATGAATTGAATATCCATATGAGTAAAAAATGATCCTTACCTCCTGAATGATCAAAGAAGTAAATCAGCATAGCTTTTAGAAGAAAACATAAGGGAATATGTTTATGACACAGAGGACAGAGTGATGTGAAGGGAAGATTTTTCTTAAATAGGATATTAGAGGGAAAGGAATAGTAAATTTTTCTGCTTGTAAATTAACTTCACTTTATCAAATGATATCATTAAGAGAATAATGAGGCAAGTCATAGACAGGGTAAGATATTTGTTATATATATATATATATATATATATATATGTGTGTGTGTTGTGGGATGCTTCACCAGAGAAGACCACTCAGATAATTTTGCCGAATGAAAATTGTTACTGGCGAGGGCTACACAAGAGTGTCTGGAACCCAAGTGTGTAGCCCCGAGCCTTCTTTAGGGTAAGATTTATACAGAAAAACCATAACCAGGGGTGAAAAATTTAAGTTCCCAAGCTTACAGGTGGAGAGACCCCTTAACAATTTCTATTCTATTAAGTAATAATTACCATTTTTCAGAAGTAAGCCAAGCGTAACCTACAGAAGCCATAAATCTTCAGTTAATAGGTGTGCTCTGGAACACTCTGACCTGTTCCCAAGACAACCGGGGTCCAGCTGACATGGATTCCCACACCCTGGGGCCAACTGCCTGATAATTTCAGAGACTAGAGTCAGCCTAAATTTTAAATGTCATAACTATGGTCAAGAAGGTGCCCTATTACATGTATATCCAACAAAAACTTACATAAAAAACAAAAATGACTATAGATCATATCAAAATGATAGATGACAACCTAATAGAAAGGAATTCAGTCAATCATGTGTGAGGACTTTTTTAAATCGTTTTTTTTGAGAATTTCATACATGAGTATTGTCTTTGCATCATTTCACTCCTCCCACTCTCTAATTCCTCCCAAGTTTCCCCTCCACTCTCTCTCAGTTTCTTGTTTTCTTCTTTGTTATTGTTGCATACACACACACACACACACACACACACACATGTTTAAAATGTACTGAATCCATTTAGTGGTGCTCATGTATACATATGCTTAAGGCTGATGACTTGGGATTAGGAATTAGGATTAGGAAGCTGATTCTTCTTCCCTCAACATCATTGAAACTCAGCATTGCCTATAACTCTTTATTTAAAGGTGGAACCCTATGAAATTCCCCCATTCACGTTGGCATGTCAACTGTTGTTGTCATTATGTATGTCTTGTTAGGCCGCCATAGTGTGGAGATTTCACAGGTCAAAGTTCCCTATGATGCCTACAGTATAGTATCTAGCAGTAGGCATCTTGTTTCTCTGACTCTTCCAGTCTTTCCCTGTTCTCTTCTGTGGTGTTCCCTGAGCCTTAGTTGTAGGGGTTGCCTTGTAGATATATCAATTAGGGGTATACATTCTACAGCCACTTATTTTCTCCATTTTGACTGGTTGTAGATCTCTGTAATAGCCTCTATCTGTTGTAAAAAGAAGCTTCTTTGATGAGTGGTGAGAGCTACACTTGTCTGTGAATATAAGTATTTAGAATGTGGTTAGAAATTACATTGGTTTAGGAAAGCAGCAGTAGTAGGTTCTTCTCTAGGCTCTGTGACCGCTCCACCTCTCTGTGGACTTGGCTAATGTATACAACACCATGCATGAATTCCCTCCTATTGAGTGGACATTAAGTCTAAATAGATAGCTGTTAAGTACCCTAAAGAAAAAAAATGCCACTATTGAACCAATAGAGATGTTTTGCTGAGCCTTCCATTGTTATAATTTGTAGGCTTTACAGCTAGGTAGGACCACTGATTGGTTTTCTCCCTTGTCAGCTTGCATAACACCTTCTGATACTATGAGAGCTAGTCTCTAAGGAGGAAGCTTTCAGATCAGTTCCGGCTCAATTACGCCAAATCTTGTGTCCTAAGTATGAGGTGTCTTCATTAATATGGTCTTACCTTCAAGTTCTGTGAGGTAACCAAGGGCTATGGCAGTAGCCTCCATTATTTTGGAAAGCAAGTGGCCATTTACATAGCCAACAGAGAAGAAAAGGTTTGCAAATTCAATCTACAATATGATCATAAAGTAATTGTTCAATTTAAAAGAGAAAATTTCAAATGCAGCAGGGCATGGTGATGCCCACCTGCAATTTTAGCTTCTCAGGAACTGGAGGCAGGAGGATTACTTGAGCCCAGGAGTTGGAAGCCAGCCTGGGCAGCACAGGGACACCCTTCTCAAAGAAAATTTCAAGGGGTGATGAATTCAATAGCAGGTAGCAGAGCAGTGAGAATGAACAAATGTAACTGCTCACAGTAACATGAATGAGTTTCATGAACATAATTTTGAGCAATTATATCCCAACACAAAGAGAGTATATTCTAGATGATTCTATTTATATATAGTTTATAAACAGGCAACATTATAGTGCTAGACCACACAACAGTAGTTACTGTGAAAAGGGCTCAACAGGGACTTTTGGAGTGCTGGTAATCTTTCTTCTTATTCATTTATTAATTTTATTTATTTATTATGTGTATGAATGTTTTGCTTACATGTATGTATGTGTACCATGTGCATGCCTGGTGCCTGCAATGCCCAGAAGAGGGCATTGGATCTCCTGAAACTGGATTTTCAGACAGTTGTGAGCTACTTGCTTTTGACTGCTAAACCATTTCTCTAGTCCCTGCTTATTTATCTGGGTGTTGGTTTCACTTTGTGAAGTCATTTGTACATTATCATATATAATTGATGTGCAACGTAAAAAGAGCCCACAAAGGAAGATATATCAAAACAAAAATTTACTTTAAAAAAGAAGCTTAGATCTCAGTTTCCAAGAACATTCTGTGGGAAATGTTGACCTAGTCACAATTTTCTCTCTGTCTCTCTGTCTCTGTCTCTGTCTTTGTGTCTCTGTCTCTCTGTGTCTCTGTCTCTGACTCTCTCTCTCTCTCTCTCTCTGCTCTTTGTCTTTTACACAGATTTGACAGGTGGGCTGGAAATACCACTTAGTAGAGTGTTGGCCTAGCATGCATGAAGAGCTGAGTTGGATTCCCAGCACTGCATAAAATAAGTACAGTGATGCATGTTTAATTCCAGCATGTGGGAAGTAGAGTCAGGAGGATAAGAGTATGAGGAGACCCTGTCTCAAAATTAGTAAGTTAAAAAAAAAAGAAAGAAAAAACAAAGAAAAAGAACACATGTCAAACAAGTTTGACTATTATACATATTGTATAGTTCAAGAATTTTTTAAAAAGATTTATTTTTTGTTTATGGGTATGTGTGTGTGCCTGCATGAGTTTATGTTCTCATTTGCACAGTATGTCCACAGAGACCAGAAGAGGGTGTGGGATCCCCTGGGACTGGAGTTAGAGGCAGTTGTAAGCTACCTGATATGGGTGCTACCTGAGCAAGTGCTGCTCCAGCTCCAGTTCAAGTTCTTTTTAGTTCCAAAATACAATACAGTACAATACAATACAATACAATACAGTACAGTACAGTACAGTACAGTACAGTACAATACAATACAGTACAATACAGTACAATACAATACAATACAATACAATACAATACAGTACAATGCAATACAATACAATACAATACAGTACAATACAATACAACACAACACAACCTCTGAGACACTTTAAAGCATTCCTAAGAGGAAAGTTTATAGCTCTAAGTGCCTACATTAACACAATACAATACAGCACAATACAATACAATACAATACAGTACAATACAGTACAATACAATACAATACAATACAGTACAATACAATACAATGCAATACAATACAATACAATACAGTACAATACAATACAACACAACACAACCTCTGAGACACTTTAAAGCATTCCTAAGAGGAAAGTTTATAGCTCTAAGTGCCTACATTAAAAAATTAGAACGAGCCCAAATAAATGACCTAATACTGCAACTCAAGACGC
>NW_008345714.1:78409-79755 GCF_000622305.1 Nannospalax galili
CACAATACAGTACAACACAACACAACACAATACAATACAATGTTATGCAAGGGAAAATATTGATAGATATTTTCTAATTAATATTCAAATTTATCATTATGCACTAAAGATACTGCAGCATTGAGTGAAACTATGCAGAAAATATTTAATGGACATTTCAAAGAAACAGAGGACTTAATTGTACCAAAACTAGATCAAATGAGGATTTCTCTTTTAGTTTTCAGGAACAAATGCAAACTTTTTACAGCTGCATAAGAAATGTACAGAACACATTTTAAAACTAACAGTATTTTTTATTTAAGTCATGGTAGTTAAATCACATTTTTAATGCTTTAGGTTTCTATTTGTCATAGAACTCTAAGTTAATTTGTACTTATGCAAGATTACCTCTTTTCTTCTTTACCATTTGAGGGGCATTTTTTTGAGGACACTGTGTGTGTGTGTTTGGTTCTCTGTATACATGCTTTTATCTTATGGTAACTAAATAATTAAATCACTTGTTCTAGAGTGTTGAAATGTCAAATGTCCATTTCCTCTGTTTCTACAGACTTCTTACTTTTGACAGTCAAGAATTCTCTAAGTGTTTGACATTCAGAAATTGGAGAGAATAGGTCAGGACTGCGGTGAGTTGGTTTGCATTTTAAGTAAGTGTGAGTAAAAAAAAATTGGAGAAACGTGTTGAATAGTAATTTCTCTTAGTTATCTGACGTGTTTCTATTAGGACCTTTTTTTTTAACTTAAAAAAAGTTATTGAGACTTTCATGCATGCATATAAAGTGTTTTGATCAAATCCACACCCACTCCCTCCCCTCCAACACCTCCCATATCTCCCCCTCCCTGTCACTTTCTCTGGCCAACTTCGTGTACTCTCTCTTTCTTTCTTTCTTTCTTTCTTTCTTTCTTTCTTTCTTTCTTATAAGAAGTTTGCTCAGCTAGGCAGCAGGAGGCCTTCTCTCTCTCTCTCTCCCTCCCTTCTTTCTTTCTTTTTTTCTTTCTTTTTCTTTTGCTCTCTCTCTCTCTCTCTCTCTCAATGGGACTTTTTACTACTTTAACATTCCACCCCTCTGAAGAGGTAACTGTAAAATCTTTTAGGGATTAGATAAGAGCTCTCAAATACTTTTGACATGTTTGGCCTTTGGAACAGAGTATGTTGCTAAGAAGCCCAACGACCTTTTGTTTTTTAAGTAAAAATGAAAACTAGATTAATTTTTTTCTCTCCCATTTCACTTAAAATTTTTTTTAGAAAATTACATTTAATTAATTAATTTTTATGTGTGTGTAAGAGAGGCAAAGACTGAGAGAGGGAGAGAGAGAAAGAGAGAGAGAGAGAGAGAGAGAGAGAGAGA
>NW_008345714.1:79902-109652 GCF_000622305.1 Nannospalax galili
AGAGAGACAGAGAGAGAGACAGAGACAGAGAGAGAGACAGAGAGACAGAGAAAGCGAGAGGATTGTATGCCATGGTATTGTATGCTTGTGGATGTCAGAGGACAAATTTAGAGACTCAGCTTTCTTCCAACATATGAGACCTGGGGAACAAATTCAGGTCATCAGACTTGGTGGTAGGTGCCCCTACCCCACTGGAACCATTTCATCAGCCCTCCAACTTTATTTCTTTTGCTGCAATTTTTGTGGAAAATTCTACCTAAGTCTTAACCTTCAAAAATTATACATTATCTTTATAATTTAATCAAATGGGATATTTTATTACCATAACACACATTTTTAAAGACATCAGAATTTTTTAGTGTGATGATGAATTAGTTTGTGACAAGACCTCTGCAATCTCCCTGCTTAAATTGCTCTTTATGCAGCAAACTTACATTTTGAAAATTCTTTTGTATTTAATCCTTCTTACTGAGATTTCTAAGGAAAGAATTGCTTAGAATATTCCAATTATTAGCCCAAACAGAAATCTTCTGTTAACCAGTGGTTTTGTCTTCTTTAGAAATGTTTGCTCTTTATATAATGTGTCGTGTGTGCCCTGTGTGTGGGCATGTGGAGGCCAGAGGCAAATGTCAGGTAGCTTCTATTGCTCCTTATTTTCTGAGACAGAGTCTCTCACTGTGCCTGAAGCTCCAGGATCTGGCCAGGATGGCTGGGCAGTGAGCCCCTGGGATCCTCCCTTCTCTGTCTTCCTAGCACTGGGATCATAGACATGAGCTGCCACGCTTGGCTTTTTCTGCGACTACTGGGGATCTGAACTCAGTTCTGCATACCCGTGCAGCAGATACTTTACTCACTAGTTATCTACACAGCTCTCCCTGCTTTATATTCGAAGAATGTATTTTCTTAGGTTTCACCATGTATTTCTTCCTCTTACCTGTTGCAGAAAATACAAATGGTGCTTAAATTGCCGAAGGGAAGGGAAGGGAAGAAAGCTGGAATGGGATCTGCTGTTGTAGCGAGGGATTAAGCACAATTAGGAAATTTAATAATTCAAATAACAAAAACCCACATCAAATCTCATATAGGCTCCTCTGAGGGAACTTACACTTTTGCTGTTGTATTGAATTTTTATGATAATAAATATTATTAAAGATGGGGAATTCCATTTCTTGTCTTTGACTTCCTGAGCCAGCAAACATTAACTGATGGATTCTGAGTCCAAGTGTTGATTATTTCATGGAACCTGTGTGAAATGGTTGTGAATTAACAGTGCTCATGAGCCTAGTGTCATCAGGGCATGCTTAATGATGCTTCTATTACGGGATATCACAATAATGTGCATTGAAAGGGAGGTGCATAAGATTTCAGGGATGGATGCTGTCTGTGCCTTACTGGTGAAGATTTTCGCACTTCCTTAGTACATTTTGAACTTGATATCAGGACTCTATTACATGTCATCAGATTTGTTTGTGTGTTTGTAACTTGGTTAGCAACATTGTTACATGAATATACATCATTTTGGAGATAGTGTTCACTATTTGCAAACAGAGATATTTACATTTTTCATAAAGTCCCTTGATACAGTATGAATGGAATTCGCTGGAAAGAAGCTGTACCTTACATGGAACATTCTGCTCGTCAGAACTGCAGTCATGTGGAGAGATCAGGATGGTATAGGTGGAGTCACACTAGCTTAGGCCATCTTTATCCCTCTGTCTCTCTTTTCTTTTGGGACCAGGTCTTCCTGTAGTCCCAACTGGCCTAGAGGCTCACTATGTAGACCGGGCTGGCCTTCATGTTATAGAGATCTGCCTTGCCTCTGCCTCTGCCTCCCGAATGCTGGGATTAGAGGCATGCACCACAATACCTAGCTCTAGCTTTCTAAAAAAAAATCTTAAAACTTTTTTTCTTTTAAAATTTATTTTCATTGTGTGTATGAGTGTCTAGCTTCCATGTATGTAAGTGCACCCATGTCATGTAATGCCTGAGAAGGTTAGAAGACGGTGTTGGAGCTGGGAATTAAACCAGGGTCCTCTGCAAGAGCCGCCAGTATCTTAACTAATAAGTAAATCCTTTGCAATGTACAAACAGACCTCTAGCCTCCACCAACTATAAGCTAAGAATGTTGTCAGGTAGCTTCTGAGGCCTAGAGCAGAGGTTTCATCACTTTGCTGTAACCCGCCTACCCAATGTTACCACCAGTGTATTTAAAAAGTGTTGTTTGGCTTTCTTTGTTCTGTTCTTTCAGAAAAAATAAAATTGTTGCCATGTTGGTAACCTGAATCTGCATTTCTGGCCTATGGTCATTCATATTTGGCTCCAGAATAAACTATCTCTGATCCCCTTTGAGATGAGAGCTGTGATTCTGTCAATGTATTTTACAGGAATCATTGGAATATTTTAAAAACTATTGAGATACACATTAAACTCCTCATAAAATGAACAGTTCAGAGACCTATAGAGAATATTTAAAGGCCCAAAAGCCATAACTGTTTAGTTAATTATTTTATATTACCTTCAGTTAATTGGAATAGGTGACTGTGTAGCTGTTTCTAATGAGAAGCTTACTTTTGGGTAACCAGATTAAGCCTAGACATTGTCAAGGCATGATTTCATAGACAAGTTACCTTTACTCCTCAGAAATATCATTGAATCCAGCTAACAGCTTATGAAATGTTAATAAGAGCTTTCTTTGAAGTTGTAAATGATCAAGCCCTGATCTCTTCTCAATGCTTCTTGAATCCTAGTTTGAATCAAGTTAGTTTCATAGAATCTGAGCACACTAGCATTTTCATTTAACGTTTGGGGTACCATTTTAACTTGTAGTCGTACACTTAGCTTGGAATCCAAGTTCCCTCTTTTCTTTCTCTTACTCAGAAATATGATTTTGCCTTTGATTTGTGCAACAACAATAAGTGGATTAAGTGATTTTTAAAAATTAGAATGCTAAAAATTAGGGAAACTGCTCATCCAGCTTTTAAAAAGCTTGAAGCAATTATACTTCCATTCAGTATCATTTATACTGTGTATTCCACTGCTTCATATAGGAGATGAATGTTCAATTAGGAGTCTCAATAGAATGTGTAATTGTATATCGGAAAACTGCAAAATAATAGGAAATGGGGAGACTTAGGGTTACAGCAGGTAGAGTGTTGACCCTGTTATACTGATCGCCTATGGGTGATGGTGGTGGCGGTTTTGACTTGTGATTCTCCCAACTCTAGTGAGAGGGAAGATGGCCCCTTAATTACTTATGTGCCAGAGACCCGTACACTCATTTGAATCTTTTTGAACATATTCTTGGCTCTGTGCCATATCCTGGGATGTACTCAGTTAAGTATTCACTGAAGCAGGCAAGGGACACTGAAGATCAGGAACCTGGAAACAGACCTTCCTAACATTTGGGAAGATTCCTGGGAAACATGAGTCTTGAAGGAAGGATATAGGTATAGTCTGGTGACAGATGAGAGGTAGAAGATGGACAGTGGAGGAGGGGGAATTTCAAGCATCTGAGGATCATGAACCCAAGAGATCATGTGATTAATGTCATTAGAGGTACCCATGCTTGGTGATCAGGGCTGTGGTATTGGTGTCCAGACACTGGCTAGGAATTTGCAAAAGCAGGGCAAGGATCCAGGACCACATGGATGCCAGGAGAGACAGTTAAAGAACAGAACATAAAGATTAGTAAGAGAATCTAAATATAAACCTGGGATTCAATGAGAAAGCAGAGCATTTGGAAATTTGGCACAGTTAGGGGAAGAATCTGAAGGGTTCAGTTTGATTGTTGGATAGTAGAGAACAATCCTTGGGTGTCAATATGGAATATCATCATTGGGGGACAGCTTGGTACTGAATGGCAGCTTCCGAGATGATTGATGTAGACAGTTATAACTGATTAGAGCAGGGAATTATGCCCCTGGGTTGTTAAACATTTGTCACCAGACAATTGGATAGAGTAGAGAGATCAAGACTTGGGCTGGTCACACCTAAATGAGTATCTGTGGCAAGTCATTCAATTCCTGTAAACTTCTATTTTCTTATCCAAATTAGGTAAAGTACAAAGTACCCAAGCACGGTGGATTCTTAATGTATTTTGTATCATATTTTAAGGTGCTTTTGGACTTACTCTTTTAGTAGAGCTGGTTCTAAGATCTGAGGTGATGATGAATTGGAACAATTGTCAAGATTCTATAACTGTGAGGATAGGGGATAGGCCAGAATTTGGGCTTCAGGAAGTTTTATACCAAGGAAGTCCCATCCCAAATAGTTAAATCCAGGAATCTTACTGTGGGAAGTTAAGAAAAAATGCAGACTAGCAACTCCTACACAGCATTGTAGCATCAATAGTGAAATGGCAAGGATTGCCTGATGCCTTTCATTTCCCACCGATGGGATGAGTTAGGTAAGAAGTCAAAGTCTGGGAAGTGGAAACTTATGGATCCTGGAGATCATGGGGATCACTGCCCACAGTCCTCAAACAAAGATTGCCTTCAATCCCAGTCAACACGCCTCACCCGCCAGCTAAGAAGACCCTAGACAGCATGAGAGAAGACAGAGCTTCTGAAACTCACCATCTTAGACTGGGTAGAAGGGAAATCAGAACAACTCTCAAACACTGTGTCAAAAGTGTTGCACTGGTAAAGAACCAAAACCAAACATCCAAAAGCCTATATATACTCATCAAAGGGAGAAGAAAACTTTACATACTAAGCACGGTCTGAAAGAAAAATCTCAGAATGCATATTCCTTTCAACTGACTCCACAGAGATACTTCCTGAAAAACAAGAATTTATTAACACTAGAGTTCAATGATGAAGAGCAGAGGGGGTGGAAAAGGGGATTTGCTGAATAAGAGAGCCAAACAGCCTCATAGAGACGAGTGCATATAGCAACAGTGATATATAATAGTTTAAACTTAGAGATGGAATAAATGTTTAACATACTTTCAATAAATAAAAGATAAAAGCCATTGCCAATATTTCTCAAAGAAATGTTCCAAATTTTTATTTTAAGATTTTCTCTATAAGAATGGGCGTGACTCTACAGTCACATAATTATTGCTATTTATTTGCAGCAGCCTTGAATGAGATGGAGAAGATGAAGGTGCAGCCCTTCACTGAAGTGACTCCTGTCAATGGTCTCTAGAAATGTTTTTTCCAGTGCAGTGAAATACATTGCATTTGAATTTGAGACAAGCCCTGAGCCTGAGCTTGTTCAGCATTAGAAGTCAGGAAGTAGAGGTACAAAGTAGTCCTGAGTTAGGAGAGAGGAAAGTTCATTAGATAAGAAATTAAAGTTTTAAATTTGGGCAGGATGTGAGAATTCAGTAGGTTAAAATGTTCCCATTACTGAACACGATAAAGCCATTTTGCATTCAGTATTCACTGAATTAAAATTATTAATTTGTCAAAAGTTGGAGGCCAAAGAATGCCACTATAAGAATTGCATAGGCAACAATTTTATGTGTCTTTGGTCGTGATTGACATATTTATGATTAGAAGCCATATGAGATTCTTTTTAATTGAGTTAAATCTCAGGATGCAGATGATTGACTACACAGTACTCATTAAACAAGGAAGCTTTTGATAATTTTCTTAATACTAATGACCAGTTCTGAAGTGAGGCTTATAAATTTTACTCCTCACTTCACTCAATATTTCTAAATCAAATCAATACAGATGTTAACCCCCACTTTCTAAGAATTTGGGGAAGTAGATACCAGTCATAGTTTGGGAATTTGGTCCATATTTCAGAATTTTCAGAAATCTTAGGTGGTGCAGAACATTAAGGATGCTCTAAGCTTTGGTTCATACTGGTCACAGTGTATGAATTTAAGGTCTGAATTTTAATGTCCTTCAAAGAAGGACAATTTTCATGCTGAGCATTGGAGTCAGACTGCAAAGTCTGGGAATGACCTGGTACTTGCTGTAAAATTCTAATGCAATTGGAAAATGGAAGCTCATGGAGCCATTAAGATCTGAAGTGTGAATTACTCAAGGAACACTATGCTTTGTAAGTCGTTTCCTAGAAAACAAAGATTTCACAAAAGACACAGGGAAAACTCTCTCTTTTTGAGACAGAGTTTTACTATTAGGCCAGACTGGCCTGAAACTCACAGCAGTCCTCCTGCCTCAGCCTCCTGAGTTTGGGGTTACAGGCATGGGACACCACACCCAGCTGTAAAAAAATCTTACTCCTGATATTTGTTTTCTTTTTTATTTCTCTTTTGGTCTTTCTGAGATAGGGTCTCCCTGTAGCCTCAGCTGGCCTGGAATTCACTATGTAGTCTAGGCTGGCCTCAAACTCACAGAGAGCCACATGCCTCTGCCTCCCAAGTGGTGGGATTAAAGGTGTGCACCACCACGCCCAGCTACTTCTGACTTCTTAAATGCTATATTCAGTGTTCAAGTAGCTCTTGACAGAAAGATAAGTATTCATGAGGTGAAAATACATTTGATGCTTCCTCTTTATGTCATTAGATACGTTTTGCTTTTTAGTTGTTTCAGTGCCTTTGAAGTAGAAAATGACACAAATCACAAATCGTTAGCATAAAATGACAATAAAAAATTTATATATATGTCTGAGTAATTTAGCAGTAACCTTACTGAGATTTTTAAAGATACGTTGAATTTAAATCTTTACTACAAGTCTAAATATGTCTACAATACTGTGCTAAAAACTATAATTCTGAACATTTTGCTGAGTTTCAAATACACCATAAGTGTTTTGATTGATGAACCAATATTGACTCCAGGCACACAGGCCATGTTCTGTTCTTGGAGCACTTCCCCAGAGCAGATCTGTTTGTGTGTGTGTGTGTGTGTGTGTGTGTGTGTGTGTGTGTGTGTGTGTGTGTTTGAAGCTATGCAGCAAAGTTGGGGACCTTTCTTGCCTCACTGGCCTGTTAGTCTTCCTCATTTCCCCCACTTCCTTCAGCTGCACCGGATGAAGTGGAGAACACATCCTACTCATGTGCCAGGTATCTGCCTCCAGCCTCTTGAATTGTTTCCATCTCCTCCCCTTTTGTAAGGATTCCTCTTACGCTCTCCTATTCTAGTAAAGGGAATGTTGATACTGTTACGTTTTTCTTATTAATTCACTGTGTCCCATAAGTGGTGCCTCTGGAATCCATGACTGATGGAAAGAATGGATGAGAGTAAGAAGAAAACGAACTGGAGGGGAAGAGATGGCAATGGATGCATGATGAACAAGAAAGAACAAAATAATGGAAAATGCTTAAAACATAAAATAAGGGATAACAGAATGATAACAGAACTTGCTTTCAATTCCTTCTGAAGAATTGTACTTCTGGGCCACCCTGCTCTGTGGTTTTCTGGTTTCTGTAATTGAACTGATGTAATTAAATGGTTATATGAATGACGTTACTTATGATTATGTAATAGAGTCTAAGCAGCTCGCTGTTGTGTGAAAGTGAATGAGGAGCCATACATTTTACCAAACAGAGCCTGCTTTGGCAGCTGCTACACTGTGATAAATGATTGGAGAATTAATTAATTGAAGAGGGTATTATACTATTAAAATATATTCCCACCAGGCAGCAATAATGAGATTCATTGTTAGTCAATGAGCATTCAGTATTCATTATTGAGAATTTCTCTCCTGGAATTATATATATTGTTTTTGAACATCTTTATTAGACCACATATTAGATATGTATTTACATGAATAGGTACCAATTTTATCTTATTATTGAATGACTACACTTTATTGAAAGGGTCAAGATCCCCCCATTTTGAGGCTGCTTTCTTTTTCTCTCTTATCTCATTTTCTCCTGGTAAATTGCTGGCTGATTCAATTAGAGACAGGTTGAATGTACTAATTTGTGACAGTTAAGATTCTTCATATGTGTAGAACAATTCATTATAAAAATTATCGAATCAGTTCCTGTTGTTAAGAGTGCATTTTCTCCCCTTTAGTAGTTCTCATTAAATGCTATTCCATGATCTTTGAAATGTTCACATAAGCTCACTGCTATTTCTGAATTCTAGAAATTATACTAGTAAAACTTGACAGTTTTCTCTCTTGCTCATTAATGAGGGAATTTGTGATTTGACAAGTAGAGTTCTTAAACTAGAACCCTATGAGTTCACTTAAGAGAACAATGACCCATCATCCAATGGAGGATGAAATACACCCATGCTTGGTGTCCTGTGAGACTGATGTCTTCCTTTCTTTCATTAGCAGGGACTACACCTGCAATGGGCTGTTCACTTTCTCCAGGAACTCCTATAAGTAGCTAGCATTTCCCCCAAGTTGTTCTGCTGTTTATCCAATAAGAAGAGAAAACATGGTGGGGTAGAGTTATTTCCCTAAAGGCAACACAGAGCAGACAAAGTGGTGCACCTTGGTCCTTGTCTGTGTCCTGTGGATGGGGCACTGGGTCTCTTTTTTTTTTTCTTTTTGACCCTTATCTAGCAAGTTTGCTCAGTAATGCCATTGTGGTGAGTTTGGAGATCCTTTATGGTGGACAAACTCCATTGCCTTTGAATTCTTGTAAACTGTGATGTGAGGTCCTTCTCTTCCTCCCTCCCTTCCTTCTCTTCCTCATGTAAGCTCACATACCTGCACACTTATGTGTATGCACTACACATACCACACCCACAACACCCACAAATAAACAAATTAATAAATAAATAAAAGATGCTGAAAAGAGTTACTCTGAGTCCCTTGTGAGGCTCTCTGCAGCAGTGAGTGTAGATCCCCTGTACTTTGTAATCTCTATGGATCTATTTGCTGACTGTATTATGAACTTTACAAAATGTATTGATAGAAATAGAATAAACAGGAAAAACCTGTTTTCTGTAAAATTAGAATAAAAGTTTAAGCTTCAGTGATTCATGATTCTCAGTGGCCAAGAGTTCTCACTGAGTTCATTTTACTATAATTCTTTAAAAGTAAAATCTCTTTATGGCAAACTGATGCTTTTCTTCTCAGGTGACTTATTATTAAATTTGACTAGACTGCTAGAAATCATATTGCCCGTCTAAAGGAAATGTGGATGGATTACATTTGCCAGAGTTCTCTGCAGAGGATTAACAAATGTAGTAAGTAGGAAGGATAATCCCACCCTACGTTTGCCTGCCATTTGAGGGCCCCAGGAAATCAATTCTATGCCTTAAGACTCTTAAGCCCTTTTACGGTTTAATTTACAAACAGAATTTTCATAACAAATTATTTTTTAACCAAATCATACTTTGAAAGCTCAAATTAAACTGTAAAAGTATCCAAAGTCTCAAAAGGCAATGATTTGTTTGATAATTTAGTCTATCCAGAGCCCCGTCCATTAACGAAAATCTCTTAGATAATAATTGGTTTCATAACATGAATCCTAGCATTTGAACTATTACTTATTTTTAACCCAGGTATTGTTTGCTCTCTGGTTTTTATCCTTAGTAAAGCCATTGGGAACAAACTTGAGTTTGAGAAATCATACGAGGCACAGGTAGTAGGGAGAACATTGAGCTTTTTCCTAGAAAATTCTGGATTCCTTTTGTATCTTTACAAAGATACAAAATGCATACAGAATGCTTTGCAAGCATTTCCTTGTTCTGAGTACACTTAGACTGTTAGAGGAGAAGGTTACATAACAGAGTGTTGGTAAAAGAAAGGATCCATGCACTAACCCAGAAAGATGGTTGGAAATGTTGAGCCTGAGCATGTTCTAACGGGGGACCTAACCCTGACTTATGTTTCTAATGTGAGGAGTGAGGTGCAGTGCTAACCATCCCCACAGACTGTCTTCATTCCATCAGCACTGAGCAGCTCAAGCTGAACAGCTCAAGCACCTGTGATCAGCATACCCTAGTTGCCATTCTTTAATTGCCAGGAGTCAAGTATTTCTTTTAAATCTTTAATGGCTGCCATTTTCACTGCTTTTTGTTGTTGTTGCTGTTGTTATCCATTTGTAGTTAATAGTGGGAAATAGCTGTGGTTTGGGGTGGAATGGCTTGTTAGAAGTGAACATTTTGAAAGGTATTTTTAATTGGTGAAAGGAAATGGCTTAGAATAATGCTGCCAGAGACAGTGGAAATTGCCCATTTTGAAGGTGCCATTCTTTTTTTAAATTTTTTATTCCATGTGTTTGAGTGTATTGCCTACATGTATGTGAGTGCACCCGTGTTGTGCATGGCCACAGAGGTCAGAAGAGGGCTTTGGATTCTCCTGGAACTGGAGTTAAGGATGGTTCGTAGCTGCCATGTGGGTGCTGGGAATTGAACCCAGGTCCTCTCCAAGAGCAGTCAGTGCTCTTAACCACTGAGCCATTGCTCCAGCCCCTGAAGGTGCCATTCTTATAAGCCAAGAATTTGCTATTTAAAAGCTATCTTGAGAATAACCTGTGATATAATTTGAAATAAAGACAAGAGCATTATAACTGAAAATATTGTTGGGTGTGGTGAATTTGTTAAGTGAACGACTTTGATAAAGTTTTATGCACAGGCAGAATGTATCACTAGATTTCTGTGTGGTGATCTGCTTTTCCTTTGTAATTTGTAGTCCTCAAGACTTTTTTTTTATAAAGTCCATTTTTAAACTTAAAAGAAAAGACCCTTAAGCTCACAGTCATACAATATTATTTATGCTCCTTGCTTAACTTTAGTTCTCTGACTCTTTTTCCCTCTGATAATTTCATTTTCTTTTCTTTCTAGTGTTAGTGATTTTTATCCACAGCTCCCCTGTACTCCACTACATTTTCATACATTATGACTTTTTTTCACCATTTGAAAAAAATATTTGTTGAATTTTTGTGAAAACTTGGTTTCCTTGTGGTCATCTACTACCTTTGGCTCTTATAATCTTTCTGCTCACTTTTCTGTAGTAATCCCGGAGCCTTTAGAGGAAGAAGTTTGATATAGGTATCCTATTCAGGGGTGAACACTATGCAGTCCCTTGTTCTCTGCACATTGGTCTGTTGTGGGTTTCTGTGTTAATCACCATCTGCTGCATAAGGAAGCTTCTCTTGTGAGAGTTGAAAGATGAATTAATCTATGGTATAACAGTAAGTCATTTAGGAGTCAGTTTAATACTACATCTATTTAGCAGAAAACTAGTATTAGGCTGTCCTCTATGTCCTATGACCTGTCTAGCCTCAGGTTCCTAGGCCTGATATCAATGTCAGGAAGTGGACTTTAAATGCAATTAGAGTGGTTGATTACTCCCATAACTTTCATGCCACTATTGCATTGGTGGGTATATCTTGACAGGCCAGCTATTGTCATAGTTCATAGGACACATAACTGGGTAAGGTTGATGATTATTTTTTCCTTATGGCAGCATGAATCACACCTTCCATCATTATAAAAGCTAGCCAGCAGAGATGAGGCTTTGGAATCAGTACCAGCTTGATTTCTTTTTGTTTTTTGTGTAGCTAATGTATGTAGTGACTTTTTGAAAGGAGGAATTACAGTGTAATTGTGTATCCTTTAAGGAATGCCTACGTACACAAAATATTTGCCACAGGATTTTATTAGGTAAATACATGAACTATTAGTATGTGAATACCTGGTAATTATGTTATGTGAAAACCTTCTTGGTAATGTATTTTTAAGTTTTGTTACAGAAGATTATTTTGCATATATTCTAAAGCAGAACAACTTTATCCTGATGTTTGTTCTTCCTCAACAGAATAGGTTTAATTGCAGACTATGCTTCTTTCCACAGTCCCATTGCTGAATCATTGTGTTATGTGATTGCCCTGGCATCTAAGTATGCATACATCAGTTCACCACCATTAATGACCTACTCTTACACAGTGTGATGGACCTTGTGCTCTATCTTGTCTGCATAACTGAAAAGTAAGTGATCACTTTTCCTGGGTGTTTACTGACACCGTTATTATCTTACTTTTGGTTACCTGGCCATAATAATACATATACCTCCCGCCATCCTAAGGTTGAAGGTAAGTTCTATATGGAACTTAATTACCATGTCTTAGAAATGACTCCATGTAGTATTTATTAGAAAGATCAAAATATATTTGTTGGACAAATGAATCATACAACAAGCATAGGGTTGGGGACAAACGCATAGAAACCTGGCTCACCATTCCTGAGAGCTGTGGAGTGCCAGTGTATAACAGGAATGCAGTAAACAGTGGGCCAAGCATAAACAGTGGTGCAGTGTGGAGAAGCTGGGCCCACACATGACACAGCAGCTCCACCTTTTTAAGCAGCCTCCAGGACCTGGACTGTGCTTAGCCACTTTCTTTGGAAATTCTTACACAATCCCTCAATCCCTTCAAAGCTACCTTTTTTTTGGAGACAGAATCATATTCTGTTACCCAGGTATATTAGATACTTTTTATTGCTGTGACAAAACACAGTGACCACACACAACTTGTAGAAGGAAGAGTTTATTTTGTCTTATGGTTCCAGAGGGAGAGTCCATGATGTTGGGGGAAACATGGCAACAGGCAACAGGAGTAGGCAGCTGAGACCTCACATCTTCAACAGTACACACAGAGCAGAGAGAGATAACTAAAAGTGCCATGAGACTATAAACTGTCAAAGCCTGCCTCAAGTGAAGCAAGGCTGCTCCTCTCAAAGGTTCCATAACCTCTCCGAACAGCTCACCAACTGGGGACCAAGATTTCAGTTACATGAGCCTATGGGGGGTCATTCCCCATTCAAACCTCCACACCAGGCTACCCTCGAATCTCAGCATTTCTCCTGTCTTAAGTGCTGATGATACAGGGGAAAAACAGCATTCCCTAACAGGTCCTTAGTTTCAGTCATAAAATAATTTAAAAATGAACTCAAATGGAAGCTTTGGGACAATTTTATTGGAATTTAAAGAAAAATCCTAAGGGCAGACAAGTTGTGAATCAGGGCATCTTCCTTGAGCAGAAGAATGGAGGAGAGGGAAAAAAAAAACATGAAGCCATGCTGGTTTAGAGCCTGCATGGAAGTCAGACATGTGGCAGACATGGCACAGCGAAGGAGACTTATGAGAAAAATTAAGGAAGTCCAAGACATTGGGGAAGTCCAAAGCATTAGGAAGGCACGCTTTAAAAGGGATATGAAGAAGAAAAGTGGGCAGGGCTTATGGAGTGCCACATATTTGAGACCCAGATCCACGAAACTGCACCTAAAGGTGGGGCTTCTGAGCAAGAAAAGTTCACCCTCTCAGTAATGCACTAGCCCATCTCTTCAGCATCATTTAAGATGAACCCACCTTCCTAGGAGTGGTCCTATGACCAGGTGATTGACCAGTGACACTAGAAAGGTAGGTCATCAGACAGACAGACAGACAGACTAGAGATTTTATTTTTTGACCAGTTAATCTTATGGGGCTTTTGATACTCTAACACTGAGATTATAGGAGTGAGTCACTACATCTGCTTTAGAATTCCTTTTCCATAACTTTGCAAGTCAGAAGTCTATTTAGTACTTTTTATTATTTTTATTTTATGTATATGAGTGTATCACCTGCATGTGTCTAAGTGCACCAGTGCTGTGCAATATCCACAGAGGTCAGAAGAGGGTGTCAGATCCCCTGGAACTGAAGTAATAGTTGTTAGCTGCCATGTGGGTGCTGGAAATTGAACATGAGTCCTCTGCCTGCAAAAGCAGTGTGTGCTCTTAACCACTAAGCCATCTCTCCAGACCCCATATATATACATATAATAATAATAATAATAATAATAATTATTATTATTATTATTATTAGCAAGCCAGAAGTCTTCACACTGTGAGAAAGGCTCTGGATTGTGTTTGTCATCTGAGTTTAGAGGAAGAGAATTCCCCGTCTTTTTAAATGTGTTTCTCAGAAGAGGTTTTGTACTGTGTTCACGTCTCCTCACATAGACTTCTAGGAGCTTTGCTTCCAACTTTAGGAAAGGTATAATTCAGATGTTGAAATAATTATTTTGACAGTTTAATATCTCCTCTTATTAGTAAACTGACATTTGGTTTATAAATAAACTTGGGATTTCTAAGTATCTGATTTTTAGCTGAAAAATTCTAGATTTGAGCTGTCAGGAAACATGTTGAGAAAAATGCCAGATGCATAAATGTCTGATATTCCACATTGTGAATGTTTTGTTGTTAACACACTGTGGTCTGACCTGCATGTAATTAGTTCTTCTCATTTCTCAGGTCTGAAAAATATGTCCCAAGGAGGCTACCATTGACTGAGAGCTTTCGGGCCTTAAGAGTCTTTTGTGTTAAAGACTTGATCCCTAGTTGGGGGAGCCAGTCACTGAGAAGTGGTTGGATCCTGAGGGTTCTGACCTAGTCAGAGGATTAACCTCTTGATAGATTCATAATACCATGGCACTATTGACAGATGCAGCCCAGCTTGAGGAAAGAGGTCACTGAAGGCATTTCCACAAAGGATTATCTTGTGCTTGTATCCTTCCTGTCTCACTCTCTGTTTCCTGGCCACGAGGAGGTGAGCATCTCAGGCCTCGCTGCTGCACGTTTCTGCCTTATTGTAGGCCTAAGAGCAATGGAGCCAGTCTAATATGATCTGGGGCATCTGAAAATGCTAGCCAAAATAAATCTTTCCTATAAGTTCTCAAGTACTTGTCAAGGGATGAAAGGCTAAGAAACACCGCGGAAGAGCCATCTTGAATAGATTTTAGCAGGTCTTTTACAGGAGTTAGATTTTGTTTTATAGGGATGGCACACTTTTCTATAATAAGCTGGGTAGTAAACATTTTAGGCTTTGTAGATCATATATTTTAGTATTTACTATTATTAGTAAACTGGTGTTTCATTTATATGTACCCAAGTTTAGTCTCCGTCACAATGACACAGCTGTTATTTATCATTGAAGGAATCATGGACGATATGAATGAGCATGGCTATATTCAGTGAGACTTCATTTATGGATGCAGAAAATTTGAATTTTATGTAATTTCTACATCATAAACAGCATTCTTTCAATTTTTTAAATTGCTTGTACACAAACTTTGCAAAACAAACTGTCCTAGTTTGTTTCTTCATTGCTGTGACAAAACACTCTGACCACTACCAACTTGGGGAGGAAAGGTTTTATTTGTCTTACATCTCCCAGGTCGCAGTTCATCAGGGAGCCCAAGGGAGGAACTCAGGACAGGAACCTGGAGGCAGGAGCTGGAGCACAGGCCAAACATTTGCTTGTACACAAACTTTGCAAAACAAACTGTCCTAGTTTGTTTCTTCTTTGCTGTGACAAAACACTCTGACCACTACCAACTTGGGGAGGAAAGGTTTTATTTGTCTTACATCTCCCAGGTCGCAGTTCATCAGGGAGCCCAAGGGAGGAACTCAGGACAGGAACCTGGAGGCAGGAGCTGGAGCACAGGCCAAACAGGCCCACCTGCCCAGGGGTGGCACCACCCACAGTGGGCTGGGCCCTCCCACATCACACATCAAGAAGAAGCCCTTCAGACTTGGCCACAGGCCAGTCCAATAGAGGTAATTCCCTGATTGAGGCTCCCTCAACCCAGGTGTGTCAAGTTGACACTAAAGCTATCCAGCACACAAACTGTGGGTTAGATTTGGTCCACAGGTAACAGTTTTCTGACTTTGGCCACTATCACTGACAAACTATCATTGATGAATGAAGAGCTCTAGTCTGGAGGAAATGTGATTTTAAAAAAAAATTATTGAGCTTTTGTACATTTTATACAACAGTTCTTAATCACCCCCTCCCCTGCTGGGCCTCATGCATACTGGATGTGCCATCGACTGAGCTCCTTCCCATGCCTGTTTCATGAATCTCAGGGATCCAGTGAGGGAAGATACGTCCTTCTCCTTAAGCGTCCATGGACTTGAAATGCCTCACCTTATAGAGCCATCTAAGAGTTCTCAAAAATAGGGAAGGGATTTTTGTTACATTTCCCAAATAATAAATATCTACCTCAAAGGCCAAGAATGAGAATTATTCATAACAAGAAACATGAAATTTGAAGTACAATATTCTCATTATTGCCTGTTGTAGTCTCATTACTGAATTGTAAAACTTGCTTAAAAAGAAATAAGCTAATATAGAAAGTTAAACACTCAAATATAAATGTGATTTGGTAAACATGCCTTGGAATACAGTAAAATTCAAATAGTTTTAGTTTTAATGAATAGAGTTCAATGACTCTCCAAACCCAGATAATTAGAAGAGTGACTGTCTAAATTCTTTCTAATGATTTCAACAAATTTTCCTGAGAGAACCCAAGAAATAAAATTAAGTTCTATCCACTTTTATATAAACTAAAAAATCTAATGATACAAAATGAAAACATATTTAATATTATTTTCTATGGATTAAGGGACTTTGAGAAAATACTGATGTCTGTTGAGATGGTTTCAAATCATTTGTGTGTCTCTTTTATCTACCCTGATATTGTAAAGAATAAATTACGAAGGAAATTTCTACTAATTGTAAGTTAGCATTTTCATTGCTTGTTGAGGTTTTGATCTTTGGAAGTCTGGGATTCAGAATTTGAGTATGAAATATCACTCATTAATAAATGTAAGGAAATTACAATGTGGTAGAGGCGCTGACATTATCTTTTCTGGAAACATTTCTAAATGTAAATTCAAAATTTAGTAATTTCACTTTTGCTCTTAAGTTTACATGGCAATAACCATCTGTTAGTTTCTGCCTGTTTCAAAACAAAGTTACAGTAAGGGAGGCCACGGGTAGTTTGGAATAGAAATGAACCCAAAATTTCTTCAGAAGTGTGTGGATATGTTTATGTCTCTTTGCCTGCTTGTTCCATGTAGCAAGTTAGAAGAATGTGAAGCTGCCAATTTAGCATCTGTAACATTTTCTTGCATTTCAGCACAGGACTATTATCCTGGCTCATCGAACCTCTGGCAAGCATGCACATCTGTTCGCTACTTCATCTGCAGCGTGCAACCCTTTTAATACCTAGAAACTCAATGGAACAGGAGTTGTAAGTAATTTTTATGAGGATACACTGGATATGTGTAAGTTGCTTTTAGGATCTGTTACAACCAAATGCTCAGTTGACTCCCTAACTCATCTACTGAGAGGTCTGCTGTAGCATCAGAAAAAACAAACAAACAACAAACAAGAAAAAAACAAAAACACTGAAGTTAGCAAAAATTTTTCCCAATAGGACTTGATAAAATCTGACAAATGAGCTAAAGATCAAAATAACAGAAATTTGTGAAAAATGTGTTCTATTAACAGAGCCTACATTGGCTAAAGGAGGTGATTAAATGATAATAGTTTTAGAGACAGTGACTATGTTATCTCTAGGATTAAGTGGGCTACATTTTAAGTCACACAAGAAATTGTTCTGTATCTGTATTTGTAGAGCATGCGTCTTGGTATGGAGGGTGTGAAACGGAAGATCCAGACCTGATTTCAGTCACCTGAGGAGTTAGGGTATCAAAAGGTAAGCTATGCAGTGCCACCTCTAGGCTGGAGGAGCATGGATGGTGAGAGACTGCCTTTCTCTCCTTTCTCAAGCCCTGGTGCTTTACTTTGTACAGATGCTGCTGTTCAGGTTGCTGGCTGTTCTTGGTTGCTGCTACCATCCAGTCTAACTCTTCTGTGCTGTTCCCACATCCCTCTACTGAGCGATGGCTGCTCTTGATGCTTTGAAAGCTGTTGGGAAATGAAAAACGGAATGGCGGCAAATATTCTAGAATTTTACGAAGCTCTTAGACAGATTGCATTGTAAAAGCGTAATACGCTATTTTTATTTTTTAATATTTTTATTGATCTGAGAATTTCACACAATGTACTCTTATTGAACCTCTCCTCTTGTTTTCTTTTTTTTTTGTTTTGTTTTTTAGGATTTCTGAATGTGTGGTGGATTGAATTCACAACCATTCAGGATCTAGGACAGAGAGAGAAGCTTCCCTTTGAGTCCAGTTTCTGTAGCCACTCAGATCTCTGCAAGTAAGGGGCAGTCTTCCTTCTGAGGACCTCTAGACCATATGGCTTCTCTTTCTATGTTTCACACATAACTGGAAAATTTGAGACTTTCTTTACAGGCCTTTCTTGCTGTATTATACTAGAATGTTTGCCTTACTCAACATAGTTCAAAGTAATTTTTATCTTTTTAAAAACAATCCTCATTTAAAGGACAGAGATTCATTATAAAAGATTAACTGAAAATGTACACTTTAAGTTGGGTATGGTGATTCAAACTTTTAATCCTACCAATTATAAGAAACAGCAAGACAGCATCTTCATCTCATCCTCTCTCGCAGAAGCAAATGCCCACTGAGTAGCTGTCTTAGCCTCAGACACATATTTCACTATACATCTAGTGGTCACATAACCTCTGTGTCAGCCTTGTGACACTCTTGTCCTTTACATGTTGCTCTCACAGGCCACAAAAGTTGCTCTAAACCTTTAACGTTTTTTAGGGCATCTCTATACTCAGGCATCGGACTGTACTCATCAAGCTGGAATGCTACCCCATACCATACAGAGGAAGACACCTCACTGGGCTTTCCCCCATAGACTTGTCACCCAGATTTTCTTTCTGAGCACTCAGCTTTGACTCCATGTGTCATCTCCCATTGCAGAGGTCATGTACTGCTGACACAGCTGAAGGCACACTGCCCCATATCATATGGGAAAAGGCAGCCATATCAGGATTCACACACTGCCCCAGTGGATGCTCCTCCTTCAGGCTGTTCATTTTCTGTTGCATGCCTTAATGCCCAGAGCTAGGACCATGCAGCCACTCGTCCCAAACTCATTTTTGATTCTGTCAGTCCATGTTAAAATGTCAGTTTGTTACAGAGTTTGAAACCACTGATAAAAGAATCAATTCAAATTTTAAATAAATAAATCCTTTTTATTATGTATTATGTATTGCCTGCATGTAGATAAGTGCACCCGTGTTGTGCAATGCCCGTGGAAGACAGAAGAGGCTGTCGGATCCCTTGGAACTGGAGTTACAGACGGTTGTTAGCTGTCATGTGGGTGCTGGGATTCGAACCTCGGTCTTTTGCAAGAACATGGTCAAATTTATTAGGGCTATAGCCACCTGTGGTTCCTTAGTCAGATTTGGGACCTACAGCCCTGAGGAGAGGGTGAAACTAACTTATAAAGGTAAAACCCACAAATACCATAGGCATTTCATCACACATGAGTAATGTCAGTTGGTCCTGAGTATGGTCAGGATGGACTAAGTTAGCAGATAAGCAAACTACAGAAGCCAGAACAAGGTTGTGTTAGTCCTTCTCTTAACAGATGTATAGAGACCTTGAAAGTAAGGCACTTTCTGATTACTATTGTTTTTTAGGCTTCTTGGCTAGGCAGAAGCACAGCTGCAGTGTCTGGGAGGTGACCGAGGTCAACTACTCCAAAGAAAGCACTCTTCTAAGGGGAAGTATCTATGTTCAGGCAGTTAACCTGGAAGCTGGCTGTTATTCTAGCTTTTGAAATTTCAAGTGGATGCTTTATGCAAAATGAAATTACTTTGGCTATTACAATTTGGGGGACTCCATTTGGGGCCATTAAAAATTATGTTATGTGACACTTTTCCTGAGGTGATATGAAGAAATGTGTGCTCATGCCAGATAAGGAGACAATGACAGACCAAAATAAGGATATCACCAAAGTCCAATTTGGTGAACTAATGAAGTTTATGGAGGGTTATGTACAGGAGTCTGCGTTAGAAGTTACAGGAACCTCCATTTCTGTGACTCAGACAGCTGCATCACCAACAGTCCATGGAATCATGGGTGACAGCTGGCAAAAGCTGGAAACCTAGAGTCACTGCACAACTTGCAAGCAGCTGGACAGGTTGGAGACTGTCTCTTTCAGGCAGCTCAGCTAGCTCGAGCCTCTTCTAGGCAGCTCAACTCATCTGTCTCTCAGCAATCCTTACTGCTTATATATGCCTGGGAAAGGAGCTTGTGCATCGTGTCATTTTCAGGGACTTTCTGAAGCCTTTGAGTTGCTTACTTCTTGAGCTTAATGAGCTTCTCTGCAGGATGGAAGGTTCATCTCCCCTTAGAACATCCTATGTCTTAAGGAGCTTTCCTCTAAGGTGGAAGGTTTGATCTCAGGAAATTTCTATGCAGCAGCACCCTATATGGCCAAGAGGGAGACCCATAGTGGCAGATAACAACAATGATCTAGGCCACCTGCATGCACACTTACTTGTGCCTTATTTTTATGTTCATTTTAATCTGTCATATGATGGTTTACTGCTGTGTCTGCCCAACAAGGTGAGTGGTTTGATACAAGTCAGCTCATGATGATGGGTGGTTCTGGTCACATGATCACATACCATTCCTCCGGCAGGTACTTTATCCTTTAGAGGCATGATCTTAATCCAGAACACCAGTGGTTTATGTGGTGATTCATCTATTAAGTCTATCCACAGATCATCTTTTCATGCCAGACACTCTTAACACCATACGTTGGCTGGTGTCCAAGCAGCAGGGCAGCATGGATTTCAGTTTATATGTGCTGTACAGAACCTCCTTAATTTACCTTTCATACTTCAGTCTGGCAGACTTCTGTATCTCTTGATGAGCTAGCTGGCCAGAAGATTTCTAAGTGTGAATATGCTGCCTGTAGAGCTCAGGGAGGTCCACCAGAGGAGAGGTGCAAGATGCAAAAGTTTGCCTTTTGCTTTAGAAGCTATGTTCTAGTGGATTCAAGAACAGAACCCTTAAAACCTCCACTGATGTAGTAGGTTCTCTTATACTCGTCCTCATGGGCACGTTTGTGTTATCAAGGTTTCCATGGTGTTTGTCACTTTTTGCTCACAATTTCTAGTGAACATGATCTTTTTAATATAGTGGACCAATTAGATTTTATGTCAAGTGTTCAACATGGTTCATATCACTTCAGAATATACTATAATAGAGGAAGGCAGAGTTAAATAGCCTTGGGACATAAATGTAAATGTAGTTGTTTATTTCAAGTAAGTGGGAACTATTTCTGTTATTTTTCTTTTACAGAGACAGTGGCTGCCCACCATATACTCAGAGCCATATTAATTTGCTCCAGCACACAGACCACATCTGGTATAATAACTATCCCTGAAGTCAATGAGCAGGTGAGATTTTAGTAGTCAACTCTCATCCTCCAGGGCGTTTTTTCCCTGGAAATGTAACATTACATTTAATGTAATGTACATTAATGGAAATGTAACAGAGGGCATCACTTTTGCATATGTTCTAAAGGGCAGCACTAATCTCTGTCATTTCCTCTGGGATGTAGTGTTGTTTGGCCACTGGTGTTGGACCTTATCCTATAGGTCACCATGGGCCCTCTGCCAGCTACCAGATATAAGTATGATCATTTTAATTGTACATTGAAGGTTCTTGAAAATGGCATTGGGTATGTGTGTGTATCTGGTGGATCCACTCTAAACTGGACATCAGCCACCACTCTAGGGATTCTACTAAGCAACTGCTATGTACTCAGCCTCTATAATTTTAGCATGTTTCCTCCTCAGTGTTATTCAGGATCTCTGCTCCATGACAGCGTTGCCAACCATCAGCTCCGGTCTGTAGAGGGTTGTTTAATGAAGGTAGTGCCCTTCTCACTAGCACATCCCTGATTGCCTTGGAATGGAGTGTTCTCCCAGAGTCTTGTAGAAACCTAGTTAGCCAGTGAGATTATTGATCTATAGTATATTCTCATGGGAATGCCCAGTTTTCTGAGCCTTTATACTTAAAGTTGATGATGAATCACACAGCCTATTCTTTTACCATAGCAATTCTAGAGGTTCAACAGCAGATAGCAAGGGCTATGGTTTTGTTTCCTGCTTTCTAGAACCATATATGAATTTATTTACCACAGTTTAGATGCCATTCATCATGTTCCTTGTCAGTGTCAAAATTCTGTATCATGGGAAGGTGCCCTGACAGAGGTCCCTTTTCAACTTTACATTCAATTCCCCTTAATCCAGTATTAACATCCATCTGCATGTATAGAGACTGTACTCTTGCTGCTAAGTCTTGATTTGACCCTGAAACTCCTCCAGCAGTTAGTCTCCTTTCTTCTTCAACGGGCCCACTGAACATCAGTTGCTGCATTATCTTCAGGAAAGAGGCAGGGTTAGCCTTTAGCAGGGAAGAAGTGGAATGTTTTTCAAGTTCAATGATTTGACTGCACTGATCTGAAATCTCAGAGTCCCATTCTCCCAAAGAAATCCTTCATTTGGGTGTGGCAGATATGCTGGCACTGAATTTTGAACCCTTCTCAGGGTTTTAGTGTCTCTAAAATTATTCTGGCCCTGACTTTCAGCATGCTCTGTTTTCTGATTGTGGGAAATGTCAGTGTATATAAAATATTACTAACCAGGCTCTCTGATTTTCATACTTTGTCGTCAGTTGGTCGCGAGTTATCCTTAACTTTGCGTTTCTCTAATGCATCCATGGCTCTTTTAAGAGTCATCAGATGCCGTTATCCATCTAAAATTACTGCTCCCTAAGTTTCTCAAATTCACTGGAGTCTCACTTAGCAGCACCTTTCTGTCAGTTCCATGGACATCACATTGCAATTCATACTGGTGAAACTTTTAACAACTGTGACATCTTAGCATACTATGTACTATCCAGATTCCACCTACTACCAGACACAGGATCCTTATGGCCAGCTTGCTGGTGGGTGATTCAGATTTGAGATCCTAATTTTGGAGTCTGCCTCTTCAGATCATTAGAGGCACCACCTATTTTTGGTCAGGTTTCCCAGGAAACAAGCTCCGAGAAAGGGATTATCGTGCAGGAAATTTTCTGGAGCATGCTCTCCTCATAATACCCATGAGAGAACTGAGTGTGGGAAGAAGTTTGTTGCAAGCTTTGGATGGTCTTTCAGAGATCTCCCAGACTGACACCAAGAGATGAGGTCCTTGTAACTCTCTATTCAGTCACTGATGTACATTCGTGTCAGACAAGAATCATGACCCTGAGTAAGGAAGCATCTTTTGAATAAGGGTAATTTAGGGGGAAAAGACTCAGCCGCAAGCTGTGCAATCAACAGAGAAGTCCCCCAAGCATCAGGGTAGATAAGTGTTCAGTTGTGAGGGGACATAGCACACATCTGCTCCAGTCACCCAAACCGGGGTAATAACACATACTTATTAATTTTTTCATTAGTAAAATGTAATAATGGTACATCTAGTGCATAGAGAACAATACTTAACACAAGATGAAAGTATTTAATAAAGCAAATTCTTAACATTGTGTTGCCTCTTAGAAACCTAATTAAATCTCCAACCTAATTGTTTTACATATAATTTAAGTCAGAAAATGTAATACTTTTAAATAAGGGAAATTATTTGTGCATTTTATTTTTGTTTTTGGAAACTGGGTCTTTTTATGTAGCCCAGGCTAGTCTTGAATTCTTGATGATCCTGCCTGAGCTCCACAGTGCTAGAATTACAGCTGTGTACCACCAGGACTGGGAGAAAAATCCATAAAAATTTAAGTATTGATCTGTAAGTTTAATAATCTCTTCTGTTATATAGCACTCATTAAAATGAGTTTAAACTCAGGATGGAACATGATTTGGTAAGAGAGCTATAGAAAGACCAGTCAATTAGTCACTGCAATAGTTGAAGGAGATATTCAGATTACTCATTTACTATTAATCTCGGTGACATACAAATCAAAGCACCCTCTTTCTTCTCTCGGCCCAGGAATCAGAGAGTATGAACGTAGAATATCTGGTGAGGTGGCATTTGATTTTGTAAAAAAGTATTTTATTTATTTTTATGTGTATGAGTGTTATGCTTGCATAAACGTCAGTGCACCCAATGCCTGCAGAGGACAGAAGAAGGTCAGATCCCCTGGAGCTGGAGTTATGGACAGTTGTTAGCTGCCATGGAGGGGTTGGGGTTTGAACCCGAGTCTTCTGCAAGAGCAGCCAGTGCTCTCATGCTAAGTCATCTCTCGAACCTGAATTTGATTTTTTGAAGAGTCAGTGATTTTTCATTATTACAAACACTGCACAACTGGCACTTGACTGTTTTCTGGGAGAAATATGTTGGCTTTTTGTTCCTGTCAGTTTTGAGTGCCCAGCCTTTCCTTTGAATAACACATTTTCTGCATATTCCTGTTTGCCAAACTTTTGCTGCCACTTAAAAGAATTAATGATTTTGCCGGGCATGGTGGTGCACGCCTTTAATCCCAGCACTTGGGAGGCAGAGGCAGGCAGATCTCTGTGAGTTCAAGGCCAGCCTGGTCTACATAGTGAGTTCCAGGCCATCTGGGGTACTGTGACACCCTGTCTCAAAAAGACCAAAAAAAAAAAAAAAAAAGAAATAGAAAAAGAATTAATGATTTCTAAAATTAGCATCTCTACGGACTGAAATTCAATGCTAAAGTAATTTGAGCAAAATACAGTTTCAAGGTACTAGTATGAACTAAAGAGACTGCAGTCCAAATATTTGGAAGTGTCCTGCTTCTCAGAGCATGCCCATCTGACTCTAGGATCACTGCTTTGTCCTGTGAGAATCAACTTCTGTTGATTTCTTCATTCAACAGATATTGAAATGTTAACCCCTGGAGATGTGCCTGGTACAGACTTGCTTCTGAAAACATTTCCATTTGACCTGAAATGAACAAAATTGAAAATATTTGCACAGATGATTCTATTTTATATTTTTTGATGTGCATATTTTCCTACAAAAATTCTAGTGTTCACTCAGGGAGTAAACATTTGATAGTCTTTCCTGGTCTAGTCTGATGCCTCTTTGGTGAGAAATATGGCATTTTCTCATAGCTCTTGTTTAATGCTGTCAGCGTGCTTTTAATTATTGGAGAAGCCACAGGCAATAGAAGGTAATTATACTACAAGGAATTACAGACTCTTAGACCCTTTCACCTTTTGCTTCCTGGTGAAGACTATACAGTCTTGCCATCAAAGCCTGTGATGTGTGTTTTTAATCTCCCTATTTGGTTGAGTCGAGGAGAAAATCTGACTGAGAAATTACCTGTTGTGCTATCTATCACAAGATGAATCTGAGACTGACATCCTGTGTCTGAGATGCGGCATGAAGCGCTGCCCTGCTTACTTTAAGGTACCATTACCTGCAGAGAAAACGCTGCCTGCCTGGCTTTTGAAGAAGCAAAACCTTACATTTTCTAAAAAAAAAAAAAAAGTTAAAAAAGAAAGCTATATATACTTATGTTCTTGTACATAATTTTGAGTAAATCTATTTATGTGTTTTTTTTCTGACTTGTATTTCAATTTTATTAAATTACATACACATGTATTTACTCACAATTAACTCTGGAAGGAAAGAAAATATTCAGCGTGGGTGACATATTAAGAGTGATTTTGGAAGGGGGGGCTGTTTAAATGTTCATATTCTTTTTTGTTGTTGTCTTTTAAAAATAAATAATTTATTGAGAATTTTATACATGAACATAAGGTGTTTTGATCAAATCCATGCCCACTCCCTCCCCTCCAACTCCTCCCAAATATCCCCATCACCTTTTTTCTGATAACTTCATGTACTCTTTCTTCTTCTTTGATTTATTTATTTTTATGGGGCTTTTGGCTACTCTAACATTCCCCCATCTGAAGAGGGAAACTTAAAATCTTTTAAGAATTAGATACAAGTTCCCAAATACTTTCGACATTTTTGGCTTTTAGAGCAGAGTATGTTGCTGAGAGGCCCAAAGACATTTTGACTTTTAGCCAAGAAATTGGCTACTTTTCTTTGGGGTCTTTTAACTCTAACTGCCTAGCCAATTCCTGTGGGAGATAGGCTTGGGCCTAGGGTAAAGTCTTAGTGACAGTCATACAGCTTGAGGCAACGGCCCAACCGCTGCAGCCACAAAGAACGCCTTGCGACACTTGCTCCCACTGGCAGATCATGAGACTGATGCCTAGATCTCACCACTCCCTAATCATTGCCCTTGAGATTCCAAACTGCAGTGCTTAGATATTGCAACAGCTAGGGTCATGTGGTTTCCAGGAATCCAGGCTCCATACTGGGAACCAAAACCTAAGTAATCTGAAACCTATTATGCTAATAAGGTGTCTGACTCATGATGTTGTGATAGGACATAGCTTTACCAAAGAATCTGAGCGTAACTTCTTGATTGGACCTCTACCCCATATAAGCTTGTGCCCTTCTGCAATAAAGTGGATCTGTGTCACCGAACTGGGTCTCCTGTGTCTGAATGTGGCTCTGCTGACACAGTCTCCTCACCAGCCCTGGGGTCCAGGACCAGGCAGAAGTAGCTATGATTGGAGGCAGCACCGGGTGAGCGGAGGAGCAGCCACGGCACCCATGCAAGCAGAGGAGCAGCCACAGCTGGCAGCGGCCACAAATTCTCATTTCCTGTTCTTACCACACCATACTCTGAAGAGGGTTCCCAAATTGCCAATAGGGAATCAGGATGCAGGCTGCTTTGGCTTCTTCCATGCTGAGTACCCCTTCAGTGGATCTATCAAAAAGACTCCCAAATTGCATAACTCTTATCTCTAAGGGGAAAAGAAAGTCCTTGAATTGTGAATAGGAGATGTGAAGGAGAAGTAAAGGCAACAGTAATTTGCATTACAAGTTCTAGAAAGGGAACTAGAAAAAAATCAGAACAGGGCAATTTTCAAATGTTCATTGACAGTCCATTAGAGTTTCTTGACAAGGGCTTCCAAAAGCATCCCTCTATTGGGTTCCTCCTTATTTTTCTTTTGTCTACCAAGGCTGGACTCTAGAGTGATGGATTCAGGATTTGCTTTCAGGTATTTTGATAGCTGTTGGAGTGGTTAGAATCAGTCTCAGTTCCCTCTCAAAGGCTTCTAGATAGGAGAGAAAATAAATTTAGCCATCATTTTAGAACAATGGCTGGTTGTCTCCCTAGCTGCTGGTGGCCACTATAGTATTGGAGACCAAGATTTGAAGTCTTACATCTGAGCAGCACTTTCTGGTTAGGAATGAAATCATCAATGAGAAATAATTGTCTAAATAAATTTTTATATAGACTTAAAGCCTAATGTCTGGGAAGTGTAAGCCCTTGAACCCTTAAAGAAATATACTGATAACTTTACTCTTTGGTTATACTTTACTTTTGGGTGTTTAAGACTATACAGTTGGCCCAAATAAATCAATTTTTTTTTTTTACACTTAAGGTCATTTCAGGATCCATTCCTCAGGGGTCACATGGGCTTGGGAGGAACCCCTGGCTCTTTTCTTATATCAGTTCCATCTATGTGAAGATAAGTCAAAGGTTCTGCTCAACCATATCTGGCTTCATTTAGAAGCATGAATGAGATGTTTCCTTTAAGTTGACCCTCCTCTTTGTAGACTGGACACTGGTTCAAGTCCATCTCATGGGGTCTCCATGTCCTTTCTGAACAAGAGGACAGGTGACTCATCACAGTTAGAGGACATTTTGAGAAATGCTCCATAGTCCCCTGGAACTTGGTCGACCTTGGAGGGCAAGGGGAAAAAACTATCCTTTAAGTCCCTCTGACACATTAGTACAGGCCTCAAAGTATGGCTGTTAAACATCCTATAAGGTTAGTTCCATCAGCCTGGTACTTTTAATTATCATGTGATATGTAGATAAGGCTTGGGTAAAAACCAAATATTTTCAGATAAACCTTTACTAGATATGTATTTTGTTCTTTAAACTCATTGACTAAACTATGACCATAGAAAACTTAAGATTATGTGTATGTTATTTTTGTCTCATCCTTTACGTATCATAACAAATCTAAACAGTCCTTTATCACTTCCTTAGGCTTTCTCATTTTTCCTATTTTGGAAAATACCTCCATTCCCATATCCTTTTACCATCTTTTACATTCTCATTTTCTTTTCTTTTTTTAAAAAATAATTATGAGACATAATAGCATTAACATATAAAATTTCCACTTGTTATGAAACTTCTTTTCCTGGGGATGCTAAGCAATGCTTATTCCCTTTTAAGGTTCTAGTGTCAAGCCAATGTTTGATTAAAGTTTTACTGGGGAACCAATGAATTTATTTAGCTTACTTACCAAGATAACTGAGGGGTTCCTCAGGTATATGTATGACCTGAGGGTATGTGCACTGGAAAGCCTTTACCCAGCATGGGCCATGCCTTTTCTTCCTAGCCTATCCAAGATTATATAGTTTAGCCCTCCCCAAATCCAGGAGGCCGTGTGTGATTAGGGTCAAATTACATACAGTTGTCTGGGAAGAGTGGCTGTATAATTCAGTGAGTGTCCAATGACACTGCTTGGCCCTCCTTTAATGAATGAGAACAACCATCAACAAGCCCAATTGTGATGATGTTTAGCGATCAGGCTCAGCTGAATTCATGATGATGGTAGGTATTTCATGCATAATGGACTGCTGTATAGCATCATCTTATTAAAAGGACTTGGAATTTAAAAGGATTTGGTGAGGGAGAACATATGTCGTTTGTTTTTCTGAGTCTCTGTATAACAGTTTCTAGAACCATCCATCCGTTTACCTGCAAATTTCATTATTTCATTTCTTTGCTGCTGAATAGAACTCCATTGTGTGACTATACCCCATTTTTGTTTCTCACTCGTCAGTTGAGGGACACTTAGGTTGCTTCCATCTCTTAGCTATTGTGAAAAGAGCAGCAACAAACATGCTTGTACAAATGTCTATAATAGGATGAGTCCTTTGGGTATATGCCAAGGAGTGGTATAACCAGGTCATAAGGTATGCTAATTTTTAGTTTTTTAAGAGTTCTCCATGCTGTTTTCTATAGAGGTTGCATGAGTTTGTAATCCCACCAGCAGTGAATGAGCATTTCCCTTTCTCCACATCCTTGCCAGTATTTGATATCATTTGTTTTCTTGATCCTAGCCAATCCCTTAGGGTGGTTTTAGTTTACATTTCCCTAATTAATAACAAAGTTGAACACTTTTTGAGATGTTTTTAATGCCATCTTTATTTCTTCCTTTGAGAACTCTCTGTTTAGATCTTTAGCCCATCTTTTAGTTGAGTCATTTGGTTTTTTTGAGTCTTTGTTTTTTGAGTTCTTTATTCTAGATGTTAAACCTCTGTCAGGCATGTCACTCACTGGTGAAGATTGTTTTCCATTCTGTGGGTTTTCTCTTCAGTTTTTTGATTGTTTCTTTTGCTGTACAGAAGCTTTTTAGTTTAACAAGGTCCCACTTGTTGATTGCTGACCTTAATTCTGAGCAGCTTCTGATTTAGAAAATCCTTTCCTATATGTATTTCTTGAAGGTTACTGCCAAGATTTTCTTTTAATAGTTTCAGGGTTTCCAGTTTCACATTGAGGTCTTTGATCCATTTGGAGTTGACATTTGTGCAAGGTGAAAGATAAGGATCTAGTTTCATTCTTCTACAGATGGAGATCCAGTTTTGCTGGTACCATTTGTTGAAGTTTTTTTCTTTCCTCCATTGTGTGTTCTTGGCACCTTTGTCAAATATCAGGTGGGTGAAATTGCATGTACTTGGGTTTGGATCTTCAATGATGTTCCATTGATCTATGTGATCTATGTATTTTTGTGCCAGTACCATGCTTTTTTTAATGACTATAGCTCTGTAGTATACTTTAAGATATGGTATAGTAATCCCCCCAGCATTGGTCTTTGTGCTCAGGGCTGCTTTGGCTATCCGGGGTCTTTTGTACTTCCATATGAATTTCAGGATTTTTTTTTTCTAATCCTGTGAAGTATGTCATGGAGATTTTGATTGGGATTGCACTGAATCTATATATTGCTTTTGGTAGGATGGTCATTTTCACAATATTAATTCTTCCAATCCATGAACATGGCAGGTCCCTCCCATCTCCTGGTGTCTTCCTCAATCTCTTTAATGATTTAAAATTTTCAGTGTAGGAAGCAACCTAAGC
>NW_008345714.1:109692-144388 GCF_000622305.1 Nannospalax galili
TTATTTCTCCAAATACTTGTTATTGGTATATAGAAAGGCTACTGATTTTTGTAGATTGACTTTATAACCTGCCACTATACTGAAAGTGTTAATCAGTTCTAAGAGTTTTCTGTTGGAACTTTTGGGATCTCGTAGGTATAGTATCATATCATCTACAAAAAGTAGTAGTTTGACCTCTTCTTTTCCAATTAATAGTCCTTTAATTTCCTTCTCCTGTCTCATTGCTCTAGCAAGAGTTTCAAGCACTATGTTGAAAAGGAGTGGAGATAGTGGACAGCCTTGTCTGGTTCCTGATTTCAATGGGAATGCTTCCAGTTTTTCTCCATTTAGAATGATGTTGGCTGTGGGTTTGTTATATATGACTTTAATTATGTTGAGGTATGTTCCCTCCAGTCCAATTCCCTTCTAGGACTTTGAACATAAATTTATGCTGAATTTTGTCAAAAGCCTTTTATGCATCTATTAAGATGGCAATGTGGTTCATTTATATGATGAATGACGTTTATTGACTTGTGTATAGTGACCCATCCCTGCATCTCTGGGATAAAGCCTACTTGATGATGGTGAATGATCTTTTTGATGTACATCTGTAGGTGGTTTGCAAGTATTTCGTTGAGAATTTTTGTGTGTATGTTCATTAAGGATACAAGTCTATAGTTTTCTTTTATGGTTGTATCTTTACCTGGTTTGTGTATTAGAGTGATGCTGGCTTCATAGAAGGAATGTGGGAATTCTCCCTCTGTTTCTATCATTTTGAATTATTTAAGTAGTATTGGTTGGATGTCTTCTTTAAATGTCTGGTAGAATTCTGCTGTAAATCTATCTGAGCCTGGGCTTTTTTTAGTTGGGAGGATATGTAGTTCTGTTTCAATTTCCTTATATGTTATGGGTCTGTTTAAACTGTTGATCTCTTCTTGGCTTAACTTTCATGGTTCTTATCCATTTCTTTTAGACTTTCAGATTTAGTAGCATATAGGTTTTTAAAATATTCCCTTATAATGGTCTGGATCTTTTGGGTGTCTGTTGTGATGTTTCCCCTTTCATCTCTGATTTTTTTATTTGGATTTGCTCTTTCTTTGTTTTGGTTAACTGGGCTAAGGATCTGTCTATCTTGTTTAGCTTTTCAAAGAATCAGCTCTTAGATTCACTGATTCGCTGTAATTTTTTTGTTGTTGTTGTTGTTTCTATTTCATTAATCTCTGCTCTGATTTTTGTTATTTCTTCTCTTCTGATGGGTTTGGGTTTCATTTGTTCTTGCCTTTTCAGTGTCTTGAGTTGCAGTGTCAGGTCATTTATTTGGGCTGTTCCTAATTTTTAATGTAGATGCTTAGAGCTATAAGCTTCCCTTTTAGGACTGCTTTTAATATGTCCCAGGGTTTGTGTTGTGTTGTATTGTCCTTTGAATTCCCAGAATTATTTTATTTCTTTCTTAATTTCTCCTTTGACCCACTCATTGTTTAGGAGTGTATTGTTCAATTGCCACGAGTTTGTGTAGTGACTAGGGTTCTGTCCAGTGTTGATTTTGAGCTTCATTGCATTGTGGTTTGATAGAATTCATGGGATTATTTCAATTTTTTGTATTTGTTGAGGTTTGTTTTGTGGTCCAGTATGTAGTCAATTTTTGAAAAAATTCCATGAGGTGCTGAGTAGAAAGTGTATTCTTTGGTACTTGAGTGGAATATTTGAAAGATGTCTGTTGGGTCCATTTGATGTATGGTGTCATTGAATTCAGGCATCTCTCTGTTTATTCTTTGTCCAGTTGATCTGTCTAATGGAGACAGTTGGGTATTAAAGTCCCCTACTGTTACTGAGTTTGGGTTCATCTGTGTCTTAAAGTCCTGCAGTGTTGTTTTTATGAATTTGGGTGCAGCAGAGTTTGGTGCATATATGTTAAGGATTGTAATATCTTCTTGGTTAACTGTTTCTTTGATCATGAGAATGAAGTGACCCTCCTTATTGCTTCTGACTGGTTTTACTTTGAAGTCTATGTTGTCACATATAAAATTGCAGCCTTTGCCATTTTCTTGGAATATTCTTTTCCATCCTTTTACCTTAAATTAGTGCCTGTCCTTGAAGGTGAGATGGGTTTCCTGCAGACAACAAAGGGATGGATTTTGTTTCTTAATCCTTTCACTTAGCCTGTGTCTTTTGACTGGGGAGTTCAGTCCATTTATATTTAAGGTATTGAGAGATGTTTATTGGTTGCTGCCATTTTGATTGCTGTTTGTGTCCTCTGTCTAATTTTATGTTTCCAAGATTATACCTTTATTTACTTTCTTTCATTGCCCCTGGGGTATGGTTGTTTCTCTCTCTGCTCTCTGTATTGCTTCAAGTATTCTTTGAAAGGCTGGTTTTGTGGACATGTATTCTTTAGGCTATTCATGTTATGGAAGGTTTTTCTTTCCCCCTCAACTATAATAGACATTTTTGCTGGGTAATGTATTCTGAGCTGGCATGTATTGTCATGTAGAACTGGAAATAACTTGGTCCAGGCTCTTCTGGCTTTCATAGTTTGCATTCATAAGTCAGCTGTAATTCTTATGGCCTTTCCTTTGTATGTGACTTGTTTTTCTTTGGGTGCTTTCAGTATTCTCTCTTTGTTCTATTCATTTAGTGTCTTTACTATGATTTGTCATGGGGGAGTTTCTTTTCTGATCCTGTTGATTTGGTGCTCTATGTGATTCCTGTATTTGTATGGGGATTTCTTGCCTTAATTTCAGGAAATTCTCTTCTACAATCCTGTTCAAGATTTGATCAACACCATTAACCTGAAATTCGTCTCCTTCCTCTGTTCCTGTGATCTGTAGATTTGGTCTTTTCATGGTGTCCCACATCTCTTGCATATTCTATTCCTGTGGTTTTAAAAATTTTCTGTAATCTTTGCTTAAGTGTTCCAATTCTTCAACTTTATCCTCCAGTGTTGATATTCTGTTTTCCAGTTCATTCATTCTAGCACTGAGGCTTTCCCCTGTTGTTTCAAGTTGGCTTATTGAGTTTTGCACTTCCTTCTTCATTTCTGTCTTGATTTTCTTCAATGTTTCTATCTCTTTTGTGAATTCTTTCAGAAGTTTATCCCTATCTTCTTTTAGCTCTTTGATTTGTTTGTTTGTGTGTTCATTAAATTCGTTCAATTCCTTGATCATGTTTATGATTGTTCTTTTAAATTCAGTGTCCTGGGTTATCTGCAGGAGGTTCTCCTGTAGAACTTTTCTACAGGATTGGTGGAGTTTGGTGGGGATATAGTGTTTTGGCTTTCCATTTTATTATTTTGTTGTTTATGATTCTAATATGAGAAGTAAGTTGAATTATGCTTCTGTTTGTATTATCAGGGTGCCTAGGTCTTTTCTTTATTGGTTATGTAAAGCTGTTTGGTATAGGGTTCAGGTTCTCTGAGGTTTAATTTAGAGGGAACTGATGGCTTCAGATCAGCTATTCAGGAGTACCCACAGAAGCCTAATTCAGGTTCCAGCCAGGTACACTTAGGCTTCCTTTTGCGGGGGCAGAATCTGGGTGTTCTCAGGCAGTCCCCTGCATTCACAGCCCCTATGCCAGAGGGAGGCCAGAGGGAGGCCAGACTTGGCACTCTCTGGCAGTCTGCTGAGATCAGAGCCACTACAGTAATGGATGTTGAATCCCACCCTCTCAGGCTGTCTGCTAGGATCTCAGCCTTAGCCTACCAAAGCCAGATTTGCCTTAGGACCTTGAGAGGAGCCTCAGGAAATCCCAGGTAGGGGGATGGGTATGGCAGAATTAGGGGAAGCTCACCACCATGTGGAAGCAGGATCCAGGACCCGGGGGCTCTGAGGCAGTCACCTGTGTTCTCAGGCCCTCTGCCAGAGGGAGGCCAGAGGGAGGCCAGAACTGGGCACTCTCTGGACAGGTTGAGATCAGAGCCACTACACTGATAGAGGTCTGAGAAAAATCTATTTATTATCTGGCAAACAAATAGTTTGAAATTCATAGTTGAATTGTTATGGATAATAATTATGTTGTAGCAGTCAAATATTTAAATATAAATTCTACTGTTCTTATCGTTTGAATATCAATAACAGTTAAAGAACTAGTATTTTTGAATATCTCACCACAAAGAGCATTTGCCTGTTGTGAAGTATGGTAGCCTCCTGAGTGAAGGGATTCTGGGAATTCCACACTTTCTTTAGACAATTCTTATTTGGCAGGTTTTGGTGAGTGGAATCAAGCAAATATTCAAGCTAATTAGCTGCCAAGTTACCTAATAGAAATGCTTATTCTCTTCTTGATCAGTCTATGGTAACTAAATCAGTATTAAAGGGTTAAATTTTGTTATCTCATATTTTTCTGAAGGAAGTATTTTAAAATATCTAACTTTGCAAGGGCATTAAGTTGTTCACATACTTATAGAACTTGCTGTATTTTACTTTGCATTTTACTTTCTTGTCTTGAGACAGAGTCGCTTATAGATTTACAATGAATCAGCATGGCAAGGCCAAAGCTTTGATGTGAGAGAATACTCCTGAGAAGTGATTTATGTGGCAGAGTTTCTCAGTTGATGAGATGACAAATCATCCTCACTAAACAGTGTCACTGTCTGAGCAAAATACAGTAGTCCCCAGCCGTCTGTGGGACACACGTTCTAATACCTGCAGTGGGTCATTGAGAGCATAACCAATTCCCACCTTATCTGCAATGCTTCTCACATACATTCCTGCACTTACGGTAAGATTCAGTTTACAAACCCGGTACAATGCTTTCTGTGACAACATCTCGCCATAAATTAGAATGTGTTTTCAGTTTGTGTCTTTTATCTGCATATTCAGTGACATTTCCACTAATGTTTAATAATTGGGTGCATGCAATGCACTGTGACCTTTGCTTTTGCAGTTGGAGCTTGGCATTTTTTTCCCCCATGTACACATTTTTATGGATAAAAGATTTATTCTTACCATAGAGCTTAGTAGCTCCATATATGATTTGTTGCTGTTGTTGCTCTTAGGTCAATACATTTCACTTCCTTCCTGAAAGGAAACACTTTATGGCATGTAATGAGGCTATTAGAAAGTGTGAAAAGGGGCATCTGGGTTAATGCAAGAGTGGATCTGATAGCTGAGCAGGCTCCTAGGTGACTAGCAGGTGGATGGTGTGCAGAGCAGGGACGCCTTGCTCAAAGGAATGATGGATTCTTTGGGAGAAGGAGGCAGCGTGACATTTTGCCGCCATGCGCAGAGTTGCGCATGCCATTTCTGGAATTCTTCCATTCAGTCTTTCCGAGCTCAGCTGACTACAGGTAACCGAAACCACAGAAAACAAAGCTGTGGAAAAGGGAATTTTTATTCCTCTTCCCCTTCTCCTTCCCTTCTGCCTGCTTCCCCTTGCTGGCCATCTTCCTATACCTCCCAATCTGCTCTCATGTATGTACTCCATTAACCCCTATCCCTTACGGTCACTTCTTCTCCCTCATGGTCTTTTTTCTGGTTTCATGACCTATAGGGGAACACTATTTTTAATAGAATTATTTTTACCATGTTTTTAGTTAGCACACAAGACAATAAGTTTCATTGTGGCTTTTTCATGAATACATATCACTTTACATTTCAAAGGTGTCTTACTGAAAAAGATTTTTTTAAAATCAAAGATTTAAAGTAGAATAAATTGGGGAAGAGAAGAAAGAAGGTTTCTGGAGTAGGTGAAAGGTGAGGGACATGAAATTCAAAACTGAGATTATTGCAAAACTATTTTTTTCTGTGGTCTTTGAACCTTTTGCTAACTTTCCCATAAAATGACTTTAAAACAAAAGCAATCTATGGAGTCTCTTATATGGTGTTAGGTTGACATCACACTTTTTGTCAAAATCATAGATACAAATGATGTAATTTTCAGAATTCTATAAACATTGATCGTTTCAGCAATATTTATACATATTCAATGACTATCAAGTATTTTCAAGGTATTTAAATAAGAGATAAGATTGTTAAAACACTTTTAAAAAACATATGAACAGCTTTGTTTTCAGAAATTCCTTTTTTCTTTTGAGTCTTTTCTTCTGCAGATTTGTTTTCTTCCTTTTTGGAATTTATATTCCACAGTATTTCTCCTACAGGAAATTTTCTGACTCAATATACTTTTTTAAACATTTTATTTTATTTAGTATTTTTATTTTATGTGTATGAGTGTATTGCCTTCATATAAGTGCACCCATGTTGTGCAATGCCTGCAGAGCTGTTGAAGTCCCCTGGAACTGGAGTTAGCTGCCATGTGGGTGCTGGGAATCAAACCTAGGTCCTCTGGAGCCATCTCTCCAGTCCTGCAATATACTTTTATACGTGGGAGTCTTTCATTAATTTCTCTTTCACAATTTTTTTTGGCAAAAATATTCACATTATGGAGATCTTTTTTTAAAGGTTAAAAACTCATCCAATTTTATGTCTTACAGGGAGTTCAATAATATATAACTATATTAATTCAACTGTGAACCTAAAACTTGCACCCACTTGTGAAAGAGATGTACTGCTGCTCTGAGGTGTGTTACGGAATATGTTAAAGCTGTAGTGAAAAGCTTCTAATCATGCAGTTATTAAAATTTTTTAAAAATTTACACTAAGTGGAAATTAAATTCCAGTGGCAATAGAACTTTAAATTTAATCTTTCTTGGTTAAGTCATCATGAAATCATTATTCAAACTGATTGAAGCAGTATCATTAAATCACCAATTTAGATAAATAATTATAAAAATTTTACATTGGAAGTGCTTTGTTAGTGGGATAAGGTATTCTTCTAATTAGTTCCTGTCTCTGTTAATGACATAACACAGAAGTAGGAACATGGCAGGACTTATTCATGTTTTTTATTTCTGTAAACTTGACAATTGAAAGCTTATTCATATAAAAAAGTAGATTTCAATAGAATTCGACTATACCAGGGTGTAGCTACTGTTTCTTACTCTATATGTTCTCTATGGGGCTGAGGTCTCGAATTTAACACAGTGTGTTTCCTGGTTTCCTGGACCCCTTTGCTGCTTGGCTTTTAAAGGGAAGACTGGAAGGTTGGCTAGGGGAAAAGGGCATTCCTTCCATTTTTCTCTGCATCTGTTCCAACACTGCAGGCTAGCTGACAACCCTCCAGCTGCATGCACTGTCAGAACAAAACCCTCTGTGCCTCTTCCCCAGGGTCTGTGCACCAGCTTACATGTGCCTCTTCTGAGCCTCTGGGATTTGGTAAGTCTACCTTTTCCTTTTATTTTCCCCAACCCTCGAGATGGTAATTGCATCTTGCAGTTATCTGTAAGTTCTTTCAAGTTACCTTCCCCCCTCTGAGAAGTTTAAGAACTGTGAAAATTTTCCTATGTTAAATTTCCTCTGTTTGAAATATTTAGTTTGGTTTCTGCTTTTTAACTTGCTCTGGATACAATGATGCATCATTATAAACTATTTTTAAACTGTCCATTGGCTGGATATTTTCTTAGGTTCTGAGTTAGTATTTTTTTGTCTTTGAAAGACAAGCATTTAGAGAAAAGAAATCCCAACTTAAAAATTATGTTATTCAACTGGACACACAGGTGACCCAGCCTTCTACTCTTAGCACTCAGGAGGCGAATGTCTGTGAGATCAAGGCCAGCCTGGTCTGCATAGCAAGTTCCAGGCTAGCTGGTGCTACAGAGAGACTCTGTCTCAACAAAACAAAACAAAACAAAAAACAAAGACCAGAAACAAAAACAACACCCCACCAAACCAAACAAACAGTTATGTTATTTAGTTATTAGTAGAAAAAATTATTTTCTCATTTTCTGGGAAGTATTCCAAATGTGATTTTAGGATTAATTAAATAATTGCTACCTGTAGTTGCTATGGTGATACCTTGTATATTGTATGTATATAGAAATTATTGGGGGCTGGAGAGGTGGCTCAGCAGTTAACACTGGTTGTTCTTGCAGAAGACCCATGTTCGAATCCCAGCACCCACATGACAGCTAACAACTGTCTGTAACTCCAGTCCCAGGGGTCCAACAGCGTCTTCTGACTTCTGTGGGCATTGCAAGACACAGGTGCACTTACCTACATGCAGGCAATATACACATACACATAAAATAAAAAAAATTAAATTAAAAAAAAGAAATTACCGGGATTGCTACTAACTGAAATGCCTCTTTGTCACCCCCATATTCTTCATAAAATGTTCTTATTAGGGACTGGAGAGATGACAGCAGTTAAAAGCACTTGCTGCTCTTGCAGAGAATGGAGTTGGGTTCCCAGCACCACCATTTGATGGCTTACAACCACCTGTAACTCTAGCTTTGGGTTCTGACATGCTCTTTTGGCACCTGCATTCATGCACATTATATCCTGCACTTCCAATATGTTTTAATACTAAATGAACAGAGCTAAATATTAAAATTGTGGAAAGTGGTTGTCACTGATTAAATTGAAAAAGGTATTGTCTGACAATAAACCAAATTAGATTTAGTCTGTGACACATGGCTTCACTAAATTTGTTGGTCAAATTTTCTTTCAAATTCTTAACTATTAATAGAAAATGACTAGTCCTCTAAAATGTGTATTATTTACTGGGTTTTTCTAGAAAAGACTTCTAAGAAAGTATAGGAAAAAGAATCTGTATTGATCCTCTTTTCTTGTGTCTGTTAATTCTCACATTGGTCATTAAAAGTATCAGAGACAGTGAGGGGAAGAGGTAGGGTGCCTAGCTCAAGTTTCTCAAAGGGAGGGTGACAATGATCATTTTCTCCATTCTCTGCATCTTATTTTTAGGGAGGGACCTTTCTTCTTCGATCGGAAGGATATTCATTAAATACATTTGAAGGCAGAGTAGTAGTGTCCTTAAGATTCCACAATGACTTCATTCAAAAGGAAAAAGATGCTTACCACATTTTAGAAGCATGCCTCACAGCTTCACAGTCCGCAGTGTTGCTGTCCTGTAGTCCCTAAAATGCAGCACAATGCCTTGGACGCACCCAGGTGTTACAGCACATTAAAATCAGTCTCTGGTGCTTCCATGAATGGGAAAAACGTTCAAATGTCAAGCGTCAGTATTGTCATTGCAGAAATGATCTTCTCATGTTCACATTGTGGGAGGGTTTTGAGGGTCAGAAGGAAAAATGTGTACAAAGTACTTAGAATGGTGCCTGGCAGGAGGGAGGCCTTCAGCATTCTGGAATTTGGCAGCCTTGTGGGCGGATGCTGTTAAGGTGCTGGATGTTGTGTATGGGTCATGATGGTATGGCAAGGTGCACCCCATTCATTCTAGGGTTATGCTGACCATCTTCCTGGCCTCTTTATGCTTTCTGTCCTGTGCTGTTCTACTTGGGGACAGATTTCACAAACCCTATCCCCAGTCTATACAACTGTTTTTTGATGAAAACTGTGTTCTCCTCCAATGTATCTTGAGATTGCCCTTCCCCTGGCATGTGCTTCACATGTCTCTTTTGTTCAGGCCGCTCTGTGATCTTCCTGGAAGCTTTTAGATTCCCTGCATTTTACCATTTAACAATCTTAAACATATTTGCCATGACAAAGTGTAGTGGTAAATTAGGTTCTCTAAATTAAAAAAGTATTTATTTGTTATGTATGTATGTATGTATGTATGTATGTATGTATGTGCAAGTGTGTGTGCACACAGACTGTGCCAGGACACATGTATAGAGATCAGATTGCAACTTCATGCAGTCAGTGCTCTCCTTTCACCTTTACATGGGTTCCAGGGATCAAACTCAGATCATCAGTCTCGGCTACAAGTACTATTATTCACTGAGCCATCTTTCAAGACTCTAGATTAGATTCTTTAATTAGAATTTAGAAATATTTAACTAGTCTCTAATTACAGAACTAGATTCTTGCTTTTAGGTTTCAATATAACATGGCACAGCAAATGATTTACATATGTTTTTTCTTGTTTAAAATAAGTAATTTGCGCATGAATAAAACATCAGATGTTCTCACATGTATGAATTGTTTCAGTGGGGAGCATGCTCTAGAGTCTTGAACCTATGATCGTTCTACTTCTGCCTTTCAAGTGTGGGGGGTAAGTGCATCTTTACCTGCTACACTGTCACTCTTCAAGAAAGCAGGAAAGAAAGAAATCATTAAATCTATTTGTCTGCATGTTTGATGTCTGAAGATAATTGTGTTATTTTAACAGAGCTGAAGAGCAGTTACTACGATTTTCAATTCTAGTTGCTTTTTTGTGTTTGGATCATAGATGTCTTTTAGGTTCCTTTTACTTAGGCCTCAGAGATTAGTGCTTGGGGAATTCTAAACACTAATCTGTTTCTGATTTAGGAAACCTCAATACTGTCAGTCCTCTGGTTTCAGAATCACAGAAGGCCTCTTTCTGCCTCCTCACAGACCCCATTATTTCTGTTGTCACCATCATCCTTTTTTTAATTTCCTTCTCTCCTAGCAGACTGCTTGTAAACACAGATTGGCACACGCCTTCAATCCCAGCACTCAGGAGGCAGAGGCAGGCAGACCTCTGTGAGAGTTCAAGGCCAGCCTGGTCTACATAGTGAGTTCCAGGACAGCTGGGGCTACAGGGAGACCCTGTCTCAAAAAGACCAAAACAAACAAACAAACAAACAAACAAACAAACAAACAAAAAAACAGATTGGTGAGAAGGGTATTAAAGGGCTTCCCTTAGTGTTAGTGTCCCCCTTTCACTTAAGGAATAACCATGGTAGAGAAAGACCTGACTGCACTGTAACTATCTGTGGCACCCCAGAAGAGACAGTTCCTTATAAAGAAACGATCCCTCATAGGTATGCCTGAGGGAAAACATCATGGGGGAATTTATATAAGAATTTATATGTGCTGTGAACCCAGGATCTTTAAAATTTTAAAATGAACTCTTTAGAATTGCATTTGCAGGGACATCAAAGAAAGCACATTTAGTTCTTGAAATAGCTGTGTGAGTTTTTCTGTCATCTTTCAGACCTGCATGCTGATTTCCCTTTTCTCACTTGCTAGGTGTGGGCATGCTTTCCCTTCAAAATGCAGTGCATTAAAAATGAAAATAATTAGTACGAAAGGCCTTCCTCTGTTTCAGTGGAATTACAAGGTTCCCATCTCCATGGTTTCTATTTCAGTTTATCTGTTGAAATCAAATTAAATCTTTTTCTTTCTTTGAAATGCCAGGCTCCATTCGTGGTAAGAGCTTCTGACAGTTCTAGGCTTTTACCAAAACCTCTCAGTGAAAATGTGTTAGATGATTTCTTTGTGCTTCATATTGTTATTTAAAAATGGAAAACAAAGACAAGATTTCTTTTTCTTTTTACTTGAAAGTCTAACAGAACACTGGCATTTCCTAGTATTGAGAAATACTAGGAATAGTGTCTTGTTTATCAATTTAATTAAGTTTATAAGATCTAAGTCTAAATATGTTTTTGGTTGCGCTGCAAAAGGAAATTTCAATTACTACTGCAATCATACTGAAAACTTAGGCTGAATATTTAGATGTGAATGATCCTAATCAATTACAAGCCTTTTTCTTAGAAGGAATTAGAATTTTCCTTAACTAACCAACAGGTTTTTATAGCTATTCCCTCTGCTTGTGAAACATTGGCATGAGCCGTCTAGTTGATCTTCCAAATTAATAATATGAACATTGCATACTTATACTAATGTGCAGGCACACCTTTAATTATGTTCGCATTGTACCTCCTGAGTTTTAGTGTTACCTACTGAGGAAAGAGAAATTGTGGGTAATTTATAAAAAAGATAATCTGGGGGCTGGTTAACACTGGTTGTTCTCGTAGAAGACCCTGGTTCGAATCCTAGCACTCACATGGCAGCTAACAACTGTTGCGCGTAACTTCAGTCCCAAGGGATCCAACAGCCTCTTCTGACCTCCAAGGGTATTGCACGACATGGGTACATTTATCTACATGCAGGCAATACACTCATACACATAAAATTTTTAAAAAGTTTTTTTTTTTTTAGAAAAGATAATCAGAAGTGATTAGTGTACAGGTCACTTTGTCCTTATGCTGATTTTTTTTGAAGATTAGATATTTTAGCTGAATTAAATTAGCCAAAATATTTCACCAAATTTTGTTCCTTTGGCCTACACGTCTCTTCTTACTGCCAAATTGGAGCTCTGGTGAGAGACTGATAGTTATGACCTAGTTAGCAAGTCTCTCAGTAAAGGGGGCTGAAAGCTGCACAAATGTAGAGCTTAAATTTAATCATTGAGCTTTTGGTAAAGTCGTTTTGGTCTCTATATCTTTGAGTTTAAGAAAGTAGGACAACTGGCAATCACTCTTTCAGTTACTTCAAAAAACATTTTGGATTCTATAATGAATGCTAAATATATTTGATGAAAATGTTTTTTTAATCAATGGCCAAGCGCTAACATGTCTAAGGCTTGCTCAGACACTTAGAGAAACACAGAAGGGAGTTATTCTACAGTGTACCAGAAAATTGCAAATTAAAGTCCAAAAATGTTAAATCTGAAGGAATTAAAATAGCAAATAAAATTTTCTTGCCCATATGAGTTAAAAATCTAAAGAAACCAAAGCTTCCTGTACCCTCTAGTTTCTTACCTGGTGTGTATTGGCATATCAGACCTCCTGCCATCTGTAGCTTTTTAGAACCTGAGAGGAAAGATCATCCTCTCTCTCTTCTGTTTCTTCTAAAGAAATCAAAGGTTCCACAAAGCTATGAGGTTACTATGTCATTGGTTCAGTGTAATGAACAGAATTGCTAGGATCCTGAATTAGCTGGCTATTCTTTCCCTGTAGGGATGGTTACACCCAACTTGATTTCCCAGGAGCCCAAACTATTTCTTCCATGACAGGTGAGGATAATACTGAGTCCATGCTCTGTAGCTGCTGGGTGTTAGGTATTCCCAGAAACTTCGGTGAAGCAGCTGGTTCTGCAAGTCTAGTGTTTGATATCATCTCACCTCTGTGTTCCCCCATGCGGTGTTGGTGGAGGGAAAGGAGCTATACTCAGATACCAAACCCTTAGTGAGGATGGGCAGCTCTAAGGCTTAAATTTCCATGTTCTTTTGATTGTTGATCTAGTTGGAATCTTCTCTATTACAGTTGGATGGCAATGGAACTGGCAATGAGGTGGTTGCTAAGAACCTTGAGATGAGATAAGAAAAGAAGGAGGGAGGTAAACAGGAACCTGCCCTCACTAATGTCACTTTGGTTTATTACAGGTCTACCTACCATGTGCCCTACGGAAATCTTTGTCAAACTACAGCACTCTTGGGATCTTTTGTAACCACATGCTTATATGTAACCACTCCTTTAGCTTCTGGATGTGAGTTGACTATAAATTTCCCTACAAACTTGAGCTCAACGATGGTTCCATTATGGAATAATATAATTGTCAGTCCTCTGGCACAAATAAACTTTCTCTCCTTCACCTGACTTGGCTGCTGTTCTCTTGAATCCCAGAAATTCCCACATTACAGTGTTTCTAAGGCACATTATGGCCGTGCAATAAAAAAGACAGCCTAACTCTTAGCATTCATTTTAAAGCCAAGAGTGAACCTTAACTGCTGAGAATCTGTTCCTTCAGATTTCTCTCAGAACTATTCTGTCAAGCAAGTGCTTTGCTCATTTTTTATTGAAACAGTATCTCTAGCATGAAAGGAGGAAGTAGAAGTCAGACCCACCCTTACCTTATCAGAGAATTTTGCCCTTAAATCTGTAGTCCTAAACTACCACACACACACACACACACACACACACACACACCCCAGATGATTCTCAAACTCTTTAGTTGTTTGCAATGAGAAGAGCAGTTGCTTGCAAAGGTTTGACATGTAAACCATGCCTACACACATTCATGCACTCTCCTGGGTGGAAGGCAAGGAAGGGTTCTGAAGAGTTAAAGCCATGTGACCAAGTCAAAGAGGAGCACATAGCTCAGTGAGGTTGTTTATATCACAAACAGTAACTTTTTGGTCACAATGTTAGGTAAAAGTTTTCGTCCATAGTATGCCCATATTGCAAAAGTCATTACCATACTCTAGCCATTATTTATTCTATTTTTAATCCATATGAGAAAAAACTTGTCTGTAATCTTAGTTTTTAATAGGCAGAGAACCAGAATTAATATTTAACAATGCCCCTTCCTCTACTTACATTTAGTAGACAAAATACCTAGTCCTGAAATTATTCAGTTCTGAGTACAGCTTAGTCTATGTATGTGTGCTAGTTACTTTTTTGATGCTATGACCAAATACCTGACAGAAACAACTTAAGATAACAATTTAGGAAGGCAGGTTTATTTTGGCATATGGTCCTAGAGAGAGATTTTAGCTCATTATGATAGGGGAGGCATGGCAGAGTTCATAGTGGTGGTAGTGTATGGTAGAGATTTCTCATATTGCCACAGTCTAGGATGGAGAGAATACAGGCAGAACTAGGGACAAGAATCACTTTCAAAGGCCCCTTCCTAGTGATCTATTTCTACCAGCCAGATTCCACCTCCTAAAAGCTCTGCACAGTCTTGAAATTCACACCACAAACTGAGAATTCAAAACATGAGACTATGAGGACATTTCAGATTCAAACTTTAGTTGTCCATGAAGGAATGAATGATTGTGCTTAGACAGAGATAAAATTGGTTTCTGCTGCATCAGGTGTCAGACACCTTTAGTCAGTCTTTAAAACTCTGTGATTTAGGAACTTGAACCCAAATTGGGAGGAATTTTTGTTTAGGGAATTAACTGGCTTTAGTATTCCTCAGGTAAGGTGGGTTTGGGTAAGAGAAAGACCCTTTTTGGCCTATTTCTTTAAAATATTGATTTTTAGAGCTTTTGTACGTGTATATATTGTGTGTTGAGAGTATCCAGCCTCATAGCCACACTCTCTTGCCTCCATTAGTCCCCTTTGTTCCCCTAGACAGTTTTATTTCTATTTTCATGTAACACACATCCGTAATTTCATAATATCTATATAAAATATAGGAAACTTAGCCTGAGAAATGGTGACACCCACATTTAGGGTTGGTCTTCCCGCCTTAGTTAACCTGTTCTAGAAAATCCCTAGTAGACATGCCCACTTGTAAATCCTGCCAAGTTGTCAATCAAGATTAACCATTGAACTAGGTGTTTAACAACAGAGGATGGATAAGGAGACAGTTAAACACATCTTACTTCTCTTAGTGGAGACTCTCTTACTACTAGGCTTAGAAGCTTAGAGTGGTGCCACCGTCACTGGCTCATCTTAGAGACAAACTTTTCAAACAGATTCAAATCCTCTTAATTTCTGTTTTCCTGTTAACTCTGGATTCTGGTATCTTGGTTCTTTTCTGACTGCGACATTTTCAATTATCTTTTCAGTCCTGAAAGATATAATTGTATAATTATATAATATATACAATATATAATTGTATAATTGCTTTGGTTTGGGCAACTTGTGTTCTGGGACATATTTTCTCCTGGTTCTCACTTGCTCCACCTGGAGAATCACCAGAATCACAGAAGCTCAGCTGCTGCTTCCAAATCCTGTGCCCATAGACCCTGGTGAGGGCTGTAACCTGTGCCATGTTCTCCTGGAAGCACCAGGTTCCTCAGCTTCTGAGCTCTTCTCTACTGAGCTGTGCCTTTGTATTTTGTTTTTCTTTGTTCTTTGCTACGTCCACCATTCATTCTTCTGGTCTGTTCTTTCCTAAATGCAAGGTAAACATTCTTCATACTATCAATATGTTATTTGTCCTTTATAACTCCTTTTGCTTTCTGTCCTGGGAATTACTTTTCTTAAAATTCTTAGATTTTGGTTTCTGGGGTCTCCCATAAAGAGAAAAATGAAATTAAAGGTTTATATAAATAAACTTGTCCAACTTCACCATCCTGACTGGGATAAACCCATTTGGAAGATAGTCCCCTACCAGACCAACGTCTAACTCAGGCTTTGACTCAACCTATCTGGTTGTCCTTTAGTGCCTTTTATTTGGTTTCTAATTTCTGAGCTTTCTTATGCATGTTCTCAAAGAGAAAGGCTCACGTGATCTGTAGACACATCCAGTAACTGAAAGCTTTGCACTAGTCTTTTCAGTGTTCACCTTTCAAATCTATTTCTATTTTATATAACTTGTTTGTTCTCAGACTTATGGGAGTGTGAGCAATTGCCTGCTAGCATCCTGTTGTTCACCCTTTGACACATGCCTTTGGGAGGTCTAGTCACTATTTCCCATCCAGAAGCAACGAAAAGATCTACTTTTCTGGTACCCTGTCTCTCAGAATGTCTCGGACTGTGCTACTTCCTCGCCTTTCATGACTTCTGATTTGGTCATCAGCACCCTCTTTTCTTTCAGCATCTGTCTAGACCATCTTTATTTAATCCTAAAAAAAAAATCTTCAAGTTTAAATAATCAACTTATCTTTCTCCCTCTTCCGTTCTTCCTTCTCATTATACCACTATTCCTTTGGTAATAAAAATGCCAGTGCTCATTTTTGTGTCACTCTAGTTCCTCTGTGAGCTCTTGGCTGATGTAGTCCACAGAGGCAGGGCTGATTAGCTCCAGGAACTAGCTTTAAGAAAATATTTCATTTATTATTATTTTTCAATTTTATGTGTATGAATGTATCACCTGCATGTATATAAGTGCACCTGTGTCATGCAGTGCCCATGTAGGTCAGAAGAGAGCATCATATCACCCTGGAACTGAAGTTATAGACAAGTGTTATTCACCATGGGGGTGCTAGGAATTGAACCTGGGCCCTCTGCAAGAGCAGCCAGTGCTCTTAACCACTGAGTCATCTCTCCAGCCCCAGAACTCTCTTGTTTAATTGTATTTTTGGATTTTTGGGTTGATAGCAATTTTGTTTATACCTCCAAACCATGATATATTCTTTTGAGGATGCTTATTTTTTGCTATTTATTAGAATAATTTTACCATGGCAAGTGACAGATTGGGTGTCTGATATGTAAAGCTAGAGAAAACCAGGTAGATTTGAGGTCAGTATGTGACTGAATGGTGTCCAGTAACTCTTGAGCGTTTGGGATTAAGAGTTGAAGCCAAATTATTTCTGTTGGCCCTGGGCAAAGATTAAATATAAATAGAAATTATACTTGAGACATACAACACAGCCTACCTAGGCATAGTGTTAACAATTATATTTTTGTTGTCATAAAACAGACAACATTGAATACATAATGTAATTTCTATTTTTTGAGATAATGTGTCATGTAAACTATGTTGACTTTGAACTTACTGTGTAGCAGAGGGTGACCTTAAACTTCTGATCTTTCTGTCTCTATCTCCATAGTACTGAGATTATAGACATGTACCACCATGCCTTGTTTATACATTGCTGGGGCTTCGTGTGTGTTAGACAAGCACTCTACTGGCATAGCTACATCCCCAGCCCTATTTCTAATTACGTAGTTCAGTGTTATTAAGTATATTGATGCTGTGCATCCATCTCAACTGTCCATCTCCAGGACATTTTCATCACCCCAACCTCTGCAAGCTTCATAGTCACTAAATAGTAACTTCCTCCCATCTCTTTTTCCTAGCATCTGGTACCCATCATATACTCTCCAGCTTTATGAACTTGACTGGTCTAGGTACCTCATGTAAGAAGAATCATATAATATTTTACTTTTGTGTCTCGCTCATCTCATATAGCATAATATCTTTAAAGTTCATCAATATTGTAACATGTATCAGAATTTCATTCTTTTCAAAAGTTAGCTGATAATCCATTGTATGTATACAGTGTATTTTGTTTACATTCATCAATGCATAGATATTCAGACTATTCTAAATTTTAGTTATTGTGAAAAATGCTTCCTTGAATATTGGTGAATACATACCTGTTTGACTCTGCTTTCTATTCATTAGAGTATTTAATTTAAGCAGAATTGTTAGGCCGTATATTAATCCTATGCTTATTTTAAAGACACCCTTCCCACATAACTAATTTCTTCAGCGACTGCACCATTCTATACTCTCATGAGCCTCACATGAGAGTTTTACATTCTCAACATCCTTGCCAATATGTGGTATATGAAGTGCTATCTTATTGTAATTTGCATTTACATTGCCCTAATCATTAGTGGTGTCAAGGATCTTTTCAAGTGCTATGGTCCATTTGCATATTTTCTTTGGAAAATTGTCTACTGAAGTCTTTTATCCATTTTGGGGACTTTTTTAATTGAGAGATTCCAGTATAGTAGCTCAGCCTTTTATCCTATGTTTATTTTATTCAGTTTATGTACCGTAGTCTTAAGACCTGGAAGTTCACTTTCTCCCCTTATATACAAATGCCCATTTTATATGCTGTTTCCAGAGAACATGTCCCTATTTCCCATTTCTCTTTTAAGGCACTGGTTTCTCTGGGATTAACTTCTTGTGCTTAAGTTCTGGGCCTCAGCTGCCCATTCTTCCATGTTTGGACAGTTTTATCTCTGTAAGTATTATAGGAAAGTGGAATCAGCTTAAAGGTTAACTCCTTGTTGTCTTAAATAGTGAATTAGACACATCTTGAGGACCTGGTTTAGGAGGAAGCTCTTTAAGTTCAGTGCCCCAGATTCTGCAGTGACTTCATTGGAGAACACACATCGTGATATGTGTCTGCAGAAAAGAGTGACTACAAATGTCCATCTTCTAAAGTAGATACATCCCCGCCGTCTTCATTTTTATTATAGCTTAACAAAAATGGACAGCTGTTCTTTTTGTACAATGAAAAGTTAATGTTGCTGAAATGCTCTGTTCTAAGTATGGTTAAGTCTTCCCTATTGCACGCCACATTTTGCCACATATTAACTCAGTATATGCCTCCTAACAACTACTGTGACTACCGTAATGTGCTATTTCCAAATAAAACTTTTACAAAAAATTTTTAATTAGGATGTGAAAAATATGCTTTCTGTTTTTCGTTGACCTAGAATCATACCCGTCCCTGACGTTGCAATCACTTGGAAGTTTCAGGTCCTGAGCTTTGTTTGTTTCTGTATCATTATGTCTCCTTCAATACTCTCTATGCCTATCAGCTTCATATTTGATTTTTATCATATTTAATGGCTGAATTTAGTTTTGGTTCGCCGATGTTTTTTGTAAAATGCAAGCTTTGCACCTGCATTTTGGCGTCACAATGTTGCTGTGATGATGAGGAGTACTTCAAATATGTTTTGATGTGGAAGGGTCATATCTACATTGTATTCTGAGCTGAAAACCAGTTTCTCATTGTGGAGAAAGATGAAAACTGCTATATCATCTGTAACGTCATCAAGCAAACTGTAGCCCAGAGGCTTGTTTTTTTATTCTTCTCTTTATTTATGTATCAATTCATTAAATATTTAGGGTATGTCATCTAATGCCAGGCATTTTCCTAAGCACCCGGGACCCAGCAATGACAGCTAGATTCCACTGGTGCAGAGCTTACCTGCTAGTCCAGTGGTTTTTAGGCATTGGTGCATATTAGAAAGATGCAGGCAGATTTTGAAACTCCTTAGGCTTGGGTGTTGCCAGATGTCAATCATGTGTTGCCAGATACCATAAGCTTTAGGGATGTGAACTGTCCAAGATGGTTCCAAAGTACATCTATGTTTGAGGACCATTCATCTATGGCTGAAATTGTCATGTTCTAACATGTATGAAAATGTGGAGGTGGAGGATGGGGGTCTGTTAAAACTCAGAATGTGTTTTGATTCAATAGTCTGGAAATGTGCATTTTCAGCAATTTTCCTAGTTCTTCTGTGGACTGAACTTTGAGAATGATGGATATGGAAGCTTGATGTTCAATTTGTGATAGGCCAACAGCACTCAGGAGGAAGAGGCAAGCAGATCTCTGAGGCCAGTCTGGTCTACATAGAAATGTCCAGGCCAGCCAGTGCTACGTAGTGAGATGCTAACTCAAAATAGAAAAAGAAAGAAAGAAAGAAAAGAAGTGCAGGATATCAGGCCTCCTCCACCAGACTCAGTGAGTCCAAATCTCTTATGCTTATATCCAGCCAGCTATAGATTGACTCCTGTCATGTACATTTCCCTTTGCTAACTGATGTCATATACATTTTGGAAATAAACACTACAATATTGATAATCTGTTTCTGTGTGTTTGTTTGTAGACAGTGTCTCTTGAAGCCGAGGTTGGGGTGGGCTTGCACCTTGCACAGAGGGACATCTGGATAAAAATCCTTTACCAAATGGAGCTAGATGCATATGGCAGAATGCATAGGGCCGGTGGAGGTGGGTGGGTGGGAGCAGGCATGGGGAGGGGGTCTAAATTTGATTAAGAACTGTTGTATGAAATTTATAAAAGCTCAAATATGTATACATACATATAAACATAGGGGTGGGCTTGCACCTTGCACAGAGGGACATCTGGATAAAAATCCTTTACCAAATGGAGCTAGATGCATATGGCAGAATGCATAGGGCCGGTGGAGGTGGGTGGGTGGGAGCAGGCATGGGGAGGGGGTCTAAATTTGATTAAGAACTGTTGTATGAAATTTATAAAAGCTCAAATATGTATACATACATATAAACATATATATATAACATTTCCATGAATGTTTGAATAGATACATAATTGTGATAAATACATGTAATGAAATATTATTTTACCTAAAATAAAGTACTAAACATGTCATAATGAAAATAAACCTCTAAAACATTATATTAAATGAAATAAGCTTGACTGAATGTTGACTTTTTATAATATTTGATTCAGTTTACATATGACATCCAGAATATACAAGGACACAGAGGCAGAATGCAGATTGACAGTGGGCAGGCCCACGCAGAAGGAAGAATGAGTGAAATTGCGGAGTTGGGAAGGGCAGTGGAAAGTGTTGGAACTGTTCTAGAACTAAGTGAAGGCTGTGCACTTTGAACAGATGTTTTTCCTTCCTGCAGGATCTTTCCTGGCACTAGCATATGAAGACGTGAGTATTGATGGCTGTTACTGATTTTTAAGGTTACAAAAAGAACTTTGTGCTGAGAGAAAAAAAAATAGTTGATAAATTCTTCAGATGGACAGGTACTATGGTTTGGATCTGGAATATTCCCTAAAGGGTCACATGCTTAAGGTCCGGCCTGCAGCTTGGTGCTATTGCAATGAGATGGAAACTTTAAGAGGCCAAATGGGAGGGTATCAGGTCATTCTGGAAGAGCCCTTGAAGGGGATTATGGAACCCTGAACCCAGTTCCTTCTTCTTTCTCTCTTTTTCATTTGCTGGCCATGAGGTGAGCAGTTTCACTGGCTCCTTCATGTGCTTCTCCGTGATGCACTGCTTCACCACTGTCGCCAAAAGGGACATGTTGCCCATGGATGGAACCCACCAAACCTGCGAATCAAAACAAACATTTTCTTATAAGTTGATTTATCTCAGGTATTTATTATCAGTAACACACAAGGTCAGGGGAGACCTTTTTGAGACTGTGTAATATTTAAAATGAGGCCTAGTAACTGGAGAGAGAGGCTTCCAGCAGAGTCAAGAGTCTCAAAAGGAAGACTTCAGTGCCAGTATGGGTAACTGCTGGGGCTGTGCAGATTTACCCCACAGTCTGGGCAGTAGAACTCTACGATTCAGTTTATGAATGAATGATGAGTTGTCATGTACTCTTCCTCTGATCACAATGTGACGAGGATGTTTACGAAGATAGGGCAAAGCCAAGGGCATTTTTATTTTATTGCACGTTCCTGATCATCCTTTGTTGTATGAGACAAAGAGGTCTGAAAAATGCTGATATTTTAAAGGTAGAATATAGTAGTAAAAATACCTTAAGGAAAGGGTAGGAAGATGTTGCAGAGCAGAGTACCTTAGAACAGAGGGGTAAGGAGGGGGTAGAGAAAGAAGCAGGGAGAAGTAAGCACAGCCTAGAAGGAGAGAAGGAAGCCACCTTCTCTAATATGTGGTGGACTGAAATGAGTTGGGTGCCACCTCTGCCTCCTCTGGCTGTGTGATCATCAGCAAATCATTTACCTCTGAAAACCTCAGCTATGCAGTGGGAATCATCACAAAACATTTATCCTAAAGTGTCATGTGAGGCTTCAATCAAGTTATCACTGAAACTAACTTATGAGGATGCCTGGTACGAGGTAAACTCAAGTTAACTTCCAGTGTGGATACTATAGATCGTCAAACTCATGTTTGGCTCTTGATTTTATTCCTTGGGTTAAGTTTTTGACATTCTCTTTATTTGGATTTTAAAAATTTGTTACAATAGAAAATAGAGATTTTTTTTTTTTGAGGCAAGGTTTCATGTAACCCAGACTGGCCTCCAGTGGAACTTTCTATGTAGTTGAGGATAACTTTGAACTTCTGATATTCCTGCCTCCATTTTCCAGGTGTTTGGATTACAGGTATATGCTACCACAATTAATGGTAACATAGTTGGTGCAGAGATTGAATCCAGGGATTCATGCTGCAAGCTAAGCACACCATCTGCACTGAATCTCTAGCCCTTGAGAAAATTGTTTGTGATTTTGAATAGCCTGAGTTTTCTCTTTAACCTCTTAATATATTTCAACAAAATTGGAAGCTTCATTGTTACCAGGCCTTATACTACTGACTTTAGTAAGCACATTCATATGCTCAAACAAAATGGCAATTGAAGTCAACCACTATTCAAAGCATCTAGTTGTATGGCTGAATTAATTTGCTTATATACTTAGAAGTTCAAGTACCAATGATAAGGAATTTGCTGAGTATTTATTATAAGCAAAGGATACTTTTGAGGACATGGAGGAATAGATATAATGTAAGTTCAATATTTCTAGCACGTTGCTACCATATTTAGTATTTATTATTTCATATTTGACTCAGTAAGTTTTATGAATTTATTCCATCTTATAATAAATTTTTCCTATATATGCAGAAACAGAAGTTTGTTAAGGAAAAGTAAGTTGCTTATGAGTAATGAGAGTTAGCGTCTGAATTCATGATTTCTTTCACCAAAGCTGAGTACTCTTTTACTGCATAAGGATCCAGGAAGGGCAGTCATACTCATTTAGCAACTGAGGCTCAAAAGAACTTCTCAAGGAATAGAACTATAACCTCCAAATAACAGCAGATATTGACTATTGAGCAAAACCCTCAAGATTTCATGGTCTGAAGATACATGCTTAACTCTCCCTTTGCAATTTACTGTCTTTGGAGAGGTTGCTTGACCTTAATTCCCTCATCATCTTTTTTCAGAGATTAAATTATGATATAATGAAATCACTGCCAAAACTAAAACACTCTAAAATATAAGCGCATTCCACCAAATGCAAGGTTTCCATTTGATAGTCATAAAATGGCATTCTATTTATATATTCTTTGAAGCAGGGTCTTGATAGGTAACCCTGGATGACCTGCATTGGTGGGTAACCCAAGCTGTCCTTTAACTCGTGGAAATCCTCTTGCCTTAATCTCTGGAGTGCCAGGATTATTGGTGTGTGACACTATGCCTGATGACATTTTAAGTTTTATAAATTTTCATGAAATTTGTTATTTAATAATCAAGTATTTGATAAATGTTTAATACACTAGATGTGGAATAAAATAAGCTTTCATATAAGAAGGCTTTACTATAAAACAACGTGCATTTTCCAGTATGCAGTTGATGTTGTAAAAGTCATTACCTCACTGTTTCTCTGAATCCATATAATCAGAAGTCACGTTACAACTTTGCCATATCCCACGTGTTCGTCTTGAAAACTCCTTCCCCCCCAGAAGCTTCTTTCCCCCTGGATTCTAGGTTATTACTAGTCTAGTTACTAAATATACCAAATACTTTTTAAAAGAATCTTATTGGACCTTCAAGTACTTGCAATAAGAATTTATTCTTTTCTACTTTTGCCTGCTTTAGTTTGTGGAATCAAGCAAATGCACCTCTGAAGGACTTGATTTGTGAACATTGTGATGTTTGCTTTTGATTTATCTGAAATAATGCAATTAGCACCAACTCCAATGCTATCCTTGGGAATATGAGCACCCTTATTACTAAACTTAAGCTCCCCAATGTTTATTATATTTAAAATAATGCTTCTAATCCCATGAACATATTTGCAGTGTTAACCTGACATTTTTGTTATGTCTTTTCCCATTGGACACACAGCATACCTTCTTGAGGGGTTAGGTTTCATATATGCTCAAATATTTACCACCTATGACAGTCTACATTGATGATTAATAGTTGAGCATCATTAAAAAATGTATGGCTGAAGGCAGAAAATAAAGTGCTGATTGGTTCATTAAGCAATTAAATCCCAAACTGCAAAAAATTAACTTTAATCCTGCCTGAAGTCTAGAAGATCCTGTCATAAACACTTTTCATAATCCTTCCACTTAAATTTTGTCTTACAGTTCTATTAATCTACAATAATTTAAAATGACACTTCAGATAGCAATATAAATCTATAAGATGGATATCATGAAGCTTAAACCACAACAAAGCCAAGCATAATTACAGAAAATGCAGCTTTTAGTTAGGTATGTCTTTCCAAATTGCTTCTTCTGCCTCGGTTGACAGATGTGTGGGCTCACATTTTCAAAGTGTGTTGATATGCTTGAAAAAAAATCAGAGAGTCACTGATTAAAAGTTCTTGAATTTTTTCAAGACCCATACTGCCTCAATCAGACAGCACAGGACTTGGGAAATGGGCAGTAGACCCCAACCTTAGCCAAGGAATTATTGGCAAATGATTACTGTGGCGTGAGTTGATCTTCTCTAAGGGAGTGACTCTAGATAGGCTGACTAGACTCCAGTGGATGAAGTTATACTTAGAATTATAAATGCTGGACCAGATAGAACTTAACATATATGACATAATACCTGAAATCTGGTGGGGGGGCTATGGGGTAGGAAGGGGGTCTAAATTTGATTAAGATGTATTACATGAAATGCACAAAAACTTAATAAAGATTTTTTTCTAAAGTTCTTGACTTTGGGGCAGGAGAAATGGCTCAACAGTTAAGAGCACTGGTTGCTCTTGCAGAAGACCTGGGTTTGATTCCCAGCACCCACATTGTGGCTAACAACCATGTATAACTCCAGTTCCAGGGAATCCAGCACCCTGTTTTGACCTCCATGGGCACTGCACACACTGGTGCACTTACATACATGCAGGCAATTACACTCATATACATAAAATAAGAATAATAAATAGAGCATTTAAAAATATATATTATTTTTATCTTATGTGTATGAGTGTATTGTCTGTGTGTAGGTAAGTGCACCCATGTCGTGCAATGCCTGCGGAGGACAGAAGAGGCTGTTGGATCCCCTGGAACTGGAGCTATGGACAGTTGTTAGCTGCCATGTGGGTGCTGGGATTCCAATCCGGGTCTTCTGCAAGAACAACCAGTGTTTTTAACCACTGAGCCATTTCTCCAGCCCCAATAAAACATTTTTTAAAAAGTTCTTGAGTTTGTAGGCTTTTCTTTGTAAAACTTGGAGCAACTCACTGAAGACCTGTGTTTGTCAGTCTTATATTCTCTGGGAGAATTCTGCCACTAGGTCATGTGGAATTTTTAGCACTGGAATTTAGTTACTGTGTTTATATTCTCTAAACATACATGGGCACTTAGTGCACTTTCAGAAACTCAAATGCAGTCCTGGCTGTCATTTTATTTTTTCTTCTTCTCAATCTAGGGGTTAGATGTACTTTCAAACTTGTTCAAAACAACTTTAACCTTAGGAATTTTGTAATATCCTAGTCCTGTTATTTGGAACGGAAAACCACATTTCTGTTTCATCTGGGGTGGCGGGGGACATTTTTAAGAACAAGTTTAGAAGAAACTGTCCAGAGAAGCTAGAGGGTTTGTTCTTGCCTGCCTGCCACAGTCTCTCAATGGCAGCAATCTGCTCTCAAATAAAAGTAAGACTTGAGGGAAAGTTCAAATCCCTCCTATTGAGCCTATGGGGCATTTATGCTTTTATAAGACAGGTGTTGGAGAATTATCCAAAGCCATGGGATGTTTTTTTTCCTCTCTGCACGTGCTTTACGTCTCTAGATTGACTATGTACAGAGAAAAAGTCCACTTTGATGCCACAGGGGATGCAGAGCAAGGTTGAGCTAGACACTGCTTGAACACCTCACAACCGCAACTCAGTAAGATGTGTGTGTGTGTGTGTGTGTGTGTGTGTGTGTTTGTGCGTGTGTATGTGATTATTTGTGGAAGATCTTCTCCACTGCTATATTTTCTGCTCCTTTCTAGTACTTAGCATGGTGCTTGGCATATCTGGGAGCTCACATAGTATGTGTTGGATGATTTAATCGCCATGGTCATTGCTATACAATGCAGGAGAAATACAGTATTTTGAAAATTACTACTGCAGAGGATAGCAATTGACACTTATACTGCATTCTTTAGCAGTTGGTTTTTGAGGAGCACAAAATGGGGGTGTGTGCACTGTGTGTGGAGGACACTGTATAATATTGATAGAGTCAACTATCAGGGAAACAGTGACATTATTGTATCTTCTGTTATTCAGAAGTGTGTTAAAAATTGAAAGTGTCAATAAAATTTAGCTTATCTGGATGTTTAAGACATCACATTAACTCTGTGCTATATGGGCTCTTCATAAGATTTGCCTTTGTCAAAAAAGAAAAGGCTTCTGGGGCTAAGGAGTTAGCTCTGTGGTTAAAGTGCTGTGCAAATGTGAAGAACAGAGTTCACACTCCCAGACCTGACATCAGTGATGAATGGGTTGGGCATGCCTGTAATTGCAGCTCACAGAAGGCATAGATAGGAAATAACCAGAGCAAACTGGACAGCCAACCCAGCCAGCCCTATCTGCTAACTCTTGGTTCTCTTGAGAAATCCTACCTCAGTGAATAAGGTGAAGAGTGATGGAGGGAGACTCTTGATGTCAGCCTTGGATTTCCACACATCATACTTATACACACATATGAGCATGCATACACACATACAGATGCAGCACACCACACACACACACACACACACACACACACACTTGAAAACAAATGGCAAGAAAAATTTGCATTCCTGAGTCTTCCAAGTATAGGAAAACACAGTGATAATATGAATTTAAAATCTCATAAAACAGTTGGTGTTTGGATTCTATCCTGTGCCTAGCCTCTGATCTCCATCAAGGCAGATATTGGGAGCAGAGGATAAGTTAAAGTTACTTTCCTTTGGTAGAAGTGAAAATAGTGGTGATGTGAGTGTGGGCAAATGTGGGCAGGAAGGTGAGGACCTGTGAGAAGGTACCAACAACCGGACAATCCCCTTCCACAAAAACCTTGAATCCAGTACTGTCCCAGTAGACTCCCGCTGAGTCCTCTGGGCACAATCCACCCTGATCCCCAACTATCTTATTCCTGGATTTCTTGCTTCTTTGCAGTTTCCTGGATACTTACAAGGGAACAGAAATCTGCCCTCAGGGGTGTCAAACAAGATCCAAACCAGATGTATTTGACTCTGGCTCTTACTTCATCAGCTTTACAATAGCCAGCACCTACATTGTACTTGAGTGCCTTTTGTTTATTTGTTTGTTTGTGTTTTTATTTTGTTTGGAACTTACAGGTCAGGCTTTACTGGAGTACAAGTGTCATCATTCATACTTCAATTGCAATCACTTTACCTAAACAAAGAATGCTTCAATAACTATTGGCTAACCTGTTTTCTTTTGAATTGTGTGGTCTGTTACCATGAAGGAGTAATGTAATAAGTCAAGTACAGCATCCTTAAAACAAGCATGTCATTACTCTTTTCCTTTTTCTACCTTCATGACATGGCATGAGTTTTGTTCTTTTAGCTTCCAGGCAGTAGAAACAATTCTCTTATTTACAGTCACTCATCACATTTAAGGTTTTTCACATCAGTATTGAACTACTATAGAATTAGCACATATCAGACCTAGACTCACAACTTCAATTAGTATCCTAATTAGTTTTGATATCCCAATGGAGATACGTTTTAATTTATTTTATTCTGATGAGAGAGAAATTATAATTCATGATAATAAACACTAATATTGTTGTAAACAACTGAGGTTTTGAAAATGACCAATTATCAGTAGGCTATTTTCTTTTAACCTTTAAAATAAAACTGTGTGGTTGGGATCTGGGCTGTGTGTTTCCAGGATTTTGACTTCTTATCCAAAGAATTGGAAATAAGGGTTCAGATTTGCAGAAGAAGCAAGATAATCTTACTTGGAACAAAGTGATTGTAAAGATTAAAGAGAGATACACTGTCAAGACTGATCACATGCCACTCGAGGGAAGATACTCAAGGGTCTCGATTATTGTTCGGGGCTTCTTTTTATAGGGTTCAAGAGAAGGAGGGGCTGACTACAGAGAGGTGCAGTTTAGGCAGTTCTCTATTTTGATTGATACATCAGGTTATATAACCATTTCTCCATTGTGCCTGTCCCTTCCCATAATGGGTCTGATTTCAATCATGTGCACACCCAATTATGTATAAACATAAGATGGTACATAGGGGATTCTCCCTGAAAGGTTACTAGGGAACATAACTTTGCCTTACTGAGCATGTACCCAAAATGAGTTGAGGCCAGATTGACCCTTTTATTCATCATACCTAGATACATCAGAACATACTTGAATAGAAATGGTATAAATTTGATTGCTACCAGGGATGGGGGAACTCATACTATTGTTTAGAGATGGGGGCGTGTGTAGCAAGATGAAGGTGGGGGTTCAAGGGATTCTGTGGTTGCTAAGTGCATTGTTTGGAGAGGGATGTATGCGCATAGTGCATGCAGTTCTGTAGGAACTAGACTGCCTAGTTCATTACTACAAGAGGGGTGTGAAACCAAATGGGAGTCCCTGGGCACTAGGCTGTTTCCTGTGCTTGCCTGCTCCACCCTTGGCTGACATTTATAGTCATCCCTTTTAACCTTATTATAGGAAGAAGTTGAGAGAGAACATGGATTTATACTTAGTTAACTTTTTCTCTTTTTAGTGCTTTTGCTAAGTGGAAGAAAAAAGGAAAGCTAACAGTTGAGCAATTCTTTAGAATTTTTGAATGAATGGGGACAAAGAGAAAGATGTCTCATTTGGAAATAAAGTATACATTTAGTAGTTTCTTTCCGTTATTGTCTTTGGATAAGAGCAAAAGTGTTTGTGGGTTATTTTTTATTTAAAATTTTTTCAAGAATTTCATACATGAATACTGCATTTACATGATTTTCACCCCTCCCTTTAATTCCTCCCAAGTTCCCCCCACTCCCTCCTAAATTCATGACCTCTTCCTCTATAATTATTATTGGTATGTATGTATGTATGTATGTATGTATGTATGTATGTATGTATTTAAATGATAATTTTTCCACAAAAAGCCATAGACTAACAAAACCCTGAGTACCAGGTATGGGAAACCTCCCTTCAAGTTGTTGGTCAGAAGGCAGACCAAGAGAAAACCAGAATAGTATAGGCTATTGCCATCACCCTTAGTTGTGTCCCAGAACTTGAAGGTAAAACCCTATTTCTGTGTCACAGAACTGAAGGCAAAACCCTACACCACACACTTAGGATACAAGACTTGAGGAATTGAGCTGTAACTGACCTGGAAACCTCCCTGAGGACCACCTCTCATAGTATCAGAAAGAACTATGTAAGGTGCCAAGGGAAAAAAATAATCCATAGCCCTACCAAGCTGTAAAATTTGTGAACCATGGTGATAACGTCTGGCAAGATACCTCAAAGGTGCAATAGTGGCATTTATATCTTGGGGTAACTAACAGCTATAGGATTTAGGGCCTGCTCAGGAGGAAGGAATTCTTGTTAGTGCTGTAAAACCTAGTCAACAAGGTTTTTTTAATCTAGAATTTTCCAATTGCCTTTCCAAACGGTGTTATGATAGAACAGAACAATATTTATCACAATAAACGACTTGGCTTTTCAAATTTTAGAACAGAAAAACTTATTTAAGTTGTTTTTACAAATTCCTCCAAGGACTTTAATATACTATCCTCTCCTTAGGCCATAAATAATTGCTGATTACCTGTGGTTGTATCCCAATAGTGCATCTGTTACCTCTGTCTGAGAACAACAGAACACTATGAGTATTTAGCTTTAATAACATACTTACTTTTAAATTTGCACATATTAGGCTTACTGTTTGTCATGCACAGTTGTAAGGATTTAAACAAATGAATAGTAAGGTAACCATCACCACCCAGATATAGAAAAGGCCCCTTGTCCCAAATCAGTTCTTCCTCTTGCTCTACCGAGTCACCCAACCTCAGCTCTGGTAACAATGCTCAGCTCTCCGTCCATCACAGAGTATTGACTTGTTCAGGATGTCATATAAGTGGAGTTGCATGGCTTTTTGAGTCTGGCTTCTTTCATGGTGTTTTTGAGATTCACTTGTGCTGCTGTGTCGTATTTCATGACTTCTCTTCATTGCTGACATGTCACTTTGTCTTTCCATTTATCACTTGAAACACATGTAGGTTTTACCCTTTTGCTTAATCCTGAATAAAACCACTGTAAATGCTTGCATGCATGTTTTGGTGTGACCAAAGTTTTCATTTTTCTTGGGTAAACACCTAGAAATGTGATCATTGTGTTATATAGTAATATTTTTGATATGTATTTTTATTGAATTTTGTGCATTTAGCACAATACATTTAATTCATATTCAGACCCCCTCTCATATCTGTACCCCCCCATAACCTCCCACCAGATTTCATGCATTCTGTCATATATGTTAAAGTCTACTGAGTCAAGTTTGTATTCCCAGATGTTCCTTGGTGCGAGTTCATCCATTAAAGCCTGTACAACTTATCTGGCATCACTCTCTCAAAGAAGATCAACTCTCCCTCACCCAGCACTGATGAGCTTCCGATAGTTCCTTGGCTAAGGTTGGGGCCTCCTATCCATTTCCTCAGTTCTATGCTTGTGTGGGTCTGTGCATGCTGTCACCATTGCCCAAAGTTCATATGAGCAAGTTGCCAAAAGCCTGGAAAATTCTGTTTTCTTCTAATCATCCACCACTGCTGGCTCTTACAATCTTTCTGCTCCATCTTCCACAACGGTCCCTGAGCCCCAGGTGTGTAATATGTTTTTAACTTTACTGGAAAGTGACAGACTCCTAAAGTGGATGCATCTTTTTTCATCCCCACTAGTTGTATGTGAACATTATAGTTGCTCTGTATTCTCACCAACACAGTACTGCTGAAATATCTTTTAAAATTCTTGCTTCTTAATAGGTGCACGGTATCTTCTTATCTAACCTCAGTCTTGGATGTATTATGCTGTGCTTCTTCCCATGTGCTCGTTTCCTATCTGTTTCTTCTCTGATGGAAGTATTTGTTCAAATATTTTATTTAGCACTTTCATTTTATTTATTATTGAGTTTTGGGGGCTCTTCTATTTTGAATAAGGCATTTATCAGAAATGTGGTTTGCAAATATTTTTCCCAGTCTCCCTGCTTATCTTTTCATTCTTTGAACAGTGTCTTTCACAGAATAAAAGGTTTCCTTTAGGTGTTCCAGTTAACACTTGTCTTTTTTTAATGGGTCCTAACTTATTTTGGGGGGAGGGGCATTCACACCAACACATGTTCATTTACCCACAGTGCTTGGGTCAGAAATCTCCAAGATCCCTAGTGCAGGTGTGTCAGGGTTGGTTCTTATGGAGGATCCAAGGGACAATCCAGTCAATGCTTCTCCCTAGCTTCTGGTGGTGGCCAATAATTCTCTCAGTTCCTTGGGTTAAGTCAGGGAAGCACCAAACTCCCCTTCCATCTTCATGAGGTCTTCCCTCTGTGTGACTGTGAGTCTGCTTTCTGTTCTTAGAAGGACATCATTCCTACAGACCTGGTCCACCTGAAGCCACTGTGATCTCATTTTGACTGAATTACACATGAATCCTAACTTTGATGTCATATTTAAGGATAGTTTTTCTAACCCATCATCGTGAAGAATTTCTCTTATGTTAGATATTAAATTTAGATGTATGATGCCTTTATATTATATTTTATATGTGAGTTGAAGTCCTTTTTAGCATGCAGAAATACTCCATTTGAATTGCCTCCATGTTTTTATTAGAATTCAGCTGTCCATATTTGTTTGAGTGTGTTTCTAGATTGCTCTGTTATGCTGAACAACATCCCTGTCTTTTACTAATACTATACTGTTTTGATCACTGTAACTCTGCAGCAAGTTTTAAAATTAATTTTATGTTATGTCCAAATTTGTTCCATAAAATTGTTTTGACTATTCTAATTCTTTACTTTTCCATATACATATATACACTTTTGCATTAGTTTCTTAATGCAGTTATTTGAAGTTTTGATTGAGATTGTGTTAAGTCCATAAATCAATGTCGCAAATTTTGTACCTCTAAGAGTATCAAGTCTTCCAATGAATACTGTGCAGCTCTGTATGTATTTGTGCTTTTCATTTCTTTATCATTTGAACAATGTTCAGTATATGCAACCTGAACATAATTTGTCAGATCCATGGATATGTGTTTTGTGAAATTCTTTTTAGACAACATTTGACTCTGTAGTCCAGGCGGACTAGAATTCACAATTCTCCTGCTTCAGCTCCCAAAGTGCTGGATTACAGGCATGCACCACCATATCTAGCTGTGTTTTATGCTTTTTGATGCTATTATGCACTGCACTGCCTTTTAATTTTGCCTTCCAATTGATTGTGGCTGATAGAAACAGAATTATTGTTCTACAGTGAATTTGTATCTTACAGTCTTATTAAGCATGCATGTTAGTTTTAGGAAACCTTTTCAGTAGTTTCCTTGCTTGGTATGTTAGATTGTTATGATAAAATACAGCAGCTTTGGATGGCTTATCAACAGAAACTTATTTTCTCACATTCTGGAAAAAGAAGTCTGAGATCAAGATATTAGAAGGATTTGCTTCTTCTAATGTCTCCCTCCTTGGTTGTCTTTACATCTCCTTTTATCCATGTTCTAACTGCTTCAAGCAAGAACACGATTTCTATTAGATGGATCTGGGTCCAACCAAGTGACCTCATTTACTACCTTCTTTGAAGACCCTTTCTCTAAATAGAATCACTGAATTCTGAGGCTTTGTAACAATTTAAGTTGCTTTACTTCCTCCATGCATTATAACCACTACACACAGGGTACCTACATACATTGAAAACACAACCAGGAAATGATATATTTCTATCAATAATATGCATATGAGATGAAGAGAAGAGACTAATACTGTTTTGTAAAGATGTTTGAGATTTGTGTTGTTTATTCATTTTGAAAGATCTAAATATCCCTCTGTAGTGCTGTGTGAACATTGTTACGATGACTGCTTTGAAGTGTTGGGCTGGCAACGCCATCATCTAGGTCAGTTTGGGATTGCAGTCAGTTGATTGTCTTTTCCACTGATAATTGATTCCATTTTATAGGTATTATATCATTTAAAACCATAATAATATTTCAGCGTTACATTGTATATTTCTTAGTACTCTACATAACGCAGAGGCATCTTATCCTTTTAAGTGCTGTAGCAAATGGAAGATTAGATTCAGATTTTCAGTTTTATGTACTTTCTGTGTGATGGTTTTTCAGTTTCAAAGGTTTCACCAAAGCTTCAACCAATTTCTCTCTCTGTCTCTGTCTCTCTGTCTCTCTCTGTCTCTCTCTGTTGTCTCTCTGTCTCTGTCTCTCTCTCTTTCTCTTTAGGGCTTATTTTGGCCAGTGTGCCATGTGTTTATTTTGCTTCAGTCCTCATAACCCATGTTATACTAATTTTGGTTTGTGTTATACGTGCAACAGGATTGAGTCTGGAACTTGTACTGGGTTTTAGACAGACTCAGGGAATTCCCATCTTTGTCTCTACTTCACAGGAAATCTCTACAACTCCTATGCTTCCTTTTTCCTCATTCTTTGTCTAGTAGGAAAGGACTTCTTTTTGAAATTGTGCTGCCCTTGTACACCACACAATTCCGTAATTGTGACCACCCTCAAGTCAAAGCTAGGAGAGAAAAGCTGATGTATTGGTTTGCAAGGGCTGTTCTATCAAAGTCCCATAAACTGAATGGTTTAAGCAATAGAAACTTATTTTTTCATAGTTGTGGAGACTAGAAATAGGAGATCAAGGTGTTGGCAAAGCCATTCTTCCTAATGTCACTAGGGAAGGATCTGTTTTGGGCATCCTTCTTAACCCTGCCAGTTCTTTGATGATGGTAAAACAATTTTTGCTTTCATATAACACTTCTACATGTGTACATCTCCTTTATTGTTTGCATATGTATGTGTGTGTGGTGTGTTCACATGTATGTGATCAGTTCATGTGTGTGCAGGTATGTGTATGTGTGTGGACATGCATATGGAGGTCTGACATTGACACTGGGTGTCTTCCTCTTCTACTCTTTATTTAATTTATTGAGGTAGTGCCTCTCACTGAACCTAGAGCTTGCCCATTCCATCTAGTCTAGCTAGCTAGCCAGCCTGCCCCAAGGATCTTCTCTCTGCCTCTTGAGTGCTAGAATAACAGGGAGCCATCATGCTTGCCCAGATTTTATGTGGGTTTTAGGATCTGAACTACAGTTTTTATGCTGTGTGAAAAGCTCTTTATCCACTGTGCCATCTCCCCAGCTCCTAGATCACTTAAGTTCTCAGGGTTGTTTTGGCTATCCGGGGTCTCTTGTGCTTCCATATGAATCTTAGGATAGATTTTTCCAATTCTGTGAAAAATGTCATGGGGATTTTGATTGGCATTGCATTGAATCTATATATGACTCTTGGTAGGATGGTCATTTTCACAATATTAATTCTTCCAATCCATGAGCATGGGAGGTCCTTCCATCTTCTGATATCTTCCTCAATTTCTTTCTTTAAAGAG
>NW_008345714.1:147765-148829 GCF_000622305.1 Nannospalax galili
CACAGTTGTACTGGGTTAGTGCCCTTCCTAATGGCCTTAGTTTAGCTTATTAGTCTTGTAAAAATTCTGCTTTCAAATAAGGCCACAGTCTGAAGTGGTACTTGTAGCTAGAGGATTAGAACTTGAACATATATTTTAGTAGGGATACGATTCAAACTATAACGTGTGTGTGTGTGTGTGTGTGTGTGTGTGTCTACGTGGGTATCAAGATACTATTGAACCAGTCTGGTCAGTTCATTAATCTATTATTATTTATCATTCAGAGTTTTCATATAGGTGCCTTATTTATTTACTTGTTTAAATTATTTTTAAATATAAGATCTCACTATGTTGCCCTGGGTGTTCTCAAACTCCCAATGTCATTCTGGATGGCCTTGAACCTAAGCTCCTCCTGCCTCTGCTTCCCAAGTTCTGGCACTGTAGCCATATGCTACCTTACTCAGCTAACTCATATTATTTTGATTAGAGATTTTATTTCTAGTCAGTAGGAGAAGGATGGGGAATATAGCTCAGTTGGTGGTTTACCTAGCATGCTCAAAATTCTGTGTTTGATCCCCAGCACTGCACAAATTCCCAGCATTTGGGAAGTGAAAGTTGGAAGATCATGAATTTAAGGCAATCCTTGACTACTAGCAAGTCCAGGCTAGCCTGGACTAAAAAAATTAGTAGGAGAGGGCTTACTTCTTATTGACCAGCACTGGGAATTTTAACTTTTTTTAAAAAAAATTTGCTCTCTCTCTCTCTCTATCATCTATCTATCTATCATCTATCTATCTATTTATCTATCATCTACCTATCTCTCTATTTATCTATCTATCTATCTATCTATCTATCTATCTATCTATGTATCTATCTACCATCTCTCTATCATCTATATCATCAGTCATCCATTTATGTGTCATGTAGGCATCTGACATCGATCTAACTTTCTATTTATCACCTCTATGAACCATGTTCCATCCATCCATCCATTCATCCATCCATCCATTTGTCTATGTATCTATTAATGTACCTAATCATCTTTCACTCTGTCTCCATTTCTGGTGTCTGGCGATGAAATTCAG
>NW_008345714.1:148937-155180 GCF_000622305.1 Nannospalax galili
ACTGAGATGTTGGTGCAGGGATCTATAATCTGTATGGATCTGATTATTTCTACCCATAATCAGTTGCACTCAGATCCTTGGCACCTATGTATGTCTATAAGGTTATTGAGTAGATTTCAGTGGTGATGTTTATCACCTCTACTAATTAACATGATATAACTTTTTATGCTTCCTCCTCAAATATAATTCATTTTTTAAAATTTGTTGATTTTTTTGTGTGTATATTACACAGAACATCCCAAACCATCTTATTCAACTGTACACCCACTTCCAAGATGGCACCCTTCCATAGCCTCCCTCGCCCCACTAGAGCCCTTATACTGTGATATCCCTGCTACTGTCTACTGTGTTGTCGGCACCCCCAGCCATTCCCCACTACTTGTCCATCTGGTGAATCTAGTCATCCTATTGTAACTTTAAAAAATAAATAAGATCCTTTAGTTTTAGAGCTGTACTGAAATTCTAGAATTTAGTAAATATGGTGTTCAGCATGTATTTTAAAGTTGAGATGAGAATCAGTCTAGAAATCTATTTGAAGGTGAATTTTCGGTCTATTATTTTGGCTACTACTTTGCAGTAGAGGTGAACTTATTCTGGTCTTTGAAACATTCTTGACTAAGAACAACTCAGCATCATCTTCTAGTTCTTTTTCAGTGATGCAACTCTTGACTGATTTCTTGGGGATAAAAATTTCATTATGTGATTATACTCAGAAAAAAGTTGAATATTTATTTACATGATTTCTATTTATGATGATGCCTATTCATTTTATCCTACATTTATCTACTGCTTTGTGGAATTATAGAGATATATAGGACATGGTTTCTGAGGTTAATAGTCATGGTTTAGACAAGGACTCTGAAATACAGGTAAATATTGTAGTCTTGAGATGCTCAGTGGTCTGACAGAGGGGAATGTGAAGGCATATAGGGTACAGGGAGGCCAGCACAACAGGAAATACTTAAACCAAGACTCAAAGAAAAATATCTCAAAAAATAGGAAAAAATGAGGCATCACAGAATGGTTGTCTAGACAAAACATCCTTTGCTATGCAAACAAAACCACAAGATAATCATCTTCTAAGGATGCTAAGGTGTACACTTAATTAAAATGATGTTTATTGAAAAGCATTATGAAGCTAGGTATGCTAGCTCATGAGTTTAACCCAGTACTTGGGAAGTAGAGGTAACAGAATTAACAGTTCAAGATAATCCCTTGCTACATAGCCAGCCTGAACTAAATGAATGCATGCTTCAAAAACTCCAAAGAACAGCATTATGAATTGGTACCCTAGGATATTAGGCTGTTGAGTGACAGCTGCAAGGAAAAGAAAAAAAAAAACATGTTTGTCAGAGAAGATATATTTCAGGCAAAACACTTGCTTCTAATTTTGAAATTTTCTTTAGGAATTGATCTGAGAAAGATCACCCAGGATAAAACCTAGAAAAACCTGAGGAGAATAAACCTTCATCCCCACAGGCATATTTTTATTTCTTTGCTTCATTACACCCAATAATCCAGAATGGTTCCTTCACAGTTTGATCTGATCATAATCAGGCAGACAAGGGGATGCAATTTATAAATGCCACCCAAAGTTAGGTTGTGCCCTGAAGACTTTTACTGGAAATGTTGTTTTGAAGTTAATTGGAGAAAAGTGTTGGACAAGGCAGTGGGGAAAGAATTTTCTATGAAATGGGCACTCAAGACATATGTGAGCCACACGGGGTAAAGTCTGCATGGCTTGCTTCTGCCAAGCACATCATACAAAGGAAACGCTATCTCTTTATTAACAATAACTCTGTTAGTGGAGCTACTCAGGCTATAGTGTGGTGTCCTTTCTAGCAGACTCTTTTATACTGCTTGAGTAGGGACAATTTTAGAAAGCACACACACAACTACAGCCAATCGATCAGTCATCTTAGTTGTAAACAAAATTGTCGTCAATAGCATCAGAGCAATCCATGCTTCAAGGTTGGTAGAGTAGAGCAAGGACAATGGATTGGAGTTGGGATGCAAAGTCATCCACAGTGCTTACCGCCAATAATTTCTAATTTCTCATTTGAAATAAAATCATTTAAAATTTTTCTTAGGTTTAGAACAAATTTCAGAGTTGTAGAACTGTAAAAGTCTCCATTTTTACACATCACAGCTCCTAGTGTGCCCTGCATATCAGTGTGTCAGAGCTTCATACCAGTTCCTGCAAGAGTATATGTCTTCTTCACATGCTCTGGCCTGTCTGTGTACTGTGCCCTCAGCTGGGAGTTCATTCTCTAGCATTACAACCATTCCTCATGGCTCATTTTGAATGTTGCATCCCTTCTAATGAGATTTTGGCTTTTCCAGGCAGAGCTAGTTATTCCCCGTCCCATCAATTTAATTGAATTGTACTTTGTTTATGGCTTTACTTTTCTTCATGCCTTCAAGCAGTCTCACAGGCTCTCGGGCCTTTGATTTTCTATCATGTACTAGAGGACTTAGTACATATTAGGTATAGAGCAATCTTTGCTGAATTAATGAGTAATTTAAAAATGTATGACTATGTATTGGATGGAGGTCAGATGGAATCTTGGTGTGCTGGGTGTTTGCCTTTCCACCTCTTCTTACCTTTTGCGTCATCTCTGTGCCCCAGGAGGCTGAACTTTATAGGCAGAGCTACTGTGTTCCATGGTCGCTGGTTTCTACCAGATTTTCTACTGAGTCAGTGACCCGACATTTAACAATAAGAAGAGAATAAATTTTCCATTTGTTGTGAGAATTCTTTTCCTGAGGATATTAAGCAATGTTTATCCCCTTCTAAGGTTCTAGAGATGACTGACGGGTTGCTGAGGTATATGAGTGACCTGAGGGTATGCACACTGGAAAGCCTTTACCCAGCATGGATCGAGGCTTCTCTTCCTAGCCTTCCCCAGATTATAAACTTTAGTCATCCCCAAACCCAGGAGACCATGTGTGATTAGGGCCAAATTACATACGGTTGGGTGGGAAGAGTGGATGGATACTCCGGTGGACTTTGTTTGCCGTTCCTTTAATGAAGGAGCACAACCATCAACAAGCCCAATCGTGATGATGTTTAACAAACAGGCACTGCTGAAGTTCTGAAAATGGTAGTTATTTCACCCAGAAGAGACTGCTGTGCAGCATCATCTTATTAAGAGAATATGGAATTTAAAAGGATTTGGTGCTAGGATCCACAAATGAGGGAGAACATATGTCTTTTGTTTTTTTGAGTCTTTGTTACTTCACTTAATATAACAGTTTCTAGATCCATCCATTTGCCTGTAAAGTTCATTATTCCATTTTTCTTTACTGCTGAATAGAACTCCATTGTGTAAATATACTACATTTTTGTTAACCACTCATCAATTGAGGGACACTTAGGTTGCTTCCATCTCTCTGCTATTGTGAAAAGAGCAGCAACAAACATGGTGGTACAAGTGTCTCTACAATAGGATGAGTCCTTTGGGTATATGGCAAGGAGTGGTATAACCGGGTCAAATGGTAGGTTCATTTTTAGTTTTTTAAGAGTTCTCCACACTGCTTTCCATACGGGTATCATTTGTTCTCTTGATCCTAGCCAGTCTGATTGGGGTAAGGTGAAACCTTAGGGTGGTTTTAATTTGCATTTCCCTAATTACTAACGAAGTTGAACACTTTTTGAGATGTTTCTTACCCATCTTTATCTCTTTTTTGAGAACTATCTGTTTAGATCTTTAGCCCATCCTTTAATTGATCATCTGGTTTGTCAATTCTTTGTTTTTTTGAGTTCTTTATATATTCTGGATGTTAAACCTCTGTCAGATGTGTCACTGGTGAAGATTTTTTTCCCATTCTCTGGGTTTTCTCTTCACTTTTTTGATTGTTTCTTTTGCTGTACAGGAGTTAGATTAATGAGGTCCTACTTGTTGATTGATTGTTGACCTTAATTCCTGAACAACTTCTGTCTGATTTAGAAAATCCTTTCCTATACGTATTTCTTGTAGGTTACTGCCAATTTTTTTTCTTCTAGTAGTTTCAGGGTTTCCAGTTTCACATTGAGGTCTTTGATCCACTTGGAGGTGACTTTTGTACAAGGTGAAAGATAAGGATCTAGTTTCATTCTTTTACAGGTGGAGATCCAGTTTTGCCAGCACCATTTACTGAAGATGCTGTTATTCCTCCATTGTGTGTTCTTGGCATCTTTGTCAAATATCAGGGGGCTGAAATTGTGCGTACTTGGGTTTGGGTCTTCAGTGATGTTCCATTGATCTATGTGTCTATTTTGTGCCAGTACCATACTCTTTCTATGACTGTTGCTCTGGCATCTTTGCTGTACGTTTCTGGTTACATAGATCCCTCTACCAAAGACCACAGCTCCTTAAAGTAGCTACCATCCCTGAGTTTAATCTCTATTCCTTCCTTCACTTCGTCCTTTAGACCTTGGGGGTTCTAATGTTTTCTTGACTTTGATCCACCTTTGTGAATAGTCCCTTTACTGAGGTCTCCTCAGGTATCTAGTTTGAGTGTGACAGTATAACCTAAAGGTCAAGCTTTTGAAAACGAGTGTTTTTGAAATACTTTTCCTCAGGTTTTTGAACAGTACTAAGTGTGACAAACGAAGTGTCTTAAACTTATATGTTTATGAAATAATGACAGGTTGACATTTCTGCTATGTGTTTAGTAGTATAGTACTTTCCAAGCCTTTAATAACTGGATATTCCTGAGCACGAAACATAACAAATCACATTTGCTTATATTTTTATCATCCTGACTTTTGATTTTTCTTGTTTCATAATGTATATTCATTAATGTACTTAAAATTAGATGTTTTTATTGCAACATGAAGTTCTAAAAATGCTGTTGACTCACTAAGAACGGTGCATAACACCATGTCAATTAAACTGCTTATTCTGTTATCATTGGGTTTCTTGTTTGCTGTGAAGAATATTTATTTTAACCCAAATCTATGGGCCTGTGAGATGGCTCAGCAGGTAAAAAACTTGCTGCCAAGCCTGATGACCTAAGTTTGATCCCTGGATCACATGGTGGACGGAGCGAACCTACTCCTGCAAGTTGTCTTCTGATTTCCACATGTGCGCTGTGGTGCACACATCGTCCACCCCATGGAAAGCAAACAAACAAATGTAATAAAGGAAAAGAAATTTAATCTTAATTTTTCTTTTGGAATTGAATTGATTTTCTGCTTTGTCTTTAGGTCTAAGAAATATTTCAAATTACTTTTTTTTTTTTGTTTGGTTTTTGGAGACAGGGTCTCCTTGTAGCCCCAGCTGTCCTGGAGCTATGTAGACCAGGGTGGCCTTGAATTTACAAAGATCTGCCTGCCTCTGCCTCCCAAGTGCTGGGATTAAAGGCATGCATCACCACGCCCAGCATACTAAAAATATTTATTTTTATTTTTGTGTGTGTGTGTGTGTGTCTTTGTGTGTTTATGCCAGGTATACTGGTGCCCATGGAGTCCAGAAGAGGGTGAAAACTTCATATTTTATAATGTAAGGGGAAGAAAGATTTAGAGTAGGAAGCACATTGAAAGCAGTCAGTTCTGTGAGGTTTATAAATCTTATTTTTATTTCTCTTGAAAAGTGAAACAAAGCTCGCCCTGTAGAAAAGATTAATTCCTGAGAACTTTTATGCAAAGGAACTGCTGGAGAGGCAGCATGTGCAATACTGTGTGGCTTGTATCGTTGTTACCATGAGAGATGCAGGTATCTGGAAGGGACTGAGTAGCCAATTATCCATGGCTTTGAAGGTAATAAAAGAAAGCATAGTCTAAAGCAGAAAGACGTCCTAGACATGATCCACAGATTTATTGTTATCATTTTGGACACAATGAAATAGACCAAATGTGTGGAGAAATTATTTCTGATTGCATATTGAAATCTTAAAGGCACTCAGATGGCTGGGATTTGTGTTCCGTATAGAAACTCACTTTGAATGCTAGGAGTGGGAATTAGATAAGAAAGAAGAAGGCATATTTTGAGCAAACTTGAGAGGAAGAAAGTCAGGAGAACTTGTAAGGGGTGGGGGGTGGATCCAAGGAGGTGAAAGTGAGAACTGGGTTTGTTATGCAAAAGATCTATCAGGGTGCACAAAAAGCTTAAAAGCAGACATTGCAATATGGGTAAAGGTGAAAGGATTCTAACCCAGGGCCTTATACATGTTAGCCAAACCCTCTACTACAGAGCTACATCCATGGCTCCTATTCATGTTACCCAAACCCTCTACTACAAACAAAAAAACACCTTAATG
>NW_008345714.1:156185-158613 GCF_000622305.1 Nannospalax galili
AAATACAAATAAAAATTCTTACTGTGTAGATATGATACAATATACAATGTATCTATTTAACATACATAACTACATAACTAAAACATGACTTTAAAGGATCCATGGTATCTCACTTCTTTACTTTTATTTAATTTAAAAATATTTTATTTATTATTTTTGTTTTTATGTGTATGAGTGTATTGCCTGCATGTACATGAGTGCGCCCATGTCGAATGACAGGGAGGTCAGAAGAGGGTGTCGAATTCCCCTGGAATTGGAATTAAGGAAGGTTTGTAGCTGCCATGTGAGTCCTAGAAATCGAACCCGGGTCCTCTGCAAGAGCAGTCAGTGCTGTTAACCACTGAGCCAAACAAGATCTCATGCAGTCCAGGCCTGCCTTGAACTCATTACACAGCTAAGGATGACCTTGAACTTCTGATCCTCCTGCCTGTACTTCCTGAGTTGCTTGTATCACCATGTTTTGTTTCTGAGGAGCTAGGGATGGGATTCAGGGCTTCATGTGTTAGGTGAGCACTCTGCCCACTGAACTACTGTCTTAGTTATCTTTCCCTGTTGTTCTGATAAGCATTTGGACAAAAGCAACTTAAGGGAGACAGGATTTATCTTAGCTCACAGTTCAAGGCACAGTCCATCAAGGTTGGCAAGTCAAGGCAGCAGGAGCCTGAGGCCACTGGCCATATAGAATCCACAGTCAGGAAATAGAGAGGGATGAATGCATGCATGCTAGTGCTCAATTCTTGTTCTCCTTTTATACAGCCCAGGATCCCAAGCCCAGAGAATAGTCCCACCCACAGCCAAGATAGGTCTTCCCACAACAATGATCTACTCAAGATAATCCACCATAAACTCACCCAGAGGCTAACCCAACTCAGATAGTCTTTCACAGGTGTGCCTGGAAGCCTGTTTCTGGTGATCCTAGATCCTGGCAAATTGATAGCTAACTTTCACCATCATAGCTGTATCCCAAGCCTTGAAATAACAATATAGAAAACTTATTTTTCCCATTTAAAGTTGCAATCTTTTCATTGTGCCTAATCTTTGTTACTTATCAAAGATAACTAATGGCAACTCTGACATCAAATTATTTCATCTCTGTGGTTATGTCTCCAGCCTTGTCCCTCTCTGATCCCTCTGTTACATCGCTGCCACAGTAGTGTTTCTCTAAAATCTTCATAAACAGGGCTAGTGAGATGGCTCAGCTGGTAAAAGTGCCTGCTGCCAAGCCCGACAACCTGATTTCAATCCCTGGACCCCACATGATGGAAGGAGAGAACTGACTCCCAGCAAGTTGTCCTTTGATGTCCACATGTTCACACACACAGACACACAGACACACAGACACACACACACAAACAAAAAAAAAACCATTAAATAAATCATGGCTATCTCCTCCTAAGTCATTCAATGACTATTCATTAACTTTGATAGAACAATTCAAACTCTGTGACATGTAATATATCCTGTAATCTGAATATTTCTGTGCCAGTGGTCTCTCCTCACAAAAATGCTGCATAACCAAACAGCCTGTCCTGGTTCATTTTTCTTGTCAGCTTGACCTGAGAGGAAGGAACCTCAATCCAAGAACTGCCTCTATCACATTGACCTGTGGCCATGTTTGTGAAACACTGTCTTGATTGATGATTGATGTGTCAGATCCCAACCTATTGTGTACAGCACTACCCCTAGGCAGTTGGACCTGAGTTGTATAAAAAACATAGCTGAGCATAAGCCAGGGAGTGATCTGGTAAGCAGTGTTCTTCCTTCCCTGATGGACTGTGTCCTGGAAGTATAAGCTGAAATAAACCCTGTCCTATTCTAAGGTCCATTTTAATCATAAGACTGACTTATAACAGCAACAGACAAGTAGCTAGAACACAACCCCAAATTCTTTTGCTTAAAACAGCATGCCGTTTTAAATTCATCAAGCTATAAGTTAGCAGAGGACTTCGCCTAGGTCCTCAGATGTGTCTGTGACGAAGCTGCCAGGTATCTGGAGGCTGGCTGTTCACTGTGGTGATATAGCAAGAAAGGCAGAAGTCTATCCAAAAGATCCTCAAGGTTTGTTGGGTGCTGTTTGGTTAAGATTCTGGGAGAAAGAGCAGGGGTTGCAGAAGCCTTGCAAGACCTAGGCATGTGCTGGCACATGACTGATTCTACTAGACTGCATGGGTTGAAGTAAGCTATAGTTAGTCCAGAGATAAGGGGAAGGAATATTGAGCAAAGACCTTGGATAGACAGAACGGTAAAATCTGGGGAATTTCTGCTGCCCGTTTACTATGCTTGTCTAGCTCTTTGTCTCTGAGTCTTCCTGTATCCCGGTTTACTTGTTATGCCAACCAATAGTGAATTCTGTATAGTTCTTTATGCATGAAAAAAATTTTATTATGCTTTTGAACCACATTTTCTTAGTCTATTCATTTCTTAATGA
>NW_008345714.1:158997-162580 GCF_000622305.1 Nannospalax galili
GTGTGTGTGTGTGTGTGTGTGTGTGTGTGTGTGTGTGCACATGTGACTGTATGTCACTTGTATGCAGTACCTCTGGAGGCCAGAAGAAGGCATCAGATGATCCTGGAGTTGGTGTTACAGGCAGCTGTGAGCTGCCAGATACGAGGTGCTGGGAACCTAACTTGGGCTATCTGTAACAGCAGTACACACTCTTAACTGTAGAGGCATCTCTCAGACCTTGAATCCTATTTAAGGTAAGTACTATTGTTTTCTAGAATTGCGAAGTGAGAAAACTGAGGCATAGAGAGGCTTTGTTTCTTGTCCAAAAGCACAGCAGGTTTGTGTGACTCGGTCAGGATTTGACCATGAAAGTCTGACACCACCAGTGACTCCCACAGTCATGGCCAGAAACTGACGGCAACTGAGTGCTCCCTCTTGGGAAGCCTCTTTCACACTTCTGCCTGAGAATCTGGGAGGAATTTGTGGCTATCAATATCACATTTATAGGTTATATTTGATAAAATCTATTTTTTCTATTTAAAGTAAGGATCTTTTCATAGCTTTCAATCTCTATCATTTATCAAAGATAACCAACAGCAACTCTGACATCAAATTATTTCATCTCTGTGGTTATGTCTCCAGCCTTGTTCCTCTCTGATCCCTTGATCACATCGCTGCCACAGTAGTGTTTCTTAGAAACGTTCATAAGTGGCATCGGTGATAATTCTTCTGCTACACATTCTTACCATATTGTGTGGCCCTTCATGGGCTGCTTCATTGTCCTTGCTTATGGACAATAATCTTGTAGGACAGAAAATGTGCTCTTGATTCTGAGGTCCCAGCACCTCTCAGTGCCAGGCGGAATCCAGCTTTGGTTCATGTTTTTGGATGAGTTAGTTTTTCATCCTTCATGTTATTAACACTTGGGCTTGGTAATTCATCATGGGGCCTGTTATGTGCCTTGAGTGATGTTTGCCAACATTTATGGCCTCTGTCCAATAGATGATAATAACATTCCCCTAGTTGTGACATCTCAAAATATTCCCACCCATTGGCAAATTCTTCTGGGTGCAAAATCATGACCAATCAGAGGCACTGAAATAAACAAAAGATGTACAATAATTGTTTAAAGCCTTTTGCATGGTAAAATAGCCTAGAGACTGAAATCTCCCCAGTCCTCCAAACCAGTGACTCAGGGTTTCTGGGCATGACACTGGCATCAGAATTACTTTCACTGAAGTATTAGAGATGGTTCCAATGTGCAACCCAACTGGAGAACCTCTGGCTCGGAGGTTGAAGCTCTTGATAGGTCTTATTAGGTTCTCACTGCAGAGCTCCAGTGCACGACAGTGCCTTCCTGTTATTGATCTTTGTGTAGTCAAGGAGTGTATTTGATTTTTCTTTGGATTTTTTCCTAAGAGGTTAGCATAATATTTGTATAGCTGTGTTTTCGGGTAACATTTCAGGTGGGATCAAATTAGTAGATAACAAACAAAGTTAGTCATCTTCAAAACAAAGGAAAGAGGTATCAAAGTTGACTGTTTATTTTTGACATCTGTTCAACAAATAACACTTACTTTTATGATTCTTATTAACTAACTGTACACAAGGGCTCTGTCCCTTGCATGCTGTCTGCATTGAACAGGGTGTGACAGCATTGTGAGTGCTTGTCTTTACATCACTCAGTCCTCCACACGGTCCTCTCTAGTGGAAGAAGATCCACACTACAGATGATACCTGAGAACATGTGTGAACATGCTCTGGTCTCCTAAGGACTCAATCTGGAAGTTTATGGACAGGTCATGTTTATATTTTCCTGTGCACTGGCATAGTTTTGGACCTTTCTACTTGATTAAAAATTCTTTTATTTTCCAGGAGTTCTCTAAATGTTCGTAATAAGTTTGCTCATTTCTAAATTGAGCAACTAGTTCCTGAGAGTTGAGGTTCTCTACCCATATTTTATACAGTAGGATACTGATTAGTAAAAAATTATAAAACAGTATCTGAATAGTCACAATTTGTAAGGAATGCAATTCCTGGGGGAAATCTATGATCATCTGATTTTATTACATTGTGTTAATGACTACCACTTTTAAAAGAACATAAAATAAGTAAAGTGTAATAAATTGAAACTGGTCTTTTTTATTGAGTACACAGAAAGCAGTACCGTTGCAAATGCTGACCGTCCACAGCATTATGTAACAGCAAGACAATGATCACTGGAACATGCCCCCACTACTTTTGTCTCAAATAATAGTCGTTTAACTTAAGTAAAAATTTTAACACATTCTTACACAAAACTCATCCCAAAAGGACTAAAACACACTATTGCATGGATATAATAAAACCAATGTTTTAATACTGGCAATCATGTTTTAAGATGGAACACTGACATGCTATCGACATTTTGTCTTCCTCACAAGTTCTTTGGAATTTTCTTGGGAAATTTATTACTATATGTCCCTAGTTTTCACTGGAATGTGTTATAAGAAAATGATTTACCTAAGAAATATACTGCCCCCATTCTCATTAATAAGATGAAAATTATTGAAATACATATTTGAACAAATCAGATTTTATTTTTTTATCATGCTCATGACATAGGCAGTATGACTCTTCAAATGGAAGAAGAGCACTTTTAAATGTTTTTTTTTTAAATTTACCTATTTTTACTTTATGTATGTGAGTGTTTTGCCTGCATGCATGTAAGTTCTCCATGCCATGCAATGCCTATGGAGAACAGAAGAGGGTGCCAGAACCCTTGGAACTGGAGTTACAAAGATTGTTAGCTGTCATGAGGATGCTGGAACAGAACCTGAGTCCCCTGGAAGAACAGCCAGTGTGCCCAACTGCTGAGCCATTCCTCCAGCCCAAGAAGAGCACTTTTAATGTGAAGAGAATGAAAATGGGAGTCAGGAATCTGAAATGTGGCCCTGCTTGTTCAGGGAACAATTGGAGTACAGTTATCTGAATGATACAGCTCTTAAATGTTTAGAAATTGGTTGGTGTCCATAAATAAAGTTCTGGCAGAAAGGACTTATTTGATGCACAGAAAGCAAATCGTGAGGCTTTTGATGTCCATTGGGCAGTTACTTCTGGGGTCCTGTGAGGACCCCCTACTAATTTCCAAAGAAAAGCTTTTTCATTTTGTTTTGATTTTTGAGACAGGGTCCTCCTGTAACCCCAGCTGGCTTGGAACTCTGTAGATCATACTGGCCTCTATCTCACAGAGACCCTCCTGCCTTTGTTTCCTGAGTGCTGAGATTAAAGGTGTGCACCAACACCCCAGGCTTAGAAAAAGTTATTCTGTATCCAGGCAAGATGCTTTTCTACCAAGAAATACTATGCAATATTTGTCCAGTTGTCAGTTGGCAGGTCAAGCTCTAAGACAATTGCCATCCCATAGAACACATGCATAGAAGGAACTAGACAATGCCTGTGTCATGCCATTTTGATTCTCCTTCACCAGTGGTAACCTCAGACTCAACAGAGTGAGTCACAGAGCACATACCAAGAGTTTTAGCAAATATTAAAAAATAAATACTTTCTTGAAATAAATTATTTACAAGCATAGTAATTACTTTTTTTGAAAAAAATTTTACAA
>NW_008345714.1:162779-216552 GCF_000622305.1 Nannospalax galili
AACTGGCTACTTTTCTTTGAGGTCTTTTTACCTTAACTGCCTAGCCAATTCCTACCTCCTATTCTTATCACACCATCCTCTGAAGCGGCAACCCAAATTGCCAATAGGGAATCAGGACACAAACCTCTCTGGCTTCTTCCAGCTGAACAGGGACTCAGAGTGAGGCAATTGGAGTACCCTTTCAGTGGGTCTATCTAAAAGACTCCCAAATTGTATAACTTTTGTCACTAAGGGCGAAGAAAGTCCTTGAATCACGAATGGTAGATGTGAAGAAGTAAAGGCAAGAGTAATTACCATCACAAGTTCTATACAGGGAACTAGAAAAAAGTCAGAACAGGGTGATTTTCAAATGTTCATATGAAAGTCCAATGGAGTTTCTTGACAAGGGCTCCCAAAAGCATCCCTCTATTGGGTTCTTCCTCATTTTTCTTTTGTCTTCCAAGACTGGACTAGTTGGCTGCGAAGAGTGGCTGGATACTCAGGTGAGGGCCCAATGACTCCTTTAATGAATGAGCACAACCATCAACAAGCCCAATTGTGACTATGTTTAGCAAGATCAGGCTCAGCCGAAGTCATGATGATGGTAGTTATTCCATGTAGAAGGGACTGCTGTAGAGCATCATCTTATTAAAAGAACCTGGAACTTAAAAGGATTTGGTGCTAGGAGCCACATATGAGGGAGAACATAGGTCGTTTGTTTTTCTGAGTCTGTGTTACTTCACTTAGTATAACAGTTTCTAGATCCAGCCATTTACCTGCAAATTTCATTATTTCATCTTTCTTTACTGCTGAATAGAACTCCATTGTGTAACTAGACGACATTTTTGTTAACCACTCGTCAGTTGGGGGTGGTTGCTTCCATCTCTTAGCTATTGTGAAAAGAGCAGCCACAAACATGATTGTACAAGTGTCTCTACAATAGGATGAGTCCTTTGGGTATAAAGCATAGCAATTACTTTTTATAGAGTAATTTTACTTTTTAATGCTTCCTACAAGATTTCAGGGTAATCTAAAAACTGGAAGATCACAGTAGATAACTGGTACAAAATTGCCATTACCCGTAACCTTTAAGTTTTAACAGAGATACAAATGATTTATTGTAACATTTACTAACAAGAGGACAGAAATAGTTAAAATACAAGTTGTCATAGAACACTGGAGATTTCGCCCTCACTGTTGCTGTATAACATTACAGATACTTCTGCAACTGCATAAAATGCCAACACCCTCACTTTGCCTTTTCATTGTTGAAAAATCACCAAATAATTGGCCAGGCCAACACTTAGATCAGTGTAGATTCGTCCTCAAATTTATTTTAAATTGCTTTGAAAGATCTGGTGAACTTTTGAAGGTACCAAGGTTTGGATTAAAATGATGTACAAGTTAGCCTGAAATTCTCTAACAGAACCAATGAATATGGTAATATAAAAGAATCGGATGCAGCAAGAATTCTGAGTTTGTCAGCCACTTTGCTGAGTTGCTGAAAGATGGCATACATTCACATTGTAAACCAGAAGCTTCGGTGTGTAAGAGGACAGGAAGGCATTTCCCAAGACTTACGCTGTTAGGAAAAATGTAGATAGCTCAGGTCAAAACATGTTTAGCCTACGATATAAATTAAAAGCATTTGATAAAATTCTTCTACACTGCAGTATTATTGATATGCCCTCAGGAATCAATGTCTTCCCAAGGAATGATCTTTTTCCTCAAAATGATTTTCTTAGGGGAGTTCACAAAAAAGAAATGAAATGATTTGTAATTTTCTGAGTCGCCTAGTTCACTCTTTAAATTGAAGAATATATTTGTCTTTCTACAATGATTTTCTAAATGTATTATTTGTCGATTTAAATTTCTCCTTCCTGCTTATTATTATGGCATGAATCTGAAATGTACCCTAAAGACTCATGTTTTGAATGCCTGTTTTCCAGCTGGTGACACTATTTTTGAGAGGCTGTAGAACTTTTATGAGAGACCTGGTAAAAGTGAATCACTTGGGGCAGGCCTTTGAAGGTTATGAGAGATCAGCACTTTCCCCTGTCTGTCATGAAGTGAACAGCCTCTGACATACAGTCCCACTGCCAAGAACTGAGCTATCCCCTGACACATGCTTCTGCTGTCATGTTCTTCCCACATGCACAGGGCCCAGCACCTATGCAGGGAAACCCTCCAAAACCATGAGCCAAAATAATTCCTTTAAGTTGTTTATGTCAGTCAAGTACTGTGGCCACAGCAAAACAAAAGCACCTACACACTACCTGTAGTTCTTTGCTATTACATCTATTTGAAAGCAGGACAAGAAAGATATATAATGCAGTGGGTCATTTTATTTTCTAATTGTGAACTGCTTGACTGTGTCTTGATGAAATAATCCATAATTGTTGTTTATTAAATATTTAATCTTCAAGTGTCATGCTCTGTGGTATACATTTATTCCCTTTAATTCTTACAAAGATACCCGAACAATTTATCACCTAGAATGGAGAAATAAACAAACATTACAAAGTAGTGCCCACCTTTGCCCCTGGAGAGTGGGGGCAGGTTCAGAAGGCAGGGGCACTGCCTCTGCTTCAGCCCTTATTACCACCAATATGGCAGCCATGGAGGTCATCTGGCCAGAGGGTATTACCTGCCTTGCCAACAGTGCCATCAACGTCACACAGGTGGCAGATCTACAGTCCATTAATATTGGTGACAATGGTTTCTGAGATTAGGCACCGGGGGCCAGAGACATATGGGCCACCAACCTCAGGATGCAAGGTAGTGTGGGTCCAAGAGACACATGGAAGAGAGAGCCATGAGGCATTAAAGTGCACGGTGGTGGGTAGAACTGGGGAAGGGAAGACAAGAGAAGAGATGGGACTGTGGCACCCACTTGTGTCATCAGTGCCTCCTTGGAAGTGGAGGATGTTAGTGAAAATTCTGCTGGTGCCACCATTTGATAAGCATTTATTTAATCCCAGATTCTTCTTACATTTCTTACTCCAGCATCCCCATCCTGCGTTTCCCCTCTGAGTGCTCCCATGATGGGACACCTCTTTTCTAAAGCCATCATGCCTTGAAAAATATATATGATCAGTGAAATACTTTTTAACAAAAACAGATTTTATATATATATGAAGATATTTACACACACATATATATGTAGATATATATACACACATATATATATGAAGATATACACACACACATATATGAAGACATATATACACACACATATATGAAGACATATACACACACATATATATGAAGATGTATACACACACACATATATATGAAGACATATACACACATATATATATGAAGACATATATACACACACACATATATGAAGACATATACACACACATGTATATATGAAGATATATACACAAACTATATATATATGAAGACATATATACACACACACATATATATGAAGATATACACACACATATATATATGAAGATATATATACACACACATATATGAAGATATATATACACACACATATATATATGAAGATATATACACACACATATATGAAGATATATACACACACATATATATATGAAGACATACATACACACACATATATATGAAGACATATACACACACACACATATATATGAAGATATATATACACACACATATATATATGAAGATATATACACACACATATATGAAGATATATACACACACATATATATATGAAGACATACATACACACACATATATATGAAGATATATATACACACACATATATGAAGACATATGGAGATGTTGCCTTATTGTTGCCTCATTTCTCTATGGCTGAGCCTTATTGTGACACATTGAGCTTTTCTATAGATGTTGTCCTTGTGTCTCACCAGAGTAAGGTGTTCATATGTTCTTTTAGTTCATATATACATATATACTGTGTTTTCTTTCTTAATTTTGTCATTTTATTTGGGGTCAGCTTCTTGTACTCCTTTCTGGACTCAACCCTTTTTGTCTCTCTTCTCTCACCTGATTATTTCATGTGTTGTTTTTGATATTGATCCCTTGATTACACACTTCTGTCAGTCTTTTTAAAGACCCTTTTTCCAGTAACAGAATGAAAAGCCTTGGAGCCCAGTCTGATGCTTGAGGTAGCTTAGATGGAGTTTTCAAAAGCTACTGACACAGGCACTTTGGTGCTGGAGAGTCACAGACATCTCCCTTTGTTAGCTGCTCTAAGCATCAGGAATCAGAAGTCTTTCTGTGGAATTGTATAAATACGAGACTCTTTGAAGGACATAATCTTGGATTTGGTGTGTATAAACTGTCAAAATGGTCAGATAGTAGGGAACAGCTTTCATAGTCTTCAGAACTAAGACTAAGTTCAGAACTTAGTGGAGTTGTTTGGACTTTGGTTTCATTGTCTTCCAAGGTAGCTCTCAGCCTTAGTGATGGGCTTCTGACTCCAAACTCCAAAAGGAAGCAGTACGCTTCCTCTTTTGACATTTCCATAGTTTCTTTCCTATTAATATTGCTAAGGAGCATCAGCTAGTGACTCTGTTCTAGGTTTTCATTCTTCAGAATTCACAGGATGTGCCAGTGGCAAGACAGTAGTTCTTAAGATTCCCATCCCCCTTAACTCTTCCTTGTATGAACTTGGGTGGTTCCTAAGAGAAGAGGAAGCACATAGTCCTGGGGCTGATAGCCCAGAACAAAAAGAAATCTTGTCTAACCTCTGTGGTTTACAGGAGAGATTGGGAGAAACCATCTTGCTTTCTCCGTGACCTGATTCCAGAAGAGACTGATCCAAAAATTATAGTGGCAGGGAACTCAGTGCAATTGGCACTGAGATTTAAATGCAACCAGAATTGTCCTCAAGGCCCAGCCATTAAAACATTGTCTCTCTTGACCTTCTGGTATCTTGTCAGAAAGCTTTTCACTGTGAGGAAGTATGGAAATGACTGTGTGTATGTGTGCAATCTGTTAGGTTGTGGATAGGTTTTCTGTTAGCCAATATTTAAAGAGACCTGCAATAAAAAAGACATCCTGATCTGATAGAACAAGTGTTTGTGTATGACTTTCTCTCTCTCTCTCTCTCTCTCTCTCTCTCTCTCTCTCTCTCTCTCTCTCTGTGGGTGAATGTGTGTTTGTACCTGTATATATCTTCATGCAGATGAGAAATTATATTTGAAATAACTGGGAAATAAATTCAGATCAAAAGGCCTTTCAGGCCCATTATCTAGAAATCTGACTTAAAACTGGGGTATGATCCTGAGGTCAGTTCTCTGCCTATGCTAAATCAGCTACAATTATGAATGGGGGAGGGGGGTATGCTACTGTACTTTCTAAAGAAGAAACTATTTTTGTGTTTGAAAATGAAATCAGGGCCTGGAGAGATGGCTCAGTGGTTAAGAGCACTGGCTGCTCTTGCAAAGGACCCAGGTTCGATTCCCAGCACCCCCATGGTGGCTATGAACTGTCCTTAACTCCAGTTCAGGGGACTCCGAAGCCCTCTTCTGACCTCCACGGCGTTGCACGACGCGAGTACACTCACATACATGCAGGCAATACACTCATACACATAAAATAAAAATAATAATAAAATATTTTTAAAAAGAAAATGAAATCAACATCCAGATCTATAGCAGAGTTCTTATTAAGTCATTTGATCTTGGCTACAAATAGATGATGCTGTTATACATTTTATATAAAATCCATCCAAATCAGGTTCGTGCACGTTTGTGGTGTCGTTGACCTGAAATACAATAGCTGTTAATACTCTTAACAATAGTTTCTTCCATTTGGTCGTTTCTTTGCGGACTCAGTGCTGTTATTAATACTCAGGAACTTTCCTAGATCACATTTGTTAGTTCTGAAGTAAAGTTATCTACCCCAAGCCACCATCACACTTTTTATTGCCCCAGAAAAGCAGAACTCAGACCTTGTTATTTGATGTCTATAATCATGTATTTGGCATCCTTTAGAGGAAGTGGGGGAAAACTCACCACTGTGCAGTATGTTGGTAGACCATTTCAAGGCCTAGAAGAAGCTCTCCTGTATGACGCTTGGATATAAGCCTGTTTAATGATGCCGAGGACCACAGCTTTTATATGTTAGTTGATGGTGTTTTTCTCTCTTGGGTAAAAAACTGATGGTTTACCATCAACATCTACTTTCTTAACATTATCATGAATGAATTTATGTCAGATTCCGCTTTTCCTATTTCCTCCTCTAGTGTCTTATTTGACCCCAAAACAGAAGCAGTTTCTGCTTGTGGCTCCCAGAAGCGTGAGACAGTCTTTTTTTACAGCCAGTTAAGAGGCTACATTCCTTGAGTCAGGATCTCATTACTGAAAATCCCTTCCCTGAACTTTTGGCCAAAGGAAATTAATGTAATTGACGTACATATTGATTCTGAACATTTTTAATGAGTTGTTTTTATTTTGGTTATTTGAATCACTGACTTACTCTGTAGCCCAGGCTGGCCTGGAACTCACTGTATAACCTAGACTGGCCTTGAACTTTGGGTTAAATCTTCCTGCCTCTGGCAGAGAAGAGTGACCCCCACACCATCTTCCTTCAGGGACCTCCTTTAGTGTCACTCAGAGTGCCCAGCTGGCACTCTGTTTTGGGGTGCTAAACAAAATACAATAAAACAGATATTTCTCAGCCTAGTTTCAGAATCAAAGAACTTTTAATCACAGAAAGTACAGATTGGAATATGGGGTGAAGGTTCTAACTGGGGGGAGGTTAGAGACAAAAGCTGTAAATTATTATGGCTGATTTATTTCTACTATATACATATATATTTTTTGCTTTTATATATCATATACAGAAAACTAAGTGTGTTTTCTTAACAAATCTGAGGAAGCACTATGAACTGCAGGTGTTTGACTTTCAGAATATGTTTTGTATTATTAATACTTCACATTATGTGAGTACTGGAAGCTGCAGATCTTTGCTAGGGCGCAATACATTTCCATACTTTTTGAGGGGTTCTTTTGGGTGTGCTAATCAGGCCAGTGTTGAGGAAGCCCTGGTGCTACATGATGACGGTTTTCATTCAGTTTTAAATACCCTGATGTCTTTTGGATCTTGGGATCAGATCAGGTATGAAGGAAATGAGAACAGTTTAGCTGCCTCAAGTGAGGCCCCTTTGCGTGGTTCTCCTTCCCCTACACAAAGCTGGGTAGCCCTTGGGGTTGGGAGGAGAAATTCTTGAAATCTGTTTCATTTTCCCTTAGAAGTAGGCCAGTAACTTATGCACAGGACGGAAGGTAGCAGCAGTAGCTCTGGGGAAAGAGGAGGATATGGCACTTAGCCAACCCTGGAAAACATTGCTTTTGAAAATTGCTGATAAAATATGGGCGGGTTATTACTTTGGTTTAGGAGACTGTTCTCTCTAGCGCCTCTCTTGGCTCTGCTCTGGAGACACAGGCCTCTTCTAGGAGGATGAAAAGACCAGCTTTGAGCTTGACCTGTATTTTTTCTTTGTCTGCCTTCCCTAAACACCATCCCCCAGGAAGACATTAAGCAGTCTTTAAGTTCCTATTCCGTCTTCCTACTTGGCTCACTTGCCATAGATTGAAGACTGGGAAAGAAGAGGGCTGTCCTTGATTCCTTCCCTAGGTCATCCCTACTCTGACTTTCCCAACCCCCAAAACATTTAGGAGCTGGTGTATTTTTCCCCATTTGACCCCTCCTCATTATCAAACAACCCAACCTTCATCGTGGCTAAGAAAGTACAGACTGATTTTTGTCCCTAAACTCCCTTAAGTCCTAGTGGAGTGTTAGGGATCTGGAGAAGGGAGGGAAAGCATGACAGATGAGATTAAGCTGGGGCTGCAGACAGAGATTTTTGATGTACCCCTTGGGTTGTGTGCTTTCCTATTTCTCGCCTTCAGGAATCGCACTGTGCCTTCTCCGCCAGGGAATTTGCTTTATCAACCCAGCTTTTCTAGTAACTGCTCTTGAAAAGTGTGGATAGTGGCAGTTCTTCATGCTTCTGAGCATCTTTTTCTCCTAGTAACATCTAATAGCCCTTATTTACCTAGCCAGAGTCTAGGGCACAAAGACTGTGAGAAGAATATATTGAGATTGACCTGAGGAAACCATTTTCCTTACTCCAAAGGCAGCTGCCCCTGGGCCTGCTCCCTCTCCTGTCATCCTCGGACAGAGGGGTGGTGCTCCAACCTGGTGTCTCAAACAATTTTATCTTTCCTAACACGGGCAATAACCAGTTTCCATACCATTGTTGCCTTTAAACCTCTTAATAATCTCATGCTATATTTGTTCTGGTGCCCGTCCAATTATCACCAGGGCTGTGTGCTAATTCCAGCAGTCACTCATCTTGCTCCCCTCATTCTTGTGTATGTCTGATGTCAATCTCGTCTTTTCCTGCTCCTTTTGTGTCTTCTCTGCCTGTCTCTTCTCCCTGGGTGTTTGGGGGCTCTTTCTTCTACCCTTTCTTTCTTTCTTTCTTTCTTTCTTTCTTTCTTTCTTTCTTTCTTTCTTTCTTTCTTCTTCCCTTTCTTTCTTTCTTTCTTTCTTTCTTTCTTTCTTCTTCCCTTTCTTTCTTTCTTTCTTTCTTTCTTCTTCTCTTTCTTTGCTACCTTTCCCAGAATTCCATAGAAACTGAGAGCCAGGGGAAGAGAGGCAGACTGACCCAGGAGGGCTTGTAAAATGTGGGGCATGGAGCTGGTCTCCTTCCTCCCTCCCTCCCGCTTTCCTTCCCTCCTTCCTTCCCTCACTCTCTTTCTTTCTTTCTTTCTTTCTTTCCTTCCTTCTTTCTTTCTTTCTTCTCTTTTTTTGGCCTTTTGTACAAAGATTAGTTTCAATGTAGTCTGTAGCTCCTTTGTAAACCAATTAAAATTTTTTTAATTAAACAAAGTAGTGCCCACAATGGGTAAATGGTAAACCCAGGTTAGCTTAGTTTGAAGCCCCCACTGATGGCAACATGTCATATAATTTAGTATAATTAATGCCATGGAATATATTATTTGAAATTAAATTGGATTGTGAAGGCTTTAGACTTAATTAGTTGAGTTTAAATTCAGAGACTTTCTCTTTTTAAAATTAATATTTAATTGAATTTTGAATGTTTTTTAGAGTTTTTCCATTTTCTTTCTTTTTCTTTCTTTCTTTCTTTCTTTCTTTCTTTCTTTCTTTCTTTCTTTCTTTCTTTCTTTTCTTTCTTTCTTTCTGAGACAGGGTCTCCCTGTAGCCCCAGCTGGCCTGGAATACTATGTAGACCAGGCTGGCCTTGAACCCACAGAGGTCTGCCTGCCTCTGTCTCCCCAGTGCTGGTATAAGTGATATGTGTCACCACACCTGGCCACTTTGTGAGACTCTCATACAATGTATTTCAATCATATTCAGACCCCTCCCCTCTCTGCACCTCCCCTTACCACCTCCTTGCCTCAGTTCATGTACTCTATTACATTTTTTTAAGGCCTAGTGACTCTAATTTGTGTCCACAAATGCCCTTCATTGTGGGTCTATCCACTGGAGCTTGGTTAACCTACTCATCATCACACCATTAAAGAAAACCGACTCTCCCTCTCTCAGGAGCTATCAGTTGCCAATACTTCCTCAGCTAGGACTGGGTCTTCTTACCCACTTTCCCACCTGTATGCTGGGATTTTGTCTGGTTTGAACTTATGTAAGTCTTGTGCATGCTGTCACCGTTGCTGTGAGTTCATGTAAGTGACCAGCTGTCTGGAAAACACTGTTTTTGTCATCCACCACCTCTGGCTCTTACAATCTTTCTGCCTCTTCTTCCACAAAGGTCCCTGAGCTTGGGAGTAGAGATTTGATATAGGTGTCCTATCAGGGAAAAACACTCTGAAATCTCTTATTCTCTGCTTGTTGGCCTGTTCTGGATTTCTGTATTAATCATCATCTGCTGCATAAGGAAACTTCTCTGCTAAGAGATGCATTAATCTATGGATGTAACAATAAGTCAGTATGAGTCAGTTTAATATTATGTCCATTTAGCATAATAATAGTAACAGGTTCTCCCCTAAGACCTGTGACCTGTCTAGCCACCAGTTCTGAGGCCTGATATCTATGTCAGATTTGGGCTCCATCTTGTGAAGTGGACCTTAAATCCAACCAGAAAGTGGTTGGTTACTCCCATAATATTTGTGCCACTATTTTAGGCATATCTTGCCAGGCCAGATGTTGGTGTGTAGCTGGCAAAATTCACAGCTAGGCAAGGTTGATTACTTTTCTCTTCCAGTAGCATGTGTAGCACCTTCCAATACTATGAAAGCTAGCCAGTAGAGATGAAGCTTTGAAGTCAGTACTAGATTAATTTCTCCTTGATTTTTCTGTAACTCATATGCAGTGTCTACAGAAATAGGGTCTTATCATCAAGTTCTAATGGATACCTTAGAGCAGGGACAATGGCCAGTACTTTGAGGGTCTATGGAATGCCTCCTGGTCAACAGCTTCAAAAGAGGAGTCCATTCCTGGAATTAGGTATTTTCTTTTCTAGCCTATGGTGACTAGTAGGGGCAGTGCCCCCTGTTATAAGGTAACTCCTTTTAACCTCTTTTTATAATGTATCTACTTTAAGAAGCTTCTACAGTGGTAGGCTTTCATACAGCTTTTTCAAAAGGCCTTTACTGTTAGTTATCCCTCCCCATACCCCCTCCTCTACCCTGCTCTCCCATTCCCCAGCACTTTTTTGAAAAAAAAATAAAATTTTATTTATTATTTTTATGTGTATGAGTGTATTTCCTGCATGCATATGAGTGCACCCATGTCATGCAAAGCCCGTGGAGGTCAGAAGAGGGCATTGGATCCCCTGGAACTGGAGTTAAAGATGGTTGTTAACCGCCATGTGGGTGCTGGGATTTAAACCTGGGTCCTCTGCAAGAGCAGTCAGTGCTCTTAACCACTGAGCCATCTCTCCACCCCCTCACTATATTTTTAAACCTTCCCTATTCCATTATTCCTCTCTCTCTCTCCTCTCTCTCTCTCTCTCTCTCTCTCTCTCTCTCTCTCTTTGAGACAGGGTCTTCCTTTAGCCTCAGCTATCCTGGAAATTGCTGAGTAGACCAGGCTGGCCTCAAACTCACAGAGATCTCCCTGCCTCTTGCCTCCCAAGTGCTGGGATCAAAGGCGTGTGCCACCACTCCGGGCCCCCTTTCTCTTTAAAAAAAAATATTTATTATATTTATTTTGTGTGTATGAGTGTACTGCCTGCATGTATGTGAGTGCACCTGTGTTGTGCAATGCTGTGGAGGTCAGAAGAGGGCTTTGGTTTCCCCTGGAACTGGAGTTAAGGACGGTTCATAGCCGCCATGTGGGTGCTGGGAATCGAACCCAGATCCTCTGCAAGAGCAGTCAGTGCTCTTAACCGCTGAGCCATCTCTCCAACCCCCCTTTCTCTTTTTATATCACTGCATTCTATCTTCCCTCTCAGGTGCCCCCCTCCAGTACATGGGCCTTTACTAGTTTCCTGACCTCTCTGGATTTTCCAGTTGAAGCATGCATATCTAAGGATTTAAAGCTAACATCTACTTGTGAGAGAGAGCATGAGGCATTTGTCTTTCTGAGTCTGGGTTACCTCACTTTGGATGATTATTTCCAGTTCCATCCATTTACCTGTGATTTTCATAATTTTGTTTTTCTTAACCTTCTGTAAATGTGCTGTATTTTCATATCCATTCATCAGCTGATGGACGTTTAAGTTGTTTCTATTTCCTGGCTATTATAAGAAGAGCAGCAGTGAACATGGATTAACAGATATCTCTGTAGAAATTTTAAAGTTACCTTAAAAGTGATGTGATTTTTACGGGTTTCCTCATGGAAATGTCACGTATGTACATCACTGTGGCCTGCGCATATTCATCACATTACAAATGTCAGAGCATTATACGGCTTTTCTTAGCATTAATTTCCTAGTCTTTAACACAGATATACAATACCAAACTTTATCTTGTTGTAAGAATTAGTGGGGTAAAAAAATAATAGCTGTTACACAGATTTGATATTTAGTGGCTTTCTTTTTGTTATTGATATGTTTCTGCCCCTTAGCTATGCGTTATACTTTAAGCTGTATTTATTTAATTATTTTTTTTGCCTATTTACCAATAACTTTTCTAAGTGTGAAGAGTATAAGACTGAGTAAGATTTTACCTTGAAGAAACTTGAGAGTCTCATGGGGTTTTATGTGAGCTAAGAAAAGACCCATTTGACTTGTATGACCAGGAGATGGCAGGCTTGCTCTTAGGTAAGGTCTGAGCTGAATCTTAAACTGTGAATATCCACTGTTAGTTCATGAGTGCAGCAGCCCTGTCACGACCCTGTTTTTCCAAAGTCCCCTCCAACCTCTGGCTCTTCCAATCTTTCTACCTATTCTGCAATGTTCCCTGAGCCGTATGTGTGTGTGTGTGTGTGTGTGTGTGTGTGTGTGTGTGTGTGTAATATAAATGCCCTGTTTATGACTTAGCACTCTATAGTTACTCATTCTCTAAACTCTGACCTGTGAGTCTTGATCTTAATGGCTGCCCTCAACAAAAAGAAGATTCTCTAATGAGGGTTGATAGCTTCACTAATCCATGGGTAAGTATTTAGAAGACAGTTTGATACTATGTTTGTTTAGCAAAATAATAGTAACAGGTTCTCCCCCAGGGTCTATGACATCCCCAGCCATGGATTCTTGGCCAAGATTACAGTAGTAGGCATGATTTCCATCCTGTGGAGCAGGCCTCACATTCAACCAGAAAGTAGTTAATTACCCCCAGCCCCATAGCATTCCACTATTGCACCCACTGGCATATCTTGGAAGAGTTCAAGAGGGAAGGGGGTGTTGATTTGATATAATAAATTTATATATTATGAACTTCTCAAAGAATGAATTTATATGGAAATTAATTAAATGGAATCCATATACAAAGTATTGGGGCTGTATCTCAGTGGTAGAGTGCTTGCTTAGCGTACATGCAATCCTGGGCTACATCTCCAGCACACACAGAGAGGGCTAATATTACTAGAAGTCAGAGATGAGACAGTCAGAAGAGGCATGAGGAAAATGAATGTAAAGACACAGGGACACACAAACAGTACTTAATATTTCTGGGCTATGAAGTCTAAAGTGGAGATGATGCTGACGACAAAAGCAGTTGTATGATATGGGGATATCGTCTACCTTGGTAAGAGCATAAATATAATGGAGACTTGGGAGTCGTAGCAGAGCTAGATGTTAAGTATGTATGCGTCTGGTAGACCATTACGTAGGGTGCACTTGTGGGGACAAGATGAATCAGAGAGTTGGAAGTCTTTTTCAGTAGTGGAGGTGGAAGTGATGGGGACTTGAACAAGGACAGGTGAAGTAGGAGAGGAGAAGTTGAAGAATGCTCAGAAAATAGCTTTGCTTTAGTGGATTTTGATGGAAGGAGAATGCTGAGGGTGAGTGCTGGGTTCCTAATTCAGGTAAATGGAGGGATGGCAGAGCTAGAGCTACCAAATAAGAGAGAAATAGAGAGTATGAAGGATGGCACATGTGATGGCTTAGCTTGTCAACTTGACACAATCTAGACTTGCCTGGAAAGAGTCTGAGGGATTTTCTGCATGGGGTTGGCTGCAAGGGTGTCTGTAGAGGACTGCCTTCAAAGAGTTGATTGCTATGGGAAGACCTAGCCACTGTGGGTGCCACTATTCTCTAGGCAGGTGTTCCTGAACTCTAAAAGGGTTGAGAAACTGAGCTGAGCTCAAGTAAGCAAGCAGGCATGTATACATCCATTTCTTGTTGTCCTTGGCTGTGGCTGGGATGTGACTCTCTGTTTCAAGTTCCTGTCTTGACTTTCCCACACTGATGGATTGTAACTTGGAATTGTAAGCTGAAGTACACCTCTTTTTCTCCTACTTTTTGTCAGGATGTTTTATCACAGCAGCATATATGAGACTAGAACAGTGTTTTATGCCCCTTATCTGTACAAGAGGGCCTGTTGTATGGAATGAAGTGATTGAGTTCTAATTATGGTGACTTTTCATCAGGATATGTGAGCTGCTCTTAGCCAATACCTGACCTCTATGGTAGTATTAGAGGCAGACCTTTCCTGTCCTACGTATGACTGTTGTATGGGCAACTTTTGCTCAAACATTCCCCTTTAGTCTGGCCAGGACTCTTAGATCTCCTCCAGAGTACGACTCTTCCTGGCCCAGCCTTCTCCCGTCTTCTGTTTTCTGTGATATCAGTCCTGCATTGTGGTCTGAAGATTCCCACTGGCTTTTAAAGATTCCATTTTAAAAAGATTCCTTTTTATCTTTTACAAGTATTTTTCCCCAAATCTTTTTCACCTTTAGTACCATGTATGGAATACTCAATCTAATATAAGAAGCATTTGAACATGAGTAGGATCAAAGAGATGAAACCCAAGGGGACAAGTTATAGAAATATATGATATGAGTGAGGGACGTCTGATTGGGAATGTCCTGCCAACAGCTGGATGAAAAGGTTTGGAAATCAAAATAGAAAATGGCTTAACATACATATGTTGTTTTTTTTAAGTATGTAGTGGGTAATTAAAGCTGTGACTGTGGATATAATTAGAGAATAGAAGTAAAGGGAACTTTTTATAATTTATGTGATATGGATTAAATGTTCATATACCTCCCAAATAAAAATGTTGACGTTAGCTTTCTGGTATCATTAGAGGAGAAAACTTGGAAAGGCAAAGAGAAAGTGATGGATTAAAACAGAAGTTATCCTACTTTGGTTTCTGTAGCTGTGCTAAAACACTGGCCAAAAGGAACTGAGGAGGAAAGGATTTATTCGACTTACAGGTTACAATCCATCATCAAAGGAAGCCAAGGCAGGAACCTGGAGGCAGGAACTGAAGCAGAGACCATGGAGGAATGCTGCTTACTCCCTTGCTTCCTATGGTTTGTTTGCTTCCCTCCCTCCTTCCCTCCCTCCCTCCCTCCCTCCCTTCTTTTCTTCCTCCTCTTTTTCTTTCTTTTTTGGGGTCTTTTAGATACAGGGCCTTCCTATTGCCCCAGCTGGCCTGGAACTTGCTATGTGGACCAGGCTTGCAGAGATCAAACTGCCTCCACCCTCTTGAGTGCTGGGATTAAAGGCATGTGCCACCACACCTGGCTTCACCTTGCTTTCTTAGACAGCCTAGGACCACCTACCTGTTCATGGGTGGCACTTCCTACATCAATCAGCAATTTAAAAAATGGCACACAGACACACCCACAAGCCAATCTGATGAAAGCAATTCTTCAGTTAGGTTCCCTCTTCCCAGGTATGTTGATAACCAAGATCAGCCATCACAGAGGTGGATTCTCTTGACAACATGACACCTGGTAGAGAGTGGAATTTGGAAACCCAAGTGACAGCTCTTCATTTGGTAGAAACTTAATGTCTAAATGAAGGAAAAGAAACTTCATTACAAGATGTATTCATTCATCCATGTTTAAATATATTCATCTAGTGACTTTAAAATACGTTTTTGAAAGATTTAAGAAAGATAAAAAGAGGAAATATGAGCCAAAATTAAGACCAAGAGAACGACCAGAGAGAAGGAGAAACACTAGCAGGTCACAAATAGATAAATAAAAAACCAAAGACAAAGGATGCATGCTTTTAGTTTTATAACTGGAGAATGGAAGAAAGACATTACTGTAAAGGAAAATTTTAGCCTATGGGAAAGCTATTATAAGAGGGTTTTAGAGGCTGAAGAGATGGCTCAGCCATTAAGAGCACTGACTGCTTTTGCAGAGGACCTACCTGGGTTTGAATCCCAGCACCCACATGACAGTTAACAACCATCTGTATCTCCAGTTCTAGGGGATCTAACGTGCACAACATGGGTGCACTCACATGTGTGCAGACAATATACTCATACACATAAAATAAAAACAATAAATAAAGTATTGTTTTAAAAAGAGGATTTTAAACACATTGAACACTTTGAAAATGAGCCCGGGTATGGTAGGACATGCATGTAATTTCCAGGATTCAAGAGACTGAGGGAGGAAGACTTTTAAGTTCAAGGCCAACCTAGAATACATAATGAAACCCTGACTTGGAAAATATTCTAAAAAGATCTTGATAGGCATAGAAAAAAGTATTTGGATGACGATGGATCCACTTCTAGATCATTAGAAGATGAGGGGGTGTCACTCCTTGAGCTTGATAAATGTGATAAAAGATTGGTAGTAGACAGTTATTTCATGTTTGAGATCCAAAAGAATATGTTAAAATCATGGACTAGTAAAAGAAGCAATGTTGTCTATAAAGAGAGATTCTAAGGCTACCAATTTGAACAGAAGGAAGACATGTAAAGGAGATAAACATGTAGGTGTCAAGAAAGTAAAGAATACACAGAAGAAGTGATCTAAGAAGAAATGACTAACAGTGAATGTGGATATGCATGCAAACATTGGGATGACAAAGATTTTGTTTTGAGTCAGAGTCTCAGTAAGTTAGCGCTGGATGGGCTGGAAGGATGCTGGCCAGGATGACCTCAAACTGACTGTAGTTTTCCACCTGTGCCCTCCAAGTGCTTGGATTACAGGCATGTAGCACTACGTCCTAAACCAAGAACTTCTGAGGAGAAAAATAAAAATAACTTCTGAGCAAATTAGTGAAAGGGATCAAGGATGCGAGTAATAATTCAAGTTTAAACACCAAGGAAAGTGGAGGTATTGCTTCGTAAGTAATAGTCAAGTCCTGTTGTTCTATGAGTGCTCGTTGATTCAAAGCAGGAGACCATCTCTGTACGTGATAATGGAGCATTAAAAACAGTACTGTGATTTCTAATCCTAAGATGTAAATGTTAGATAAAATCACTGAAATCCCATCTAAAAATGAAAATAATAAAGGTGCCACTCCCCAAGGTGATGGCATCAGGGGTGTTAAGAAATGTGGTAAGAGTCCTTATAAAAGGGAGCTCACAAAGATCTTTGTCCCTTCTGTCATATGGGGACATAGAAACATTTTCACTCTGCAGTTATGGCGAAGGCTTGCGCCAGAACCCAGCCATGAGGGCGCCTGTTTGATATGCTTGATCCATTTTGAAAGGAGCCACAGCCTCTCTTCTAGGCTTACCTGGGAGGATTTTAACATTCTTTCTGCCTTCATGGCCTTCCATAGGATCATATTACTTTGGCATTCCAAAAGGTCGTGTATTACCAAGTAGCAGTAAATATGAAGTTAATCCTGTAGTGTTATTTGTGGTAGAATCATGGACATTCAGCAAGATATTACACATTCTGCATCCACTTGTCTTCTGTTTTGGCCTCATTTTGGGAATATGTTCCAGCATAACTAAAGTATGGTTAAAGATAACTCAGTCAAGGGAAAGGGCAGAAGCATACAATACCATTTTGTATGAATTACAGAAGCCTGCTTTCTTTTTAAAAATATTTTTTATGTATTGTTTTTATTTTATGTTCATGCGTGTATTGCCTGCATGTAGGTAAGTGCACCCGTGTCCTGCAGTACCTGAGGAGAACAGAAGAGGCTGCCAGATCCCCTGGAACTAGAGTTACAGACAGTTGTTAGCTGCCATGTGGGTGCTGGAATTCAAACCCAGGTCTTCTGCAAGAGCAGCCGGTGTTCTTATCCACTGAGCCATCTCTGCAGTCTGGAAGCCTGCTTTCTAACCTTCTCTGTGAACAAAGAAGATTCTTGTCTGTGCTAAAGTAAAATGAGCAGCAAGCCATTAACATGAGATTGTCTCTGTACCTTGAATGTCTGTGTATAAACTATTATCATACTTAGTATGTATACAAATTAGAGAGTATATTTCAAGAAAAATCTGAGTTTCAAACAATCATACATAGCCAAATGATCAGACCATGCCCATGTAAGGCAAATGACTCATTACTCTGTGCCCAAATAAGTGAGTTTTGTGCTTTTCTTCCATGGTAAGCTTATGAAAAACTCACTATTTACACTGCTGGGAGGCTGGAGTGCTCTGAGCATCTTTTGGTTCTGAGTGCTGCCTGAGTGATGAATCATCCTTTGCTCAAATATATGCTGCTAAATTTAATTTGTTTAATGTGATATGGTAGCTGCCTCCTAAGGCTTGGGTATACGAAGATAATTACTTAGTGTCTACTAAGATTATTATATGTTTTTTGATACTCAGGGACAGGAAAAACATCGATACCAATTCTACAGATTTATCTCTTGGTACTTTCTTTGGGTGAACTGATTTATTTAGCAATATATTTAGTTGTACACATCTGGCACCAATTTCAATTTTGTCTGCATATATTTGTTTTAGGCCAGTAGGATCTGTTCCATACAAGTCCTATGTCAAAGTCATACTTTAAAAGAAACTCGGGATTCATGGAACATTGATAGGCTACTTCTCATTACAAGAACTTACGACAATATTTGAAAAACAAGGCAAGTGTTCATACCGTAATATTATAGTGAGATTAGTTATTATAGAAAATCATCCTTCATTTATATAAACAATGAACTGCATCTCATGAAGATCATGGAGGATTTGAGCAAAATGTGATTAAATTAGTTTTGGGTGAGTAGGATGAAGTGTAGGAAGTAAAAAACACGGAATTATTTTAAATGAGACTCAACAGAAATAGTTTGAAAAGACTGAAGATTTAAACAATGTGAAACAATGAAAGCAGTTTGGAAACAAGTTACAGGAAAACAAGTGGCTTTGGGCAGGAAGGAGTGGGGCAACACAGGCAGTCCCAGGCACAAGACAACTCAGAAAGAAGACATTTAGAAAATGTTGGTGAGGCTCTAGATTTTTAATTAAAAAGTTTCAAATTTTATACAATACATATTGACCATATTTAAGACCCCTTATCTGCATGGTCCCCCACTGGATTTCATGTATTCTATCATATATGTTAAGGCCTATTGAGCCAGGTTTGTGCCCCCAAATGTCTGTGTTCAACCACTATTTTTATTACTTCTTTGAGAATTTCACACACTATATTTTGATCATACTCACTTCTAATACCTCCCCGAAATCCTCCTAGATCCATGCCACCTTTCTACTCCCATGACTTCACGCCCTCTCTTTATTCCTTATCTACTCCAGTTTGTTCATTCTATATACTCCTGGGTTTACGGCCATCTAGTGGAGCATGGTTGACTTATTTAGAAATCATACTCTTAAAGAAAATTGACACCCCCCCCCCCGCAACTCCCTCAGAAGCTATCAGTTGTCCATAGCTACTCAGGAATGGAGGATCATGAACCTCCTCCCACTCCAGGCTAGAGTGTTGACTAGCTAGTTCTTGTTCAGGTCTTGTGCAGAGAACCATAGCTGTGGAGAATTCATGAATGCAGTGGTCCTGTCATGTTCAGAAGACAGTGTTTCTCTCACATCCTCCCAGACCTCTCACTCTTATAATAGTTCTCCCTTTCTTCTGCAATGATCCCTGAGCCTTGTAGAGGGGTGTAATATAAAGGTTCTGTTTGTGGCTGCTCACTTCATAGTTACTGATTCTCTGTACCTTGACCAGTTGTGAGTTTCTGTTTTAACCACCATTTCTTTATGTTAAATTGCATAAAGCAATTTCTCTGATGAACTCTGAGAGCAGCAGTAATCTATGGGTAGACAAATATGAATGTAGAGGGCAGTTTGACACTATGCCTATTTAGCAGAATAATAGTATCTGGGACCTGTGAGTTTGCTAACCATGGGTTCTTGGCCATATTTGCAACACTAGGCAAATGTTTCCTCCTGTGGAGGGGGCCTTAAATTCAATCAGAAAGCAGTTGCCTACCCCCATAACGTCTGTACCACTCTTTCACCCGTGAGCATATCTTGCCATACTGGTCTTTATTGCAATTCTCAGGGTTCACAGCTGGGTAAGAACATTGACGACTGCTTCCCATCCCCAATATCCTACATAGCACTTTCTAGTACTAAGAAAGCTAGCCAGCAGGGCAGAAGCTTCCTGGTTTGTACCAACTTGATTTTGCCATGTCTTGTGACCAATGTGTATGGTGCCTTCAACAACAGGGTCTTACCATCGAGTGTTGGTGGGCAAACAAGAACAATGGAAATAGCCTGCATGTTTCAGGGTTCTCCAGGACACCTCTGAGGGATGGGCTTTTTATTTGGCAATCTGTGGCTTTTAAGATGAACACAGTCCCCTGTATTAAATTAAACTCTTTTATATGTATGTATATATATATGAAGTTTGTAATGGTACATATTCACGTGGCTTTTCCAAACACACTTACTGTTAGTCATCCCTCCCCCAATCTCTCTTTTGCCCTACCCCACCCCTTTGTCTCTTCATTTACCTCCCTTTTCCCCTTCTTGCCATCTGTGCTCTATTGTCCCTTCTCCCTTTATATTTTTCTTCCCCCTCCCCACCTATGGCCCCTTTCAATGTATCTATGTATGTAAATAATAGTCATAAATAATGTTAGTTTTGAAGATGAAAAATAATAATTCTAAACAGTTCTAGGCTGAAATTTAGTATAACTGAGACAGGGAAAGTTTTACCTATGTTGATACTTACAGTTTAATCATAATAGTTTATTTAACTGATGGCTGTAGCTCTTAGGTCTCTGCTAGTATTAAGACTACTCCATCAAAAGGAGAAACTGCTTCTGTATTAATTCTGTTTAACTACTTCCCTCTAGCTTTCCTGCTGCTTCTGAAGATAACTGCTAGAATTTAAATACCCCACTGATGAGCAAGTATTAATCAATGGAAATAGTTAAGCATAACTCCAGGTTAAGAACAGTGTCGGCTTATGCATAATACTATGCTCACTACTGATGGTCATTAGTCAGATAATCAACTTTCCATTATATACTCTCAATAGATTATTATTTTTAAATTATCTAAATGCTCACCCACTTTCAGAATTTTTTCTTTGTGAGAACGAGGCTCTATGACTCATAATTAGATCACCTTCTTTCAACCTGGATTAGTTTAATCGTCTCTTTGTTCCAAATCACCTTCTGGTAAATTAAACTAATGGAAAATAACCCAAAGAATTGGGAAGAATGTGAATTTAGGCATGAGAAGTAAAATGATCAAGCACACATCTGTTCCTACTGATCCTTTTAAACATTTTCTATTGTGCTAACAGTAACATTGGCATAAACGATGGTTGAAACTTTCTGAAGCCTCTGGGGAATGTGGAAAGTGGGACAGCACTTGAGATCTGTGGATTTGGCTGTGACCTTGGACATCTGCTTGCTCATAAACAAAATGAGTGTTACTTTATGGTTGTTTGTATCTTCCTTTACTGAGAATCTATGGCACTAGGAGTAGAGCGTCTATAGCAGATATGCTGATTTAATAATTTAAAAACATGTGCATGATAGAATCTTTCTTATTTCAGTCTCATCTTTTCTGTCATGGAAGAGAAAAGCCTCTGTTAAAAATTATTCTTTTATTATGACAAGTTCTGGAACTGTAGCTCAAACTTTTGAACGTAGATACTGCAGCTATAATTCCTTAGAAGGAAGATGATATTTTAGCTTATTTGCCACTTGCTTTGCTGAAACTTTATTCTTGTATTCCATACCTCCACATTGAGTCTTTTTCACTTAATGAATATGTCTCATTAAAGTCTGCCACCAAATGCTATCTGTCTTCTGCATGAAGAATAAATCTAGATGTAGAATAAATCTAGATACTCCACTCTTTATCAATATGAACTCATTCAGTGCTCTGGAGAAGGAATTCTTTCAGCCCTTCTTAAAATGATATGAATCACTGTTACATGTGTATTGTGTGTGTCTGTGTGTATGTTTCCTTTCTGAAGAGAGGGTCGATAAATGGTGGTATTTGTGAGCATCCCAGAGTTTTAGAAACACTGTTGTAGAATACAAGAAATAATAAGAGCAAGAATTGAAATAATGAAAGATTTACAGCAGAATTTGATTCTCATCTTAATAAGTATTATAAGTATTATTAATCATGAATTCTAATGTTTAACATGAATTTCACTTTACTTTAAATTTCTGTTGTCGTTAACTCTGTAATACTTAATAGCATATTATAAATTCATCACATAAAGCTCTAAAACAAAAACAATACTCAAATGTTGATGTATAAAAATACCAATTTCATACATTCAAATAGATCAAGCAGTATTAATTGTTGGAATTCTCTGAGGAAAAAGAAATCAGTATTAGAAAATTAAAGAATTTGACAGCATCTTTCTACAAATAATAAATGATCCCCCAAACTCTAAAGTAGTATATGTGAGTAAATAATAACTTTATTAGTTAGACTGTTCTAAAGTTAGACTGTTTTGGTAGACGCATATTGCCTTAATGCTACACAACAATTAAAATTCGATCTTTAGAATCTCTTGAATCTACTTCTAAATCTCATCATCAAATAAGGTTCACTCTCTTTCCTCAATAAAGGGGACAAGCATATAAAGCCTCAAGCCAGTGCTTGGTAAATGTTACTGCTTCTGAATGCCAACAGTAGTCATGCTCTTTCTTTGAGGGAGCATAGAAAGAAAACACACATGAACAAGTGGTTGCTAGAAGTATAATAGAGTAATGGAGGGAGTAAAACAACCATAAATACAGTTAGGTTTTAATCTGAAAAGGTAGCAGACACTGCCTCAAGAATCACTCTAACTTAGAGATAATTATGCCAAAACATGTTTTTATATGTCACAGTTTTATAGGCCTGCAAAAAGAACACAAGGTGAAATACTGAAATAAAATTGGTAGCAACCATTGATATATGAATCTAAATTAAAGATAGCTCATCTTTTCCTATTTGACATAATGAAGACATCCCAGGGAGGACTTCCCAGATAAGACTATGAAACGGTACGTGCATAGAACCCTGAACATAGCACAGTTGATAGCCAGGTAGGTACAGATTATATAAGACACGAAAACACGTTTTGTATTGATTTTCATAATAATTATATATATGTATTATTTTATGTGCAAGAAAATTTCATCTGTAAGATTTTCATGCATACATACCAGGCAGTAGTTGCTATGTTTATATACGCTATTATTTTATATTTGGTTAAACATGTTGTAAACTTGCCTCATTTTAAAAGCAACTCAATTTTCATAGTACCTAACAGGAATCTTTTTCCTGTAACTCTATGTCTAAGTACAGCAAGGCCCTCTTAAAATTTTAGATGGGGGAGGGGGTCTAGATTTGATTGGTAACTGATGTAGGAAATGCACAGAAGCTCAATAAAAATTTTAAAAAGAAATTTTGAATCCTGGTTTCCCTCTGGAAGGTTAGTAGTAGGCGGAGTAGTGTTTATTTAGTGCTTTATATGTGTTGGCGCTAAGAGCTCTGTGTTTATTCCTCACAGTAGTCTTCCTGTAAGACAGGAATTACCATTACTTCTTTATCATATATGAAGAAACTGCATAAGGATAATTCTTTTGCTTAAGCTCTTTTGCTTAAGATTAATGAGAGTTAAAGCCAGAAGCCCAACTCCTGCATCATCCTGGAGCCCATATGCTACAAAATCACCTCAGAGGGAAGGCCATATTCATTAACTACAGAACTTGCTACCAGTAAAAACCACCTGCACTTGTGTGCCGGAAGCCACATCTAAGATTTTGCCAAAAGCTAGCAAGAATTCTCTCCGAACTCTGTATTCTTAGCTCACCATATTCTTTCTCACATCAATTTTCCAAAGCACAGAAATGGAGTTTATTCATTTTTTTCACTTTGGTTGAATGTCCACAGAGCTAGGCCATGATTCATCTCCCACCCAAAACTACTAAAAACAGAGACATAACAAAACAACGTCTTCTTGGAATAATTTTGTGAGTTTCAATGTAAGAAACTTGATACTACTTAAGTAAAAAGGAGAACTGAAAACAAACGAGCAAAAACCGGACAATCATTCAATAGGTATTAATCAGAGTTTACTTCTTAAAAGTAAGGGTTTCTGAAAAAAGAAGGAAAAAGAAAAAAAGATTCAGGTGCTTTTACTCCCAGCACCCAGAGGCAGAGGCAGGCAGATCTCTGTGAGCTCAAGGCCAGCTTGGTCTGCATAGTGAATTCCAGGCCAGCTGGAAGGGGAGACCCTGTCTCAAAAAGAAAGGGGAGGTGAGGGGAGGGTCTCTTAAACTAAATAGGGTTGGACTAGAATTTCATCTTTTCTGTTTTTACAGATTAGCATATGGTGCCTCTGCTGCCAAGTGCTGGGATTAAAGGCGTGTACCACCACACCCTGCAGATTAAGGTCATTCTTTCTTATCTTTCATTTTTCCATTCATTAACTAAGGCAACCAAGGGAGGAACTGTGCTTTTAGTTTTCTTATGAAGTCTTTATCCTTTCCCTACTCTGATGCTATTATAAATTCTGGTGGTGGAAATTTGAGCCATTAATAATGAATACTGTTGGTTCAAGATACAAAGTAAAGTTTATGGACACTACCTTTGTTCAGCATAAATAATAGATACTTCAAGATAAAGAATGTACATGAAAAGGTTGTCTGGGGGTCCTTCTAGCCCAAATGGCAAGGGGGACTAGTCTCTTATAATACTCATGATAATTTGTCCTGTATGTGAGTGTTCTGAGGTGATGAGATTGGAGGACTCTAAATTATGAAGAGGTTTGAGCAGCTTCTAAACGGAAGGACTTCTTGCACCCATATCTTAGTCAAGGTGGAAATCTTCCATAGATGGCTAGAGTCCTCTATAACTTTACATAGTAAAGTTCAAATTCATGTTAATAAAATTTCTTAATTTGGATGAGCTGGAATTTTTCTATCAACTCTGGTTAGTAGTTTTTTTTCTCCTTCTTCCTTAAAATGAATGTCTTTATTGTAATAACATCAATGGGCAATTACTTTTATGCCGTTAGGAGGAAACAGAGCAATCAAGCTTTTGTAACTTGGTATTTCTTCCTTTGGTGCTCCACTTTGTTGAGATCTAAACCTTTCAAGAGCTTCCTGTACACTTATAAAATGACTCATTCTACTTTATTGAGCCCTCAAATGTTTGTGCACAAAACTCAGCAAGAAAAATCCCAAAAACCTATGACTATATTCAGTATTATTAGGTACACAGAACAGTGAGTCATTTCTTCACTTCTGTTTAATGAAGGCCTTTGTGCTGTTGAGATTGTGTGAGCTCTGGTTCTAAGCTCAAAGCATTTTAGCTGGAAAATATAGAAGTTAAGGGAAATTATAGGAAAGTGGGCTCCAGAAGGACACCAGAAAAAACTAAATGGTCCTAAGGCATAAAATAATAGAGTTATGATGAGTAAGACAGAAAATATATGTCAGTGGATTTATTTTATCCTAAGAACTTTACTAAGTTTATGGTATTTCTTCAAATATTATCACAATTTAAATAAACACATATTATTGCTTAATAATGGAAACATTTAGCACTTATTGCTTATCAGGTGAAAGACTGTGTACCCTACACATATTAAATGGTTAATAAATTTAACACAAGTGTAAGAATTAGGTACTATCACTGTCTTCAGTGTAGAGGAAACCAAGGCACAGAGGTGAGGTACCCAGGTCACTGCTGTCCACATGCTGTACACAGTCAGAATCTGAAGCCAGAGCTTACCCTCTTAACTACTTAATACACAGTGCTCTACTAAGTTTGCTATTTTGTTTACACATTAAACTTTTCATAGTCTGTGCCAATATTTCTACTTTTGTAGTATTGCCATGTTAAAAACACATTTTGTATTGTTCGATGAAATAGTCCAAGAAAAAGCTTCTAGGTCATCATGGTTGGCTTTGTTTTCAACTTGACACACCTGCAAACCTCAATTGGGAAATTTCTTTTATCCTCTGCTTGGCCTGTAGGCATGTTTGTGAGGCATTTTCTTGATTGTTGAGTGATGTGGGAGAGCCTAGACCATTGTGGGTGGTGCTACCCCTGGGTAGATGGTCCTGGGTTTTTGTAGGAAAGCTGGCTAAGCACAGACCAAAGGAGTAAGCCAGTAAGCAGCATCCCTCCATGGTCTATGCTTCAGTTCCTGCCTCCAGGCTCCTGCCCTGACTTCCCTCTGTGATAGACTGTGATGGGGACCTGTAAGCCAAATAAACTTTTTCCTCCACACATTGGCTTTGATCAGAGTGATTGATCACAGCAGTAGAAAGCTAGCTAGAACAGAACTTGAGTGCTTATTTGCATTCAGATAGAGCAGTGAGGGGACTGGATAATAGCTTTTGGGTTCTAGCTAGAAACCCCAAACCAAATTCATTGCCCTAAGTGAGTTAGTTGGTTCATTTCTGTGCCATCAATTATTTTTAAATTAGTTTTAATTATTATTAATTTATGGATTATTATCATCTTGGAAAACAGTATCAGGAAGTAAACTTGGAAACTTCAAGACTATATTAAAAATATTTTTATTCTTTTGAGAATTTCACACATTGTATTTTGATCATATTTACCCTCCCTCCAACTCTTCCACTGAGATGCACCTCCACTTCTCTATGTATTTAACATCGTGGATTTTTCTTTTTCTATTTTATTCTAGCCCACTGAGTCCAGTTTGGGTCACCCAAACACTCTTGAGTGCGGAACCTGCACTGGAGAGTGGCTGAGCTACCAGGGGCAACACCCGGAAAGAAAACTGACTCTTCCTCCAACTATGAAATGCCAATAACATCTCAGCCAGGGTGGAACTTTATCCTTCCCCTTTTTTGTGCTGGGAGTTTGTCTGACTTGCGCTTGAGCAGGCTTTGTTCATGTCACAATGCTGAGTTCATACGTGCAACTGACCTGCTGTCTGGAAGACACTGTTTCCTTATAGTCTTCTGTCACCTCTGGCTCCTACAATCTTTGTGACCCCTCTTCTGTGAAGATTCCTGAGCCCTTAGCAGAAGGGGTGTGACATAGATATCCCAGTTAGGACTGAGTAATCCACAGTCTCTTATTCTCTGTTGAGTTGACCAGTTGTGGATCTCCATGCTAACTGCCTTATACTGGAAGAAAAAACATCTCTGATGAGGGTTGGGAGATCTACACTAGTCTATAAATACAGCAATAAGTCATTAGAAGTCATTTTAATAATATGTCCATTTAGCAGAATATTAGTACTAGTTTGTCTCCTCAGGTTTATGACCTATCTAGTCACAGGTTCTTTGTCCCAATAATGTTGCCAAGTACGGGTTACATCTCATGGAGCAGGTCTTAAATCCAATCAGAGGGTAGTTGGTTACTGCCATAATGATAATGCTACTATTGCACTGTGGGAGCCTGTGAGCAACCCTGAAAAGATGGCACCGAGAGGAAGTGAACAGGGCGAGGCCTGGCTTGTTTTGAAAACCTCCCGATTGGCTGAAGGACACTTCCCTGTTTCTAGGGGCGCGTGATCAGTGCGTGATCATCGTTAATGTCTATGGGACTCTGCCCATGTGGTGGGTTGACCTTTAAGCCGATTGGCTACACTCAGGAGGGGAATTTCTGGGGGGGATTTCCAAATTGCAGTTTTTTCCTTTATAAGCTCTGTGACACCTGCAATAAATGAACTCCTGCTTGAAAAGACTCCCTGTCTTGTCTGATTGTCCTTGGCAAGGAGGGCTGGCAGAATGGGCGGACAGCGCATCCCTCTTTCCTAGATCTCCCATGTGGGTGGCTTCTATGGAGTGGTCTGCAGATTGGGTCTGCTCAAGGCTGGAGGGCCCCCACATCTGGCACCCAGCATGGGGCCCGAAAAGGGTAGGTAAAGATAAGGTATTCGGTCAGGGCCAATAGGGACTGAGGGGGGGTGATACCCGAAAGGATGGGTAACACAACTTCAAAGACAGAGGACCCAGCAATTAAGGCGCTGAGATACATTCTTAAGAGTAGGGGTCTGGAACTCATGGACCAAATAGCTAATAAGGTGTGGAGTACTGCGACCCACCTGGCCCCTTGGCTGCTAGGGGAAAAATCTGTTCACATGGGACACTTGGGACAGGATAGAACGACTGGTGCGGCAGAGGGAAATCCACTTGGGGATCGACCCTCCGCTCTACTTTTACCCGACTCTGGCCACCCTAAAGACCTGCTTTTGGCCAAGAAGCCTGAGTCCCAGTCAGGTAGCGAGGAGGAGACCAAGGATGACCCTTCCCCAGACAAATGGGCCAAGTGTGATGAGGAAAGGAGTGAGAGGGCAAAATTGAAACAGAAACCCCGTGGGTGCCCATGCTTTTACGAGTCCCCTGCTGCTCCCAGAGGGACTGCCTGCAGAATGGCCATCATGGGCGGGGATGGAGCACCTTGTCCCACCCCCAGTGCCCCCCCAGCACCCGGAAAGAAAGGGAGAGTCCGTATGGGGTAAGGAAAAGGAGGATGAACCGCCAGCATATCCCGGGGCTAGTAAGCCGCAAGAGGCAGTAGAGGCATTCCTGGTCAATGTGAACCTGGGGGGCAACTGCCCTACCCCTGTATCCCTGGGAAGCCAAGGACTTAAAGGAACTAAAGAAAGCTGTGGGTGAGGATGGGCCTAATTCACCCTGGGTAGAGACCCTCTTGCAGGGCTTGGCCCACCAGCCCTGTACTGCTAAGGACTGGCTGGATCTCACGAAGGCTGTCCTCCCTAGTTCCATATTTATCAAGTGGTGTGCCTTCTTTAAGGAGGAATGTCAGGTTCAGGCCACATTGGCAGAAATTTCCACACAGTCCTAACCTTTGCAAATAATCCTTGGCTGTAAAAGCTTTGCCTTCGCAGGATTCTGTGCTACTAAGCAATCATGGACCAAACCTTCGACCCCCGCCCAGTCTCCTCCTCCTTTCATGGACCAGAACCTCCTTTGCAATAGTCCTAGCCAAAAGATTGCTGCACTCCCTGCCAATGACTGGTAAGATCTCCTCCTGATGAGCACTCCTAAGATAGGAGGTGCACACGGCCAGGTGTATCATCCATTGACAGGCAAGGCTCAATCAGGGAGGAGATGACCTAAGACAGGCTGGGGTGCTTGGTTCCAGGGAGAAGGCTAGCTGCCTTCCTTCAGGACATCACCCGACATAGGGAGGCCGTGAACAGCATGCTAAGAAAACAAAAAGGGGGAGATGTGGGAGCCTGCAAGCAACCCTGCAAAGATGGCACCTAGAGGAAGTGAACAGGGCGAGGCCTGGCTTGTTTTGAAAACCTCCCAATTGGCTGAAGGACACTTCCCCGTCTCTAGGGGCGCGTGATCAGCGCGTGATCATTGTTGATGTCTATGGGACTCTGCCCATGTGGCAGGTTGACCTTTAAGCCAATTAGATACATTCAGGAGGGGACTTTGGGGGTGGGGGATTTCCAAACTGCAGGTTTTGCCTTTATAAGCTCTGTGACACCTGCAATAAACGAACTCCTGCTTGACAAGATTCCCTGTTGCATTTGATTGTCCTTGGCAAGGAGGGCTGGCGGAATGGGCGGACACCGCATCCCTCTTTCCCTGATCTCCCCTGTGGGTGGCTTCTTCGGAGTGGTCTACAGGCCAGGTCTGCTCGAGGCCAGAGGGCCCCTACATTGGACTATTGGGCACACCTTGTCAGGCCAGTCATTGTTATAACTTGCAGGCTGAAAGATGATAAATTTTCTCCTCTGGTAGTCATCATAGTATTTCCAGCACTATGAACACTAGTCAGTAGGGATAAAGCTTCCAGGTCAGTACTGACTTTATTTCTCCATATTTTATGACTCAAGCATGTGTTACCTTTTGCAATAAGGTCTGTCAAGTTCTAGAGGGTAAGCAAGAACACTGGCCTATAATGCTTTGAAGTCTAGGAAACTCAGTGGCCAACAACTCAAAAAGGCAGCCTATTCCTGGTACTAAGGTTTTTATTCACTAAGATGAGGTTTCTAGTTGGGGTAATGTCCATCTATTATAGAGTCACTTGATTTAAACTCTTTTTAGCCATGTATATATTTTAGAAAGCGTCTACAGTAGGTTTCCACATAGCTTTTTCAGAGGACCTTTGGTGTTAGGTCACCCTCCCTCTAGTTCCTTGTCTACACTGAGCTTATCGCCCATCCCATTTAAAACTTCCTTTTCCATTCTGCTTTTATATCACTGTGTTCTATCTCCCTTTCCTTGAAAGATCTCTACCTCCCCCATGGCCCCTTCCTAATTTGCTAACCTCTGTAGGTATTCCAAATGAAGCACACATATCTAAAGATTAAAAACTAGCATCTACGATGTGAAAAAACAAGCAGTGTTTATCTTTCTGGGTCTAGGTTACCTCACTCAGGATGACTGTTTCCAGTTCTACCCATTTACCTCTGAATTTCATGATTTCATTTTTCTTAACAGCTGAATAACATTCTATTGTATAAACATACTGTATTTTTATTATCCATTCATAAGGTGATGGGCATAGTCAGGAAATATTTTTCATAGAGTAAGAGAGAAAGAAAACTTTGAGTAGTTTTTATTATAACATGGGAGTTAGAAAGGCTACACAAGGAACAGTGGAAGTTTTGAACCACTTAGCTGTACATTAGAGAGCTGCCAGTTAAATGCAGAAGCATCAAGTCTTATCATTTAGTAGACATTTGATGGACTGAAAAGGTGAGAGAAGAGAGCTTGCCTTGTTGAGTCTGTGTGATGGTTTCAATGAGGATGTCCCACATAGGCACTAAGTATTTGGACACTTTGTCCCCACTTGGTGGCGCTGTTTTGGGAGGTCTTAGAAGGTGTGGCTATGCTGGAGGAAGCACTTCACTGGGTGTAGGCTTAGAGAGTTCTTAATCCTTGCTGGATCTCAAGCTGCTCTCTTGTTTCCTCTGCCTGCTTGAAGATATGAGAGCTTAGCTTCTGCTCTTCCTCCTCCAGTCACCTCTGCCACCATGCCTCCCTGCCATGATGGACTCTTGCCCCTTTGGAACTGTAAGCTCAAACTCTTTCTTCTATAAGTTGCTTTGGTCAGTGTTCCTATCACAGCAACAGAAAAGTAACTAATACAGTCTGTACTCCAAGTATGATCCTGGCTTCATCAGGGAACTCATTAGAAAGGCAGAATCTCAGGTTTCATCTGGATCTGTTGTGTTAGTCAGCTTTCTGCTATTGTCACAAAATATTGGAGATAATAAATTTGAATAGGAGAGGTTTATTTTGGCTCACTATTTTGGAGGCTTCAGTCCATAGTCACTTGGCTGTCATTTTAGGTCTTTGTACATTATGGTCAGAACACCTGGTGGAAGAGGCTTGTTCATCTCATAGCGGTTAGCTGGTGAACATTGAATAAGGAAAAAAAAACACATCCCTGGTCCCAGTAGCCTCTTCAAGGGAATGCCCCAAATGGCCTAACTTCCTTACCTACCTACCTACCTATCTACCTACCTACCTACCTACCTACCTACCTACCTACCTCTTAAAGGTTCCACTGACTCCCAAATGGAATCACTGTCTAGGTATCCATTCTTCAACACTCTGGCCTTTAGGGGAAATCCAAGATTCATAGTATAGCACTCAGGATCTGAAAATCAGGATCTGAATTCTAACAAGATTCCTAAGCAATTCTTTGTATACTAAAGTTTGATGAACATTATTATAGAAGGCAGGATATTGTTTTTAGGTATTCTGTCTTGAAGGACAAGAGTGACTCAATAACATTTTGACATAAATTTCATGTCTCTTTAAGAACTTTCTGTCCAGCTGGCTTATTTTATTAGCAAGTAAATGTTCTACCATTTTCTTTCCCCCAAAATAATATAAAACTGAAAAAAGCCAAGATTTATTGAGTGTATACCACGTGCCAGCCTGCTTGTTGTGATTATTTCATTTAACTTTGACAGTTAACAAATAAAGATATTTCCACTTATCTACCTTTTATAGATGAGGAAACTGATGCATAAAAGGTTAATATTTTAATATGTATTTATTTCTTTGATATAGTTAAGTTCATTGAAACTATGGGCATCATCATCCTAAGTGCTGATAGGGAACTCTGTGGGGAGTGTGCTAACAGCTCAGTATGTAACTGAAGAATAAATTTTGAGTTAAATACATAGTACCTCTTGATAGAAGGTCTTGCCAGTTAACCTTTGAACAGAGGCATCCTGTGATTTCCCATACGGTTTGTTGCATATGCTTTAATCTGAAGCTTTAGTTATTGGTAAGTATGTTCCAAACCATTGTTCCAGTTTAATAAAAGACATTTTCATGCTTCCCTAAATAAGGGTTTTTTTTTCCCTCAGAGGACAAGGCAGGAACCATAATTCCTCAGCAGTTACAATCTTTTCCCTATTTTATTAGTTTCCCCATATATGCTCAGTGCTTCATCATAAGTGTTTACTTGAAAAGTTCTGACTCAGTTAAAGTGGTCACACACAGCCTTGTACATTAAGGACTATCATCAGTAAATTAAAATGAGGCTAACCTTGGGATGACACCTTCGTTTCTATTATGAAATACAGTCAGTGTGAATTTTTTCATGTCAGTGCACACACCTATACTTTCCTATGCAAAGACCTTGGAACGTTAAATAAGTTACTTCCTCATCCTCAGTCAGTTGAATCCATTTATTCGTAAATGGTTATTACAATTTCTTTCATTTGGTTCAAGCTGTTGACTGATGTTTCATGGGGCTATTTTCCTCTTTGAAAAACAGGAAGATAGTTGAGACATTCCCAATAGGCTTTTAATACGAACGGCTATTTGTGTATGGTTCTTTCTGTGATCACTAGTGCATGCTGAACTTAAATGCTTTGTGGACCTTGTTGATGAATTACAGAACAAGCAATGAACTGGCAGTTCTCGCTAAAGGATTAGATAACTTTGCTTTGTCATGAAATATATGTTTTGCTCCTCATTTCACTCTTGCATAGGTGCCATTTCAGTGATTAATTTCATGGGGTATAATGTGAAGTTCCTTGGATGAGCTGCTCAGTACCCTCTAGTCAAAATGACATTCTTGTCCCAGTGGTGACAGACATGGGTTAGAAGATCTGTTGTGTATTTCCAAAAGGAAAGCTGCAGCCCCCAGGCTTTGCAGCCATTAGCTAGTCAGCGGAGTGGCATAGAGCCTCCAGCTGTAAGTGTATAAGAGCCAGGTTGTGGCCAGCCCTCTGCAATAGGCAGCATTTATTTTACTGACTTGTTCTACTGACAATACTCTGTTGCTCTGTGTTGTCTGGATGATTTATGGGGGACAAGAGGATAGTTAAAAGTTGATAGAAGTGAATGCAATCTGAGTTATCTAAAAAAATAAGTGTTGTTGGTCACGAAGGGGCTCAACCTTTAATCTTGTTGCCAGAAAGATTAGATTTTTTTTAATCACCAGGGAAAAACCTCTTTGTTTAATTGTCTTCAGACAAAGCGGTCACTGTTTGAATTCAGCACTCTCAGTTTTGAGATATATTAAGGAGGAAAAAAGGGCAACAAAGAGAGACAGACCTGCCCTATAACAAACAATGAGCAAAGTCAGCTTTGATTTTGTGCTTTTTGTTACAGCTACATACTGTGAAAGTTGAGACTAGTTAACAATAACTCTTAAAGCCCTTGAAATTCAGAGATAATAACATACCTTCCTCATATACTTGTGGAACTTACAGAGTTTGAATAGAAGGATCCATGGAAATTGCTAAACATAGTCTTCTTTTCTCTCTCTCTCCCTCCCTCCCTCCCTCCCTCCCTTTCTTTCAAGAAATGTTGGTTACTTTTTTATGCACCTAAGGTCATGCTAAGCACATGGCACAAGCTAATTTTCTTATTTTATAAGTGGTAAAAAAAAAAAAAAGCCCAGGCACTTTGAAAAATTAAATGAAATTTGTATCACAGAAAATGGGTTCAGGTTGCCTCATATCAAAATATCTTCAATAAAATTCCGTAGTTAATGTTTGATGTAGTTTTTAAAATTTTATTTTGCACGCCTTTAATCCCAGCACTCGGGAGGCAGAGGCAGGCAGATCTCTGTGAGTTCAAGGCCAGCCTGGTCTACATAGTAAGTTCCAGGACAGCTGGGGCTAGAGGGAGACCTGTCTAAAAAAGACCAAAAAAAATTTTTTTATTTTCTATGAAACTATGAAGCAGGAGGCATATCAGTAAGTGAAAGCTGCCTTGCTTGTTAATTCACAGAACTGGGATGGGCACGTTGCTCCGTCCAGACTCCTGCTGCTCCTTGCTCATGACCCACTTCTCTGAGTGCCGAAGGGGACTGTGGTACTAGAGAGAGAGCTATGTCTTGGAGCAACATTTTCCATCTGTTTTCTACTCCTTTTTTATTATCTATATTCATTAATGATCTCAGTGATTGATGAGAAGAAGCAAACTTTAAAATATATAGGCAAAAATATTAATGAGCTACTGCTACAAAATCATGGCTACTGAAAGTGGGCAATATAAAATATTGGCAAGTGTATTAGGCACTTTTCTGACCCATGCAATTTATAGAAGGAAGGGTTTATTTGAGCTTATGGTTCCAGGGGAATTACAGTCCATCATGGCCAGGAGGCATGGTGGCTGGAGGTGGTTGGAGCAGGAGCAGCAGAAGCTAAGCTCTCACATCATCACCAGGCACAGGAAACAAGAGCACAACTGGAGATCTGGCAAGGCTTAATTAAGAACTCACTGAGCCCACCCCAAGTGATGTGCTTCCTCCTGGATAGCCACACCTAAAACTCCCAAAACAGCGCCACCCTCTGGGGACAAAATGCCCAAACACTTGGAGCCTATGGGGGACATTTTCATTCAAACCACCATAGCAAGGAAGTAGAGTGACCAGCATTCTCAGGGCTTGTTTTTTTGGAGCAGAAATGGCACAAGCTCTTTGGAGTAAGATCTGACAATTTCTGTTGTTTGGGGGTTTGTGTCAGAATCTCACTATGTAGCCTTGGCTGGCCCGGTACTTGAAAGCAGACCAGGGTGATCTCAAACTTCTGGCAATCATCTTGCTTCTACCTCTTGAGTACTGTGCTGAAACATCTATCTACCCCATGACCCAGCAATAATTCCTTGTGTAGGTATTTACCCAAGAGAAATGTGACTGTATCATCAGGAATTTACAAAATATGTTTAGTAGTCTATTCATGTCCAAAAGAATGCAAAAACATAATGTTCATTAATAGAAACTAGATAAACTAAGATGTGGTCATATGATAGAATACTATTTAGAGTAAAAAGGTACAAAACACCTTTATATGTGGCTATCTGAGAGACAAAAATGCAGCATGCAAGAGTGAAAGAGACTTTATATGAAAGAGTATATACTAATTGATTCTACCATATGATTTTCTAAGACAGGCAAAATCAATCTGCGATGCTATCCTCACCCCTTAAACACAGTTATCTGCTTCTGGGACCTGCAAATGTTTAAGCAAACGTCTGTAGCTCATGTAACTCATGGATACCTGTGAAGGTTAATGTTTTTTTAGACTGTATCTCACTATGTATCCCAACTTGGCCTGGAATTCACAATTCTCCTGCCTCCACTTTGCTGGTATTGGTGTTATAGGGGTGAGCCACTAGGAAATATCCCTTCAGTGAAAACTTGCCTGCGATTACAGAGCTTTGTGAAAGAATATTATTTATGACCACCCTGTGGACAGTTTTTCTTCAGCTTGAGTTACTGTTACAAAAGTTGGTAAGAGTTCGTCTGTGGCAAACTAAAATGATCTGTAACTTTATTTTGGCCCTGAAGGCACCCAGATCATCTTGAACTCACTAGTCTGGGTTGTTCTGAATGAAGAATGACTTTACTTCTTCCTGTAAAGGAACCACTAACACATCCTTCTGTACATGAGTGGATGTATTTGAGGAAAGCCTACAGGTGAATACAGAGACTTACAGAGAAAACCGCTGGCTTCCCAAGGTACATGGTGGTGGTTTATTAGATCTGACTAGCTGATTGGGTTGGACTCTGGTGGAGGCATGACTAAGATTAAGTACTACTTTAGGTCCGTGAATAGGAACTTTAATGAAATGTTGTACTAGACAAAGTGAACCATTCTGATCCTAGCCACCGATTACTAACTGATAGGAGCCGAGATGGCATAGAAATGAGATTTGTGAGGCAACTTTGTATTGCTTACATTTTATACTTCTTAAAGAACCAAGTTCCTTTGTTCCAGACCATCTTTTTAATGATATAAATGGATGCTTACTGCCCATTATGAAAGATTCAAGTTTCTTAGGGAGCCAACATGAAACTCATACTACTTGTTAAGATGGGCTATTCAATTAGCGGGAAGTCATCCAACACAAAGGGAGAGTCTGCAATAACAAGAGCACTGTGGCTCTTTCCTTTGAAGGTCTGACCTAGCAGTAGGCTGTAGCTATCTTCCCATTTTTTTCAGAGGACTATTTATTATCCACAGACCAAATCATTTTGTCAACATATTTACAAACAATTCCCATGCTCCTGAATATTTTGTTAAATGTTCTCATTCATCCTCTTCCAAAGTCCATGTGTTTTCTAGCACTCCATTTTCACTGTTAAAACTTACTGAGATGCAAAGAGCCTGAAATTTACCCTATTTCCTAAGCTAATAAGTTAACCTGAACTTTCATGGATTCCAGTAGATACATGAAACTCCTGAATCACAGGTAAAGAGCTGTTCATTACTGTAGCAACAATAAACAGAGTATTATCATTTTCTAAGTTCCCATAGTGGAAAGGGCCAGGTGAACAAGATGTAGGCTGGATTTTACAAAAACAACTAAGAGCTAAAGGTACATGAAGGTTTTCTAATGGGAAGACAGCTTGTGTGGCACTATTCCTGGGGAGACCTGAACAAATACTACTGACTCCAGATAGAGAACCAACAAGAGAACAAAGTAAGCATGTTACCAAAGTCCAGCTTGGTGAACCAATGAATTTTACTGCGTTTACTTACAGGAGTAAGGATGAGGGGTTCTTACAGGAGCAGAAATGCCTCAAAGACAGCTACAGCACCAGAAGCCCACCCCAGCACAACTGACAGCTCAGTAAAGCAAGAAACCTGGCATACTATACAACCTGCTGGCAACTCACCAAGTTGGAGAGTGTCCTTTCCAGGTGAATCAGGTAGTCTGAGCCTCTTCCATGGAGCTTGGCCTGAGTGTCTCTCAACTGTCTTGGTGAGGTTGGTGGGGGCGGTGTCTAGTGAACCGGGTCAATTTCAGGGACTTCCTGAAGCTATTGAGTTGTTTACTTCCCGAGCTTAATGAGCTGCCCTGCCTGTTGGAATATTTTACCTCCTCTCAAAACATGTTGTTTACTCACCTTCCCTCCAAGGAGGAAGGCTTTGTCTTGGAGGAAATTGCTAAGCAATACTGGCTTGCCCCTCACTCCAGGGGGAGATGGTATCTGTGTATTTCAAGGCTGTTTATGATGTAAACATCTTAAAACTGTCCTAAAGAAGGAACAGCTGCATTTGCAGCTCACAGTGAGTACAGAAATGCCAGTGTTCCATGAAGGCTTGGCTCTGGCAGCAAGTCCATCAGGTTCATGGTTCCATGACCTGCTCCCTGCAGGGACCTCAACTCCACTGTTCTCACCTCTACCTGCCATGAGTAACTTGATCTTGCCTTCCTCTGGATGATCTTAAAATTCTGACTGACCCAAATCTGTAACCAGTCTTTGTCACAGAGGAGCTGGACTCAGCATCCTTAGAGACGGTATATGAGGCCTCCCTCCTTGGAACCCTAAGTCTCTGATTTTGTGGTCTATCTTTCCGACAGGCTTCACTCCCTTCCTTCTTAGGCTATGCTCTGACTCACATCCTCCATGCCTCCCTCTCTCCCTGTGCCTTCCGTCATGTTTACGTGTCTCCTGACTGCACTTCAGTTATAGATTGCTTTCTCTTGACGCCAGGCCTTCAAGTACTTGTGGAGAAGAGTGAAGGACTGCATTGACGAAGGTATTAAACACGGTAATTTCCAACTTTAGCAGCTTCAGTCCATCTCCGGAGTTAACACTTCTTACTTGTAAAATATTTGGGTACAGCATCACACCAGTGAAGACTGGAATGGGCCTCAGATCATAAGCCACAATAAATTGTTTATTATAATGGTGGCAGTAAATATGAGGTACATTCTGTCTCGTATCTACCAGGGTAATAGACCTAACATTTTAAGCTTCCCAAGTGAAAACGATTAATCCTTTCTTGAAGGTAGCTTAAAATATAACATACTTGAGCATTCTATATGGTGGTCATTTTTACTGATTTTCATTCCAAGTCCAGCAAAGGACTTGGCAAGGTGACTTTCAATTTTGCCTGTTTTTCATTTTGTTATATTCCATCAGACAGCTAAACACATTGCTGGGTGTCAAAAGCTTTTGCTGTTGCAGTAGGTGAGGAGAATATGACAGTGAACACTTGGTGATGGGTTTAGTTTATGGTGCATTTCAAGCTGTGCCTCTCCAACAGTTAAATCCGTTAGCACTCTTAGTGGGATGAACCATCATGTATTTAAAAAACGTAATCACCTTTGTTTCCCAGAGGAAAATGTCAAGTCTGATGTCAGTCTGTGAAAGTATAGGCTGTTGGGTTTGGGGGAGACCTGGAATTGAACAATTCAAAGCATTTGGTATGCTCACTGTAGGGTAGTTTCCTCCTTCAGGACAGTTATTATGCAAAACCAGATTTGTACTGATACTATTAATCTTTCAATATTTACATTTGGGACAATAACTGAGGGGGAAATAAATCAAATGCTAACAGTGTAGACACTTTCAAATAAGAGCAAAAAAAGAGGAAGCCGTTAGCCAGGAGGAACATAAGAAAAATCTGTATTTTTTTTTTAATTTATTTTTACTTGTATGTGTATATTGTCTGCATGTATATAAGTGAGCCCATGTTGTGAAATGCCTGCAGAGACCAGAAGAGGGTGTTAGAGCCCTTGGAACTGGAGTTAGAGATGGTAGTTAGCCACCATGTGGGTACTGGAAACCAAACCTGGGTTCTCTACAAGAGCAGCCAGTGCTCTTAACTGCTGAGCTTTTTCTCCAGGCCCCAAGAATCACAAAAATAGAATGGAAAACTGGTGTGTATACAGGTTTTATTTGCTATTAAGTTTCCTTAAAAATTATAAAGAATTTTCCCCATAAAAGCAATGCTAAAAATGGTAGATCTGACTCTTGAAAGCAAAAAAGCCTATTTAAGATGCTAAGACCCTGAGCCATAGAAACTACAATGGTGACAATATAAAGGTAGACCTTAAATAATGGTGGTGGTAGTGGGGCTGGTCTTGATTGCTATTCCTGGCATCAGTATTAATGTACATGAACTGCTTAATTTCCTTAAACCCCTTGAAATAAGGGGAGTGGATTATACAGTGTTTAAATTTTCTTCCAGTTCTAAAATTCTTTTGTATCCCTATTAACCATTTTCCTCTCTTTTTGAAAATAGGAAGGCCTTATAGAATTCTTCAGAAGCAATTGTTATGTATAAAGTCTGGCATCAGAAAAAGAAACCCCCCACTGCCAGAATGCGGTAGGTTTTCATTTGGGGGACTCACGTATTCAGGTGGTATTTGCCTTCTTTATGCTCTTGAAATAGTGACAGTAACATATTTGTGCTCACCTTCTTTTGATAAAGATAAAAGCGGATTACAGGAGGCCAGGGTTGTTAGTGACAGTCCTTGATTTTTTTTTAAACAGTAATTTATTTCATAAAGCTCAGTGATGTGCTGTACATTAACTCAGTGATGCTCACGGAGTCTGAGGAGTGGGAGGGACTGCATTTTGCCATTATGTGTTCTTCCAGACTGCTGCAGAGGAGCTACCAGAGTGGAATGGACTGACTGTAATCTGACTAAGAGGTGTCCCAGGCTTTAACCTGGGAAAGAGATGTACCAGGGCTTTCCCACACTGTACTTAGCACCTTGCCCTACATTTATTTATGGTCTTTTTCTCATCCACTGGGCTGGGAGTTCTTCAAGGACACTAGCATTCAATGTGTCCCACAGCAGTCTCCCCAAAGGCCAGGACACTATCCAGGTTAACACAGGCTCCTGCTGTACCTGGGCTGTATTTAGTGAAGTGGTTTTGTCACATCCTCGATAGTTACTAGGGGAGATATCTGAGACCCTGAGAAACCCCAATTTCAGAGCACAAGAATATTTGCACAAGAACTGACTTTCTTTAGGAGCACATTTCTGTATGTTTTGGGTTCTGTTAATCATAATTTCAAATTTGATTAAATAAAACTTTCTGTCATATACAAAGTCACAAAATTTCATCACATTATGAGGGAAACAGGGGAAAATGTCAGGATGAAACAGACTGTGTGGACCAGACTTCCAATTTTTCTGAAGATGATACTGCTAACTACTTCTTGGATGGAAATTAATGTTGCTAATTTTTCACTTTAAGCAATTTGATGGGAAAAAAGTAATTAAAATTTTAAGCCGGGCATGGTGGCACACACCTTTAATCCCAGCTCTTAGGAGGCAGAGGCAGGTCAGTCTCTCTGAGATTGAGGCCAGTGTTGGTCTACATAGTGAGTTTCAGGCCAGTTGGGGATACAGGGAGACCCTGTCTCAAGGCTCTACCCCATCAAAATTTTAAAAAAGTTATCAGAAAATTTTTGCTTTTAAATCATTTGATGAGACTCTTAATAAGTAGGTCAAAGTTTAATTGTAGATTATTCCTTTCTAAGACTATTTTTGTTTATTTTGCCTGCATGTATGTAACTGCACCTGTGTTGTACAATGCCTGTGAAAGCTAGAAGATGGCATCAGATCCCCTGGAACTGGAATTATGGATGGTTGTTAGCCACCACCTGTATGCTGGGAGCCAGGCCCTCTGTAAGCCTGTGCTCTTAACCGTTGAACCATCCTCTAGGTGCCATAGATGATCATTTCTAAAGAGTTGCCACCACCACCACTAGGTATGCTTTATGGTAGGTATGAGTGTGTGATTGTGTATGTGTGCGTGTCTGTTCACATGGTGTATGTGTATGTGTGTGTGTGTGTGTGTGTGTGTGTGTGTGCACCAGAGGTCATTGTCAGATGTCCTCCTCAATTACTCTCCACTTTATTTTTTGAGACAGTGTCTATCACTGCACCTAGAACTTCCCACTTGGCTAGACTGGCCAGCCAACAACCCCCAGAGATGCCCCTATCTCTACCTCCTTAGTGCTGGGATTACAGGCATGCACCTTGTATATTTTTATGTTAAGTGTTAGAGATCTGAACTCAGATTCTACGTAATTCAACAAGAACTTAGCTCACTGAGCCATCTTTGTAGCCTTGTGTTTAGAATTTTATTATGTTCAACTGATTGCATGTACACTCAAATTAATTGATATTATTATCATCCAATTGAGCCAAGAATTTGAATTTCCATCTTCTTTGATGTGTATTAGGGAAGGAGTCAGTGACTTGCTGCTTTAGGTTCTGGGCTTTTAATCCTTCCTTTTGTTAAGAACTATGATTAGCTTCAGGGGAACCACTCACCCCACTTTTAGCTCCTGCACTTTAAGTTGAGGCAGCTCAACATTCCCTTATTTCTGTAAATTGCAGTTTAATGGTTGAAAGATGGGCACTGCCACCCCCTACCAGGCAGTCTTTACAGTTGAACCAGGTATTTAAGCTCAGTTCCATGTGTCATCCCTGATAACAGTGAACTCGGAGGCTCTAGGAGAGGGAACACAGCTTGTCAGTATACAGTGACTTTAGGCATTTCCTTTGCAAGAATCCTATGACAGCTGCATAAAAATATAGCTCACGTGCAAGAGAACAAGATCACAATATTACATGCATGGAAGCTAAAAAAACTGCACTCAACTCAAAGAAAAAGAGTGAGTTAAAAAAGGAGTGGGGACATGGAGGGAAGTTGTGTCATAGGTGCCTGCCAAAACACAGATGTGAGGGGGAAATTCCCGTTTCACAATAGAAAAATTATAGTTTAAAATAACCCATTGTGTTTTATATATATGTATGTAACTTATATAAAACACATTTGTGTGTGACTGTGTATGTGGTATGCATGTGTGTGTATGTGTGCTTGCATGTGGGTGGGTGCCTGTGTGTGCATTTGGAGGCCCAAAATTGACGCAGTTGTCTTTCTCAGTTGCTTTCCGCTTTATTTGTTGAGTCAGCGTCGGTCTCTCACTGAACTCAGAATTTACCAATTCTAGGTAGTCTAGTCAGACATCTTGCCCCAGGGAGCCCTGACTTTACTTTCTGAGTACTGGGATTATAGGCAGCTGCCAGCCCGCCTGCCTGGCCTTTATGTGGGTTCTAGGGATCTGAACTCCGGTCTGGTCCTCATGCTCGTCCAGAAACCACCTTATCCAATGAACCATTTCCCAGCTCTCTTTGTACACTTTATGAATAAATAAAAATGAAGAGTTTGAAGATTCTATAAGCACAAAATAAGAAGGTGGATATGTTAATTATCCTGATTTGATAATTACACATCATACATAAATTCTGAATGAACATAATGTAGCCTATAACACGAAAAATTGTTTGCCAATGCAAAAAGAAACAAGTATCCAGAGAAGCTAACAAGACCAACACTGCGCAGGTGAGGAAGTCATGTATCATAAGAGCTAATCTATTTCGTAAGGAATCTATTGGTTTATTTTCAAGAGCCTCTGAAGAAATGTCAGAAGTGTAACTGAACTCAGGGAAGCTCAAAACGTGGTGGCCCCACACATCGTTTAGTGGGTTGGATTTATAGTTCCTCCAAGTCCTGTGTAATTTATCAGCCCTGGGTCATTTTCATTGTTAGCCGTGTTGTCTGGCAATATAGTTGACCCTCACAGACCCTGAGACTGAGCCTGACCCTGACCCTGATCCTGACCCTGACCCGATTTGGGCAGACAATTAGGAGAATATGCTCAGTTGATCAAAGTCCAGAGAAATATTTTTGTTAACCCTTTATTCACCAGCGTTGAATTCCATGATTAGAAATTGATACTGAGGAAGCAGGTTTTAAAAAACAAATTATTGAGCTTTTGTACATTTCATACAACAGATTTTAATGAAATTTAGAACCCCTCCCCCATCCATGGCCCACCCCACCCTGCTGGACCTCATACATTCCACCATACATGTTAAATCCTAGCTAATCAAGCATTTGTACCCAGATGTCTTTCTGTGCAAATTCATCCACTGGAGTCTAGTCAGCCTATATAGAGATTGTAAGTAAGGTCTACTCTTCCTCACCCAGTAGTAATCAGTCTCCAGCAGTTCCCAGACTAGGGCCAGCCTTCTGCCCATTTCCCTTGCTCCATTCTGGGCCCTTGTCTGATTGAGTTGGCATGCGTCTTGTGCTCAGTGCTACAATTGCCACAGGTTCACACTTGCAAGCTTCCAGTGGTCTGAAAGCCAGTTTCCCTGTGTTCATGGAACAGCTCCTGCTCTTACAATCTTTCTGCCCTTTCTTTTACAATGGTCCCTGAGCTGTGGGTGTGTGAGGTTTAACATAGGAGCACTATCCAGGGACATAAACTCTGCAGTCTCTTATTCTCTAAAACTTGGCCCATTGTGGCCTTCTGTGTGCATCGCACTCTGTTCTTTAAGGAAGCTTCACTGATGCGAGTTGAAGGATGCACTAATTTTCTCTCTACCTCCCATATTGTGATGTTCCACGAGCCTTATATGTAGAGGCTCCACTGTAGATATGTCACATAGGACATCTCTCAGATGTGGAGTCTCTGTGTGTGACCAGTTGTGGAACTCTGCAGTATTGAACATCTGTTGCAAACAGAAGCTTCTTTGATGAGTGGTGTCCAATATACTTGTCTGTAAATATAAGAATCTGTGGTGAAAGTGAGAGTGTGCAGCTGGGAGGAGAGGAGGGAGAGACATGTAGGGGGCCTTGGCAATGGGGAAGGAGGCTCAGGAGATGGGAGGGTGGTAGGAGGTATGCATTATTGGGGGGAGAGGGTAGGGATAATGAGAATGCTTGGACTGGGGAGGGAGGAAGGAGGTTGAATGGAGGGTGAGAATAGAGATGAATGGCTCTTGGGGGCCTAGGGAAGCCAGAGTGTTGGCTCTGAAACCCCCTGAGAAGCATGTACAGTGTCTGAACATTAGTGCACATATATAACTGGGGCTTTATGGCAGGGAGCACAGTGTCAGACAGGAGGGACCTCCCTTTGAGTAGTTGGTCTGAGTAGTCCAAGAGACTCCCAAAATAACATGGACTATTGTCAGAGCTCTTGGTTATCTCCCAGAACTCGAAGATAAGACCTTACTGCTGAACATAGGGCATACTTCAGACACAGGACTTGGAACAATGGAGCAGGAACTGACCTGGGAGACTACTTGAAGTTAAGCTCTCATATTTCTAGAGGTTATTATGCAATCTCCTAATCAACAAATGGTCCAATTCAACCCTAAAGCCCAATAACTATATTGACTGGCCGAGCAAACTACCTCTATTGGTGCAGTAAGGACACTGTTATCTGGGGGTAATCAACAGCTCTCTAATTGAACATAAAGCCCTCTCAATGGGAATGAACTCATGGGTGGCACTGTAAATATAGCCAAATACACATGGCTGGATCCTAAAGAAAACTCTATTTTTGTCATATCTCTAGACACAGAAATTTCTTAACATATGCTAAATATGAGTCCTTATATTTATGGACAAGTACACCATCATTTTTTTTCTCTGCCTCTCAGATGTGAACTTGAGAGCAGTTATCACAGGGACATGAGAGAGGAGAGGAGGGTAAGGTGGAACTAATTCAGAGGAAGCAGAGCTTGGAAAGCTAAGAAGAGAAACTGAGCTCTGGCAGTTTTATAAGCCAGGACCTAAGTTTTTTTAATTCAAGGGCTTTTTAGCCATTTGAATTGGGGTTTCCTTTTGGTGTAAGCCCTAGAACCTTGGACGAATGGAACTGACTCTGATACATTGGTATAAAGCAGGAATTCCGTAAATGATTGAGTGGATAAATCAACATTGCTGACCATCTCTGTTTATTTCCTTTGGCTAGGGGAATGACAGGTCTAAATTCTTTTAAACAAATAACAAATGGCATTTCTATTGAGTGGCTTCTTGAATGGCAACTATGACTCCATTCTGATTTGGCTGGAAAAATATAAATATACATGAATAAAAATCACAAGAGCTAGAAAAGCTGAATGGTGGCCTGAGTGTTGGGCACCTTTGATTGGACTGATTCGTCCACTGCTTTGTTCAGTTATTAGTTACTGAACAATTATTTTATGTAGAAGACAGTAGTTTTTTGACTTTTAGGAAGTAGAAAGGACAGACAAGGGATATGTCTCAGTAGATAAAGTGCTTGCTGTGGAAGCCCGATGACCTGAGTTCAGAGCCCCTGAATCCACGTGAAAGCAGCTAGGAGGCAGAGACAAGAAAATCTCCAGAAGCCCGAGGACCAGCTGGCATGTTACACCCAAAGGTAAACCAGAGAAACCCCATCTAAGAAGAGAGGAAGGTGAGGATTGACCAAATGTTCCAAATGCTGGCAGAGAGAGAGAGAGAGAGAGAGAGAGAGAGAGAGAGAGAGAGAGAGAGACAGAGAGAGAGAGAGGAGCCTAAATAGGAAATAAAATGAAGAAAGTAGAAATGGTTGGATTAGCTATCAGGACATTTATTCAAGAAGAGGGAGACCCAGGGCTTAGTCTTAACTTTGTGAGAGACTAAATAAAGGCTTTGCTGTGGGCTGGAATACAAACCTTCTCACAGTGGAGGAAAGATTAATATGGGACATAATTTTGGAGACTGAGGAGTTGGTGAAATCTATAGCACGTGGCCTGGTATGGTTGACTGATGAGACTTGACCATCACAGAGACTGAATGTGGAGGGCTGCTGGCCTGAGTGTCTGTGCTCTGCTCCCGGGAAGTGGCTCTATCTAGTGCAGTCATCCCTTCCCAGCTGGATCACCCATAATGCATACTGCTCAGTGTTACTCTGTTTTAACAGGCACAAATCATGGGATAGAATCAGAAGGCAATTTACTCTTGGATTCATTGACTATATTTCTTTGCATGTAGCTAGAAAGATACTGTGCTCTTGATTTTATGTGAAAATTTCTGTCCCTCTGTTAATGAACTGGATGCACACAGTCTGGAAGGGAATCCACTGAGAGTTGCTTCTCCCTTCTCATGCTCATGTGCTGATTCTTCTCTTCGTGCCCACTAACCATGATTTCTGACTCCTCTGAGACTGGAGCCTGGTGGAGGGTATAGTAAGGGTGCAAGAGAGGGCAACAAAGTTCTTCACTGGTGTTGTAAAAGCTGCCCTAACCCTCTGTGAGCGTGGTCAAGGTTTAAATCTGCTTCCCTATCGCAAGACTGGCGTGTGTTGGTCAGAGATCACCCAGCCTCTGGAGCCCTCTTCCTTGGAGCTGCCCTGGGGAGGGAAGGTACCTTCTGATGCCCCTTGCCTCACACAGCTGCTGCTTCTGAGCATTAACCTTCCCACCCAGTTGCTTTCTGCAAAGGCCTTTCATCTGTCCAGCCCACTCTCTTGGACAAGACCTGAAACGACTCCAGTAGAGTGCTGTCTGGTGCCCGGCTCCCAGAAAGCCCTCTAAAACCCTTTGTTCTGTGCACTCTAGGAAGGCAGCCTAATCACCAAATTGCTGCCTTACCTATGCTCTGCCATCAGAGCTCTGGCTACTTTCTGTCCTTACATTTCTCAAGTGTGAGTCAGATGATTCAGCTTCTTTCTAGCTCTGAAATTGCAGTCATTAGATTTTCTAAGTTGTCCTGTTGACACTTTTTCACTAGATTTGAGGCAAAGAAAGATACACCTTTACTCATTTTGGAGGAAGATTGGGTCTGCAGCATCCAGAAAAACTTCAAACAAGTTAATAAAAGAACTATTTCCACTGAACTTTTTTTTTCTTTTATTTATTTATGTATTTTGAAGCAGAGTCTCCCTGTAGCCCCAGCTGTCCTGGAACTCACTATGTAGACCAGGCTGGCCTTGAACTCACAGAGATCCGTCTGCCTCTGCCTCTGGAGTGCTGTGATTAAAGGCGTGTGCCACCACGCCGGCAAGTCCACTGAACTTTTTATACCCTAAATACGGCTTTAGGGGCTGACGGGTTTTCTGAGTCTTCTCTTTTTAAAAAATCAATTTTATTGATACTTTCTAATCTCATTTTTTTTAAACCAGTGTATAAAATGTTGTACCACTTTTAAACGTACAGTAAATTTTGACAAATGAACTCTCACATAAACCCCATCATAACCAACATTTTCATCACCTCAAAAAACGTTCTGTGTCCCATGAAGTTGCTCCACCTCCAAGCCCTGATCCTAGGCAATTTCTGATATACTTACTGTCACTGTGGATTGGAGCAGACTTCTGGAATTACATAATTTGAATCATATAGGCTGCATTATTTATATCTTCTGTTGCTATGCACAGTATTTTTGGGATTCAACCATGTTTATTATGTGTTAGTAGTTCATTGCCTTACTCCCTTTTTTGGCTGAATGGTATGAGACTAGATAGTGTAGAGTTAGGCCACAATTGGTTTATTCAGTTTCTGTTTATAGCTAGGTTATTATTTTTATTTTATGTGTATTTATTTATGAGTATATTGCCTGCATGTATATAAATGCACCTGTGCCTTGCAATGCCCTCAGAGGTCAGAAGTGGGTGTCAGATCCCCTGGAACTGGAGTTGCAGATGGTTATTAGCTGCCATGTGAGTGCTAGGATACCAAACTAGGTCCTCTGCAAGAGCAGTCCATGCTTTTAACCACTGAGCCATGTCTCCAGCTCCAGTATTTTATTATTATCTATTACTTTATGCAGCCAGGTTGTTTCTAGCTTGTGCTATTACAGATGAGGCTCCTGAGGTACAGTCTGCTGATACCGATAATGGTTCTCTGTGATCACATTCTAGTCCATCTTTCTTTTAAGCTTTTATTTTGTTTAAAGTTTTGCAACTTTTATGTTATCAAAAGATAAACCATAATAAGATTCAGCATGTTATATAGCTCATTGCAGTCTACTCAATTAAAATATGTGCTGTCAACTCTGAGGCCCTGGGCCATTAGTTGTGAAGACAGTCTTGAGAATCTTGTCGGGGTCTCTGGGGTATGAGCCTCTATCTTCAGGCACAACTTTTGAGCTATGATTGACATGGCCACAGAACTCAGTTGATGAAGATGAACCACCAGCATTGTCACGCATTGCAGGACGTCAATTTGCATGTCTCTAGCTTGCTCTTGTGTTTACCTGACCATGATCTAGGCTCTGATTCCTGTTATTAATCATCTTCCTGATATCCTGGAGTTGTTGGTGGCATTAGTTGTTACAGGCTTACATTATTAGTTCTCTTTCAAGTATTTGGCTCAGGTCTGCCTTCATAGGCCACCTAGGGAGTTACTACCCATTGGCTGAGTGTTGACTCTAATTCCCACTTAGTTCCTAAAGAGGCAGATGTTGAGATAAAGGCACTTATATTCATATCTTATAAGAAAAATGGAAGGAACTGAACATAATAGGAAGATGGAGAAAGAAAATAAATAAAAATTTCTATCTTCAAATATTTTAAAGCCTGATGAAAAGAACAAGTTAATTGCTTTTCTCTGGGAGTGGACTAGGCTTTAAAAATCTACAAGTCTTGGAAATTCAATTTTGTTTCAGTAGCTAGAATTAACTAAATATTGTATTAGACCTAAGAGCTAATGGTATTTCAGGTGTTTTAAGGTTGCATGTTTGAGTATTAGCAAAGTAGTTGAATTAAGTAACCTTTAAAGTTACTTTGAGTCCTGAGATTCCTAATAATTTATGAAACAATTTTTTAGGGACTTTTTCTAAGAAATTGCTGAGACCAGTTGCTAGTTAAAATAATTTCCTCTGCATAGTTCTCAACTCTTCAACAGGGAATGAGAGAATGCTGAGAATTGGTTTAGGGAACAAAGAGATGAAGAGAGGGTCTGAATTCAGAAGTTTGAAAATGAATAAGCAGACCTCAGGGCTCAGAGTAGAGATGAGCAGACGCTTCATCTTGGGCAGCTCAAAACAATGAACTAAGCGAACAAATGTCAGGAAACAGTTTCTCACTGACGATCTATGGAACTCATAGGGATGTGGTAAACCATTCACAGGATCTTCTGACACACACAAAAGAAAAAACAAAACACATACACTAGATATACACACATACTACACACACACACACACACATACACTAGACACACACTAGACACACATACACTAGACACACACTAGACACACATACACTAGACACACACTAGACACACATACACTAGTATACTAGACACACACATATGCACTAGATACACACATATACTAGATACACACATACACTAGATACACAACAAAACAAAAAACAAAACACACACACACACTAGATTGACTTCTCTTCCTTTTAGTTTTCATTTTTGTAAGTCAAAGTTACCCTCTTTATCAGAACACAGAGTGGAGTTTCTATTATTCCATGATCCATTTTTTTATAACAAACAGTAAGAAATTTCATATTTTTAGCGAACGAGCTCCAGTCTAATGAGATTCTAGGGAAATGTTATGTAACTTTGACTTGGTAATCAAGGTGCAGTCACTGAATTAAGTAGACGAAAAACAGTTTGTTTCCCATCCTATTCCCAAGCCATTTTTTTAAGCTTTATTTCTGATTTTACATCATTATCACAACTTAAAGTTGGCGTACACCTCCTCTTAACAGCACAGTACAGTGCAGCAATGTGCTTTGAAAAATTGCTTTCTGGAATACATGTTGGACTTTATTAGATTTATTTATTTATTTATTTATCTATCTATTTTTGAGAGACAAGGTCTCATGTAGCTCAAGCTGTCCTTGAACTTGTTATGTAGTTAAGGATGATGTTCAACTTCTGACCCTACTGCTTCCTATTCTCAAACAATCAGAGGCATGTACCACCATGGCTGGTTTATGTGGTGCTAAAGATAATGAAACCAGGGCTTAGTTACATGCTAAGCAAACACTTTATCAAATGAGTCACATCCCCTAGCACTGTACTTTGTTAGTTTTAAATAATCAACAACAATAATATATCTTCATGATTATAAATGACATACACTTTCTAGTTAGGCAAATTGTGCTTTTTGCTCTAAATACTGCTTTGTGGGAATTTCTCTTTTCTCCTCTTGTTTTGAAGAATAGCTTACTCTCAGCCGAGTTTGGGATTCATACTTTGTGTGTACCTCATTACAATTAAAAAATTAATAGCTACATGATTAGAAGAAGCATGTCACTACAGCTTTAACATATTCAGCAACACACTCCAGAGCGAGAGTACATCTCTTTCACAAGTGGGTGCAAGTTTCTAGGTTCACAGTTGAATTAATACAGTTATACAATATTGAACTCAATATAAGCCCTGTAAGACATAAAACTGAGTGAGTTTTTAACCTTTAAAAAAGATCTCCATTTCATTTTAGAATATATTGTCCCTTGCAGAAAGACTCACTGTTTTTTCTACTAACACTGACATGTTGGCACATGCATCTTTAATCTGTATATATCTGATTATTACTAGTCATAATCGGTTGCACTTGGATCCTTGGCACCTGTGTATGTCTATAAAGTCATTGGGTAGATTTCAATGGTAATGTTTATCACCTCTACTAATAAATATGATGTAAATTTCCATGCTTCCTCCTCAAATATAATACATTTTAAAAAGTTTGTTGATTTTTTTGTGGTGTGCGTATCACACAGAACATCCCCTCAGCACAATTTTGTAGGTATGGCTAATTAATAAAATTAGTGGACTTCCTAGTACTGGTATTTTACAAGAGGGTGCATTTCATTAGCAGAATATCTTCAAGCATAGTGTGTAAAGAACCCTGACAAATGATACTTTAGAGAATGAAATAATAGACCAGAGATCAACCTTTGGGCCAGGGCATCATGTTATGATACCTTATGGACTTCTTCAAAGGTAGAAAACCATAGCAGTAAAATTAGTGGACTTCCTAGTACTGGTATTTTACAAGAGGGTGCATTTCATTAGCAGAATATCTTCAAGCATAGTGTGTAAAGAACCCTGACAAATGATACTTTAGAGAATGAAATAATAGACCAGAGATCAACCTTTGGGCCAGGGCATCATGTTATGATACCTTATGGACTTCTTCAAAGGTAGAAAACCATAGCAGGCAAGCACATTGGAGCAGCAAGAGTCTTTCAGTAGAGAGAAATGGACACTCATTGAGGGCATTTGGACAGGCCAGAAGTTAGGATGCAAGCTGTTCCTGGGACTTCCCTCAGTTGCCTAAAGAGTTGTAGCAGGGACGCTGAATGTATTCATGCTAAATTGACACAAACAATGATCTCAGATGATCATAGTGAAAATTCAGCTAGATTTACATAATCCGTTGAAAAGCACAATGAATAAAAGCTAGTCACAAAGCTCTGACTCTTTTAAAGTTATTTCTGGTGCCAATTTTATTCACTTTTCCCCCCATCATCTCCACAGTAAATGAATAATTCCTTTGAGAAAGCAGCGATCTCCTCCACAGTGTTGGAACCTCAGATGGCCAGGGCTGAGTGTCATTTGCTTTCCAGGCCCTGTGGAAAGAGGGGAACTTTATGCACAAGCTATGAAGTGACTCCTCGCTGGTGAACTGGGGAGCTACTGCATTGTAGATCTAGGCAGGGATGCAGGGGAATGCCTACATTCTGACCAAAAATAGAGGACAGGTTTACATTTGCTTGCTGGAGCTGTAGATAGAGAGGATCAGGAGTTAGAAGTCAATTGTGAGAAGTTAGGGTGCTGTCCTAGGTTCATTCTGTTGCTGTGATTGAACACTGTGACCTAAGCTACTTGCAGAGAGTTTATTTGGCTTACACTTCACAGTCACAATCCATCACTGAGGGAAGGCAGATCAGGAACTCAAGCAGGAAGTTAAAGCAGAACCCAGGGAGGAATGCCTCTTGCTGGCTCACTCTCTGTCTCACTCACTAGCTTAATACTTTTACATAGCCCAGGACCACCTACCTGAGGAATGGTGTTGCCAAAGCGGACTGGACCCTCCTACATCAATTAACAAGATAATTCCTCACAGATACACAGACCAACCTGTTGGAAGAAATTCTTCAATCTCAATGGAGGCTGTGTCAAGTTGACAATTAAAGCCCGCTAGGATAGATGTTAACTCAGGGTATATTTTCATTGCTTATCATTTTAGTTATCAAATTTTACTAGGGAAGAATTCTATACTACGTACCTTGTTGTTAGTAATGCCTAGCATATCTCTCTCAAACAGAGTTGAACGTAACTAAATGTAACTTTCCTGAATTCTTAGGTGATACTTCCATCTAGAAAACAAATTTGCTGAGTCTGTGTTTCAGGCTAGATGTGGGCTGGGCTCACACTGTGCTTGCTTCAGGATATGCGTTGTGTAGTAGCAAATATATCAGTAGAAGCACACGGAAGAAATAAAGAACGAGCAAACTTTTGTGTATTACAAAAGCACTCTGTCCTGATTTGGAGATCGATAAATACAGAAATATATTTTCTGATTCAAAAGCAAGAATCTGGTGCTTTTTTATTTAGTTCAAAACTCCGTATTTTATATGGATTTTATATAAATGCAATCAATTACCTAATTTCTTCTTCTTTAATACCTCGGAGGCACTTACTCTTTGATGAACAAAACGCCTTTTGAGGTTTTCCACCGAATACTAATCCTTCTTAAAATTTACAGTTGACGTTGTGTTAAGAGTCATATAGCAAGAATCCCTAATAAGTCATAACTTTGATGATCTTTAAATATAGCAATGACATTTCTCTGAAAAACATATTACATTTTACACAATGAAATGCTATTTCGGTAATAACTTCATGAACCTTAAATTAGATCATTTTAATTATCCTTTTTGTAGGACCAGGTTTGTGTCTAATTTATCCAAGAATGACCACCAAATTACTGAAGACAAATTACTTTTACACTTTTGTCATTTTGAAAGGTTGTTTAGGAATTTTCTCAATGAAAAGAACGATAATATTAAGAAAGTTTCTTGGAAAGCATTTATTCTGGTACAAAAGACTGTGATTTAGTACTAAAAAATCAGAGGAAGAAACTGAACACATGATGACTTTATCTTCTGGGATGGTAAACTATGTATAAAGGATATTTGGCCTAAGAAAAGTATGTTTTTTGGTAAATATTTCCATCTATATGACGTAGTTGGAGAACTAATTACCTAATATTATATCAAAAACATATTTTCTGGGCATGTAGCTCTGTGTTAGAGCACTTGCTTAGCACAGAAAATCAACACAGCAGAAACAAGCAAACAAACACAAAACAAAACCAAAACCCCATAAAACAAAATCCTGCCTAACAGACCCCCAAACAGCAGAACTAACGTTATGATCTTGTCAGAGAAGTAGTGTCTCAATTTTGCCTAGGTGACTGGGTGCTGAACTATGTCCGTGTGTGGATCTAAAGTGCACCTTCCACTATGATTGGTTGTGAGGTTGAGAAAATAAAAAGAAACTAGGTGCCATGAGTGCTCAGGGGCCCACAGCCCACTTGTTAAAACTTAACAAAAACCAGAACCAGCCTTATCAAAAGGCTGCAGGACAGGCAGGCACCGGTCAAGCTTCACAGATTAAGCCATAAACAAGTTTTACAGACAGAACTCCTGACCACCCTGGGGGCCCGATACCAGGAAATCTTCTGTGCTTCTGAGGCCACCTCCCATTTAGCAATCCTACTTCCCCTCAGCCCCGGCCCTTACCCCATATCTCTGCATACCTTTGAAATTACTGGTGAAATTACTATGTGTGTTTGAAATTAACCAATAACCGCACTTCTGCTTCTGTACCCTGCTTCTGCCTTATAAAAAACCCCTGAACTCAACCTGGGGCGCGCAAGTCCTCCGAGGAGACTCTGTGCCCACAGGTACCTGTGTCCTAAATAAACCTCTTGCTGTTGCAACCCAAAGACTGACTTGTCCTCAGTGGCCTCGCTCTTACACCATAATCCTTTGCTTTTGCATTTTGGTGTGTTGGGTCCTTGGTGGTCTTTTTGGGGTCCAGTGGATGAGGTACAACAGTTATACTTTC